>NC_132896.1:14078333-14401458 GCF_030463535.1 Salminus brasiliensis
AAAGGTTTGAATGCTGTTCTTATGTCACAACAAATGGATAAAATGTGTGGGATATAGAATTGTTCTTAAAGTCAGATATTTTTTTTAGGAGGAACAAATAGCAAGATGTGAACCGCTTTCTATTTAACATTCTGGTAGAGGCAATATGGCTGAATGGTGGTTTTAGTTAGTCAGACATTGTTAGAAAGTTGTCATTTATTTTGTTATCTGTGAATGCTTTTACACAATTGTGGTAATAGTGGAATACTTCATTAGCAAGATAAGAGTTACATGCTCTGAGCAAAGTTCGTATATTAATAAAATTCTAAAAAAAAAAAACTAATCACTTAGCCCACAGTCCAAAACCAGCCCAACAAAGGTTTTGATTCTTTGATTTGATTGTAAATATAAAAAAGTATCAGATATCAGAAAAAGGAATAAACTCCCCCCAAACCACACTGACTCTGACTTATAGGCACAAACAAACTCAGCAAAAGCAACCCGAATCTCTGTTTCAACTAGAGGAGTAAGACAAGTGGACGACCAATCAATATCTCCCATTTTGGGGAGACAGGACTTCTCCTAAACATCAGAGCTTTCCCAGCATGCGTTCTGATTCAGCCTCAACTCACTAATCTGTAAATGTAAATGTTTCTTATTGCAGTGCATGAAGTAATATCTATACTGTACTATTTCTATACTTGGTTACTGTTTCAGTTTCACACTCTGTGGGATGCATTAAATGTCAGTTGCAGTATTTCTCACTGCTGCCTCACTAAGATAGGATTTGATGTTTTTTTTTTCTTTTAGAGATGTAAGCCGGCAAAAATAGAGCACAGTGTGAACCCTACAGGGTCAAACCAAAAGCCGCACACAGAAACTGGTCATGAATAGGTTTGTTGGGACATGTAGTTTTACAGCTCTGGTAGAGGCAGTAGGGCTGAACGGTGGTTTTAGTTTGTCAGACATTGTCCTTTATCAGTCAGAAAGTTGTCATTTATTTTGCTATTCTTGAATGCATGAATGCAGGAAATGATGGAATACTTCATTAGCAATATAAGAGTTTCTTTAAATAAAGAGGTAGGTTTTCTACAAAAAAAAGATCTACATATAATGTGGTCTGTTAGTTTGCCACCTCTGCTCTAGGTAAAAAGTCAGACATCTTCAGACTTTAGACAGGCAATGCATTTGGTTCAGAATAGCTGAAGTCATGTACACTATGTGGACAAAAGTATTGGGACATGTGCTCATTCATTGTTTCTTCCAAAATCAAGGAAATTAAAAATAGTTTATCCTGCTTTTTGTTGGAACTGTCTTAACAGTCTAGATTTTGGAGAAGTCATCCCAGTGAGCATTTGACTCCATTCAACAACAAGCGCATTAATGAGGTCAGGATGTTGGATGATTCCCACCCCAGACCATCCCCAGCTCCCCCAGTCATCCCAGAAGTTTTGGATGGAGCACCATCGTTCCAGAGAACACTTTCTACCCCTCTCACCCACACCTGGCATTAGACATAGTGCCAATCGGTCCATGTGCATCTGCTTCAAGCAGTCCTATTCTATTGGCAGTACTTCTCTACAGGAACTAGACAAGAGGTGTGTGGGTGTGTGTGCTTTGGCTGAGTGTCCACAAACATTTGGACATATAGTGTATTAGGTAGACCCATATATATAGGGTGGACGCGTATGTAAAACTATGACATTTGAAGCCACTGAGTGTATATTTGGTAAAGATGAGTCTGCATCGTGAACACTTTCTCCGATATGACCTCAAAAAGAGTAACCAGCGGCTACTATGCCGCATAGCCCTGCTCAACCAATTTCTAGCTCTGCCAGTCTTTTGTCGAGACGTCGGAGAGCTCGCAGGGACACTTAACCATCCGTCCTTGACGCAAAAATGATGAAAAAGGACAGCTGAAATGACACAGTGTGAGCCGAGCTTCACATGGCCACCAGGTCAGATTCGTGGAGCGGGCTGTGATTGTTCTGTCTTGATTTAGGTTAAAAAGAAACAGCCAGCTTTCCAATATCCTAATCCCCACGGCTCTGTATCTGCCGTATTCCCCAGCAGGGGAAGGCTGCAATGTTATGAAACAGGTTTTTATTCATGCGTGAGAGAAACTCATTGCAGATCAGCATTCTTATGGCTTTATTTAGGCTGAATGATAATGAGACGCAACAATGAATTCAGGTTATGAGCCTCTAACAGCCCCAGTAATAGCACTGCCTCTGTGTTGACATTCTTCTAAAAAGATGCAGACACCTAGTCAAAACATTTACCTTTGCAATCACAATGGCGCTGGCACTTTCAAATGTAAATAGTAAGCAAGATTGCCTATTCTCCAAATAAATTAAATACTACAAAAGATTATGTTTTGGATATTTAGACAGCCAAGTATACAGAGGAACACCTGTTCAAATCCTGTGTCACCAAGATTTCGTCTTTTTTGCCGGTGGATTAAAAAGGGTGACTGTGAGGTTTTCTGTGCCCCTTATTTCTCAGCATTGTTATCGCTCTGAGTTCTTTTTACAGAGTAGAAATCAGCATCTCTGGCTAACAGCAACTGCAATTCCTACGATGGCACATCGTTATCCAGAAAGGGACTTGACTTGTAAAATAGTTGTTGTCACACACTGTCTCCCAGGTCCAGTTAACGATTGGGCTTGGCGATATCTTCTATCAGCACACTCACACACAACTTTTGTTTTCCAGTGCATCCTCCCTGCATTACTCCCTCGCCGACATGATAAAGAGATGATCGAGCACATTGTTTTCCTGTCAGAAATACATCACACGCCGCCGTGTATCATCTCGAACCCACATACGCTCAGTAGCACCACAGGAGCACTTATATAAGCACCAATGCCCAAACATAAACTAAAAGAAGCCCACTTACTGCTTGTGTTGTGGGTGCTGAGTGCCCTAAAACTTTCAGGTTCAAGTTTGAAGCTCTCTGTGCAACTGTTCAGGTTGCGTGGATTATCTATTCTGTTTTCATATGTGTAAACGTATGAAGTTGTGGTACCTACTTGGGACAACGGCTGGTATTTCTTAATAGTGTTGCTACTTCAAGCAACTGTGGGCATGGGCTCTGTGTAGATTTGTAAATGGTTTGTTACTGGGACCTAGTTGGGCTTCCCACCCTACTCCCACATGGGTGCCATGTGTACAACCAATCTAGTGTACAACCCAGATTGTGCCCATGTTTAATCCCTCCTGGTCCCATCACTGACCCTGGTGGGCATCCATATGTTGGGCCAGCACGGAACCCGTAGACAAACCTTTATGGTTTCCAGTTGGGCTAACCATACAGGCCTGTAGGGTCACAGGGTTTGGTTTCTTTTACTATAAAAACTCTAAATGACATTATAATGAATATAACAAATATAAATACACTTCAAAAACAGTCCACTGTATGGATTTGTTCAGTTCCACTAGAAGCCCCCCCCCCCCCCCCCCCCTCCCGATTTACTTTACTGAAGAACATGGCCAAAGTTTGTTTTTTTTTTGGATTTGAAAAGAAGATGTAAATAAAAAGGAGGCGCACCATGCCTTTTTTGCACCTTAATTGCGTTTCAAACCCACTCCACTCCAGATCTGACCTCAAGATAAACTCCACTTGTGGCTGCATCCGAATAGTCTGAATGAAACTTCCTGTTCTGTCAGCTGTCCTTGTTGCTGTCTGATCTGTAGACCGTGACCTCAGTAAATACACTGCCAAAGCAGACTAGCTATTGAGTCTAGGAGAGAATGTTTCAGTTAAGAATCCAGACGTAGGAGCCACTGGCGATTTGCTCCTGTAGCTTGACCTAAACTGAGCTGGAAAATAAAAACACATTTCTATACAAACTGACCCAGATGCACATAGGAATTTATTTGAAACGTCTCGTCGCTTCCCAGCAGAGATGCTGCTTCACACAGACACTCACACTGTGCTCAAGGGAGCTGATATCTGCTGGGGTCTGAATATATAAAAAAAATTAAAAACATAAACATTTCTTAACCACTTTCAGGTTTTGTATTACCTCATAAATATGACATAAAATGTGTTCATTATAATTGTACATTTATTTATTTATTTATTTATTTATTTATTTATGTATTGATTTATTTATTTATGTGAGCAAAATTACTGTTATCAGTTTTTCAAAATCATTTTGAAGGAATTTTGACCCACTCTTTTTTACAATGTTGCCAAAATTAGTTGTGTTTAGAGGCACAGTTCTCTTAAAGTCTTGCCACAGCATTTCAATGGGGTTGAGGTCTGGACTTTGACTGGGCTTCTGCAACACCTTGTGTTTGGGATCATTGTCTTGTTGCATGACCTGATTTTTGTCTGTAGGATAGAGGCTCACATTTCTCTTGAATACTGTGACATACAGAGGAGTTCATGGTCAACTCAATGACTACCAGGTGCCCAGGTCCTGTGGTTGCAAATCATCACCCATCCACCACCGTACTTTCATTTGACTGTCATTTGGCATCTGAGGCAGCTGTGCTGATAGGCTGTGTTTGTGTTTGGTTTCCGCAAAACATGGCGCTGTACAGTATGGCCAAACATCTTCACTTTGGTCTCATCTGTCCAAAGGACATTGTTCAAGAAGTATTTTGGTTTGTTCAGATGCAACTTCGCAAACTTAAACAGTGCTGCCATGTTCTTTATTTAAAGAAGAGGCTTTCTCCTGGCAACCCCTCCAAACAAGCCACACTTGTTCAGTCCTTTTCTAATTGTTCTGTTATGAACTTTAAGATGCTAACTAAGGCTTGTAGAGTCTGAGTAGCTCTTATATTTTTCTCTTTAACATGTTCTCTTTCATATTTTTATATATTTCTCTGAGCATTGCATGAATGATGATCAATTAATCAAGGGCCTCATTTTTGGTCAATTAATTTTGGCCTCATTCTTAAATTAAATAAATCATGACAGGGTGGAATCTGTTGTGTGGGGTTGTTCATCTGAGGTTGTATTCACCTAATTTTAAGACCTGCTAAGAACCAGATGTTTATTTATTAATGTTTGTTGATTATATTCTGATACATGGAATTCAAAGAGGTTGAACTTTGTTTTTTACATGACTGTATACTGTATGCACCATGGTTAGCATAGGCTATTTCTTCCCCCCTTTTATGAGAAGTTGTTCTGTAGGGCTCAACTGCAATAACATTTCATAACACTCCTTCCTACAGCCTTGAAACTAAAAGTAAATTATTTAAAACTATTCTTGTTAGGTACAAAAGCCCCTTGGCTGGGGAAAAAACACAAAAAGAACCATCTGGCACTTACTTGGCACCATAGGTGAAGAAAAAAAAGCCCGTAATTTTCAGGGTGAACTTTTTCGCGGTCATGCGCATCCAGTCTCCTTTTAAATGCATAACAAAGCACATGCTAATGTTGCACTGAGACAATGCATAGCACCCATAATAACTGTCTAATGGGACATCTCTGTATTGCCCATCTACTGTTAGCTACCTGTGCTGATAAATTTCTCTTTAATCTGACATGAGGTGCATTAGTGTCTCAGTCTGAAAACTAATGCCTGCCATTATCTACCGCCGCCTCGCCTGCGCTGCCATTGCCGCGCCAGTGGCCGCTTAGCATTCACTTAACAACAGCTTTTGCAAGGTCTCGGTGTCTTACTTAGGCCTGTGTCCATGCATCAAACGCAGTGATCTCCTGGGTGCGAGATACATTTAGCGGCAGTGCATCTGGGAGTACTTATTACATAAATATCGTCTGCTTAGTTTAGCTATTGTCAGGTCATAGGTGTAAGTTTAGTGCTACATAGCCAAACTATACTTTTCTTTATTACTTTTCTTTT
Organism: Salminus brasiliensis; assembly: GCF_030463535.1. NCBI lineage: Eukaryota > Metazoa > Chordata > Actinopteri > Characiformes > Bryconidae > Salminus > Salminus brasiliensis. The sequence goes on from NC_132896.1 coordinate 14,084,135, forward strand.
TTTTTTTTTTCTTTCTTTTTTTTTAAACATCTGTTTGTTTTGACAATTTTTGTCTAGAGTGAATTTGTTCTGCCCAGTGCCGGTGCAGCACGTTTCGATACCACCACAATAATAACACCATCAGGAGTGTGTTATCTCTGCACTCCTTCTGTCGCTCACACGCCTTCATGTTTCATTCACCCAGTGCCTGAAGACATCTGCCACACCATCTCACTGACACGCGTGCAGTGCACTCTGTTACACACACACACATACAGACACACATCGATCAGACTTAGACTCCACTTTTTACTCTTGTAACATCCAAGAGAACACAAGACATGTACATTTAACGTTTAATTTCTGTTCTACATACAGATGAGTGATGAATGAGTGTGTTAGCACTTTGCAGGACACCTAGCATTTCACACGATCTGTATATTCATTTTCAGTCTTAAGCCTTTGAGAGCCTGCATACTTATTTTTTAAAACTGTTTTTTTTTTGTACAAAGACTAAGTTTATTTTTTATACTTGTTAGGTCTTACTAATCCCAAATAGGAGAAATAAAAAATGTCCATCAAGCAAAAGTGTCAAGAGGTTAAAAAGAGTGGTCAGGCTTGTTTTGGGAGAAAAGGGAAATTAATATTCTAATGTATAAGACATTTTTTTAAATTTTGAATATATTGATAGATAAACATTTGGAAACATTTGTCACAGTATATGTGACTTATTCACTTAATAATGCCATACACCCCCATACTGTGGGGTAAGCAATGTGGCAATATCAGTTGTCACAAAACTCCGATGCAGCCGTACCATTAACACCACTGACAGGTGAAGAGAAAAAACACTGACTGTCTATATTTACAGTGGCATCTGTCAAGAAGTGGATATATTAGGCAGGAACAGTCAGCTCTTGAAACAGGAAAAACATGAGAATTGTGCAAGCATAAGAATCTGAGCCACTTTGACAACTACCAAATTATGATGCCTAGATGGCCAGAGGGAGTTAGAGCATCTACAAAACATCAGGCAGGCCTTGTGGGATGTTCTCAGTAGTGGTCAGTACCTACCAAAAGTGTTGAACAAAGGACAACCTGTGAACTGGCAACAGGGGCCCTGCCTCACAACTTACAAAGCTTAAAAAGGATCTGTTGCCAACGTATTGGTGCCAGAGACCACAAGACACATTCAGAGGTCTGTTATAGAGTCTTATTCTTATATTACTATATTATTATTATTAGAACAGTGATCCATTGCATGTTCCGTTGCCTAGAAAGCGTAGTAAGTCCTGGATAGTCAGATGTAGAGGAGCACATGTTAATGCTCGTATCCAGCCTACCACTAGGAAAGCATCAGCCGGCACCAGAAATGTAGGATAAAAAAATCTACTAATCTTAATGTAATGTTCTAATCTTAATATTATATTTGAAATGCAGTATGAAAATGACATTTTGGTCCGTTTATTATAATATTGTAATATTTGTGTTGTATCGCCCCTCACTACCGCAGACATTTTATCTCCTTTTTTTACCATAGAAAGCTTTTAGTCGAATCATTATTTAAGCAAAACTTAATTTTCACACCAGTGGTTGAAGGTTGAACAAGAAATAAACCCTTACAGATATTACAGGAAATATAATTATGAAAGAAAGCATGGCGACCACACTGAAACCAGAAGAATGAAGAACACATACAATATGTGATCTGCTAGTTAGGAGTTGGAATCATGATGTCTCTGCACTGAACGTTGTACCACCGTGCAGCAAGAGACCACATCGTGTTTTATTATGGTGGGCAGTTATTGACTTTGTGTGAATCACAGCGCTAGTTTCTGTTTGGAATTGCGACGTCTTTTGTATTGGGTTTCATTTCCTGCACTGCCGTTGCCTCAGACGTCCGCTGCAGTGGTTTATGTGTCTACCGTGACTGTACAGGTGTAAGCCAGACAGGTGAGATATGAGGTCCGCTGATGTGTGGCGGCTTGATGTGGTCAGTATTTATGAAGCTGAGAGTGGGGTGGGTGGAGGAGCTGACACAGAGGAAAAGAACACGGAAGATCCTCAGGCACTTACTCACCGGAATGGAGAGACAGACATGTTGGGTCCTGACAGCTGTAAATGTCAGGAGGATAGCTAGGGTGAATAAGCATTCAACTGTGTGTGTGTGTGTGTGTGTGTGAGAGTGTGTGTGTTATTTTTTTGAGCTAGACAAAATACCATATTGTGATTGTATTACATACTACATACATAAGAGATTGTGAACTGCCTCACACTATATTCAAATCACAGTGATGGCACTAGATTGAGGATGCATTATTTGGTTTATTGGGTCATGAAAATCAAGCAAAGCCTATGAATGATTGCTGCATATGTATGTTTTGGGCTTCACAGTAAGGAGAAAATCCCATTTTGTGCTTAATGTATTGTATTGCATTCTGTAATGCACCTTACATTTGCCACATTGGAGACTTTTATCCAGAGGGACTTACATTCGTTACACAGGTAGGCAAATGTGGCGTTAAGCAGTCTTGCCCAAGAATTTAAATCCTAGCCTGCCCTAAGAAAAGTGGTCCTGTTATTCGTTATGCTACACCAATCATATTACACTGTGGTATTAAGAGAGACTATGAAGTAAACAATTACATACATTAAGAAATCTACAGTTTACACGAGAAAAACACAACGATCACCACCCCAACTCATCCCTGACTCCGCTACTCATCCCAAAAGTATTGGATGGAGCACCAGCATTCCAGAAAATGCACAGTTCCACTGCTCCACAGCTCAGTGTTGGGGTTTTATATCCCTGTAGCCTATACACTGCATTAGCATTAGACATAGTGCCAATAGGTTCAGGTTTATCTGCTCCTTGGCGGTACTTCTCTACAAGGACTAGACAAGCTGTGTGTGTGTGCGTTTGCTTATCTGTGTCAGCAATGGGTGCAACTTAAAGTAGCTGAAAGCATTCATTAGAAGGATCGTCCATAAACATTTGGACATGTAGTGTAAATGTCACAACAGTTTAATGCACTGTAGATTACAGTAACAGCTAGCTAGCTAACTCATTCTTTGTGGCTACAACATCTTAATATTTTTATGTGAGATATTTTTAGAGCTGTGTGCTTTCTATTCCAAATATATTAAGCTAGCAGCTGCCGAGTAGAGCAGCTATCTAAGCATTTACATCAGGAGACCGCAGGTGATTTCACAGCCATCTGTGACTGAGAGTTAATGAGTCTCGCTCCCACTGGGTGGGTAGGATGGCCCTTCCTCTCCCCCCATAACTCATCTGTTATCTGAAACATAGCAGAATTGCTATGCTAGCCCATGCTAGCCTTTTCCCTTTAATATGTACTTTACAAGTACTAGTGGGTAGGACTTGGAAGTGACTTAATTGGAATCTGAGATTCCAATTTGCTTCTTGTGAAATAAAGGGTATTAAAAAAGAGTTTATTCTGCTTTTGTTGGAGTAACTGTCTTTACTGTCCAGGGAAGGCTTTCTACTAGATTTTGGAGCATTGCTGTGAGGATTTGATTGCAGCAACAAGAAGGATAGTAAGGTCAGGATGTTAGATGATCACCTGCTCTCCTCATCTCCAACTCCCCAACCCACCCCAAGCATATTGGACAGAGCACCATCATTCCAGAGAACACAGTTCCACTGCTCCACAGCTGAATGAGGTGGCAATAAGTTCATGTTTATCTGCTCCAGAGAGTCCTATTCTATTGACAGTACTTCTCAACAGGGACTAGACAAGCTGTGTGTGTGTGTGTGCATTTGCACATCTGTGTCAGCAATGGTTGCAAGGTAAAATAGCTGAATGCATTCATTAGAAGGGGTGTCCACATCAGCTTGCTTTTACTCACTCTACACTAGTATATGTAACAGCTCTCTGTAAAAAAAAGTAGATCCATTTATAGCTGCACACAGTTTAATAAGTAATATATGATTTGTTGTGGTAATTTACTGTCATGCTACATGAAACTCATTTCAGTGATGAGGAATCCCACACTGATATCCCTGTCTTTCAAACCTCAATAGATAGGCTGTTATGTTCATTAAACAAGATGCAGGCATGCAGGCAGCACAGTTTTACTTAGTGAAGATCTTCATGTCAGTGTAGTTCCTGTGATTTTCCTGACTGAATCATTTATAGAAGATGAAAATAACTGCAGAACGACAGGCAGAACGTGCCTAGCAACGTGCAAAATCAAACAGGAATGTCTCAGAAGTGTTCTTGACAATATCTGAAACACACACACACACACACACACACACACACACACACACAACCTCTATAACTCCTGCAGATGAGATACCCTAAAAATAAAACAGTAAAACACTGATACTTATAGTCAAGCTTCGGTTTCATCACAATAAACTTTAGAAGGACTTACTTTTGTTTATGTTATATTCCTCTTGTTGTGGTGTTCTTAGGTCAATGTCTAAGGAATTTAACATATGGTGTAGTTGTTTTCTAATTAGTGGAAACCCATCTAATTTAGTTCGTCATGGAGATGATTAAGAGCTCCAAATAACTAGTTGTCTGCATATGTTTTTGGAAGTTTTGTTGGAGGAACTTGACTGCTTTGTACTCGTCAAAAATGGTAGTTTGAAGACTTTCAGAACCAACATCAGAAGGTCTAGTTGGAATTACAGCCCCAATGCTCTCATTAGTAGCACAGTTTCTTGTCATCTTTTATTGTTTGACACAGTGGAGGAAATAATATAGTGAGCTATCTGAATTAGGGCTGCACAATATTGGAAAAAAATTACCTTAAAAATGTGTATTTTTTTCTGCAATATTAGAAAATAAAGGGATTTTCAGCAGATTTCACCAAAAGTCAATGATCGAATCTGTCATGATATTAATAATACACTCCATATATCAGAAATTGGAGTAAAATTGCAGTATTTAGCAGATATAATATGCCTCTGGTATGTCATGGAAAATGATAACCGTGTGGAATTAAATAAAGCAGTAGAAAAACGTTTTTTTTTTTGGCATTGCACTTCCTGCAGTGTGAATATTGCACATGCACAAACGATATATTGTGCAGCCCTAATCTGAATTTTGTCGACATTGAGTGGCATAGTCATATTTGGTTGCATAAAAGGCCAGTTTGATATGAAAATGGGCAGAGGAGTTTAATATACTGAGACAAAAATGCAGTAAACTACAGCTTGGAGATAAACTATCCATTTCAAAAAGCAAATGAGCTTGCTGATGCAGTGTGTCAACATGCTGAGCCACCAGTAACCCACCAGCTGTTGTGGGCATTTGGAGAATTAATAATGTTTTTTAATAGAATAGAGACTTCACATTTGTTCAGAATAGACTTTTTTGTGAATTCACAACTAGCATGGTTGAAGTAATGGTTTTTAAGACCAGCCATTGTGTTAGTTAAATACTACTTTGGGTCGGTGGTGACTTGTTGGAACAGGTAAAATACTGATCTGTATGAATTCCAGTCCAGGAGCAAGCTTGAGTGCCCCTGGATTAGTGCTTATCTCACACTCAGTAGAGCTAAAAGTTCTCTTGAGGAAAGATGGAGGTAATTACTGCTGGATGATATGTGCTTCTTGCATGAGAGGAGTGAGAGACAACACACATAAAGAATTATGACAAGGAAAGGACTTGCAAATGTCGTGTTTAGACCACATAAGTGATAGTATCAAAATTGCAAATTAAAAAATAAACAAACAAAAAAACATCACAGCAAAAGAAAAGAGCAAAAAAAAAATATCTATAAATCTTTTTAGGAAGGAAATAGCAAAAATACACCCAACCAATGAAAAATCACTGCAGTTATTTAAAAAAAATAAACAATAAACAAAATACTAAGATCAATTACTTAGTGGACTCTTACAGTTCAGTTCACAGCACGATTTGGAGATCATGTTAGGTATGAATTCAGTACAATGGGAAGCTGAAAAGATGTCTCTTGCATAAAAATACAAAATAAATAATATATAATAAAAAAATAAAAAAGGACATGTTACAATTTATTACAAGTAGGTTGTATTTAAACATCCAAAGCTGAAGCCCAAACCTACCAAGGAAAACACCTTTGCTGATTTGTAATTAGCAGACAGGTCTTTACACTGTTAAAAGTATAAGATCCTTGAGAAACTTTTGAAGGTTCTTCAGTTTGAAACTGTGGAGGAACCTCTTAAGGTGCTTTGAAGAACCTCCAAGGAACTTTTTTTCTTCTAAAAAGTTTCAAAAAGTATTTTCTTGAAGGTTCCTCAAAGCATCTTAAGAGGTTCCTCCACGTGTTCCTGAAGTATCTTTCATACTTTTAACAGTTTAGACTGCGTGTCATTTACACTCGCCCTAGTCAGACGCCAATCAGCTTGAGCTAAACTTAGCATGGCATGTTGTTAACCTGTCAACACCTTAAAGCTGAAGATTTCTCAGTGGAACTTGTGCTTGTGAAATTTCGTGTCGCGTGGCATTCATCAGGTTTCACACAAAGGCTTACCTTGACGTCTGTACACGTACGCTTCTATGATTAATTCATTATATTAAGCAATCAACTTTGTCAAACCCAGCCCTGCTATCTTTTTTCAATTTGTTGCAAATGAACAACTGAATCTAAATTGTTAAATAAAAGGGAAAGTCCTCTGTTGTGACATCCTGACAAGAAGATATCCAGGACATGTACAAAGATTAGCATTTTTTTTAAGTTTTAGGAACTGGTATGAATGTTTCAATATTTTGATTTGCTGCATTTGACCATTAAAGTGGCTAATTAGCTCTAACTGTTCATTTTTATAATTCACAATCAGTAATAGTAATGGTTTTACCACAATTAAAGAATAAACACATGCAAGAATACGAGCCACTTGTTTCTCAATCAGCCTCTTAAACCCTCTTATATACTCTCCAGTCTGCAGGAAAAGTTATGTCAGAGTCAACTTCAAACTGGGTTCTCCTCTAATTAATCTATCAAGCACTGGATCAAGAGAGAAAAAAAATGGAGGGAGAAGTGTTGTGTACTGTATTTCACTGAGTAGTGAAGCAGTGTGTTTGAGGTTAAGGGAAAATGTCAGTATCAAACATGTCTCAATTATTTATTTAATTTTTTTAGAGGACACTTGTTCCCTAAGCAACTATGCTCAAGAGATGACATCAAACTCTCCTTTTCAGCTTCTTGTTCTCTCTCCCTTTCTCACTTTCGGGATTTCTTTTCATCAGCCTGCTCGCTGAGACCTCGAAGATACTTTAGATTTTATTTCTTAAAATTGCATTTGGCCCTTCAGACACTTAGGTACCAAGACACCAGACACCAACTTTGCAAGGACATTTTGCTAGACTAATAAGAATGCAGTGCTGCTTAACTTCAGAGTGGGACACATAGAAAAGGCACTTGATATTCTTCACCTGTGCCAGAGTTAGTTAACGGGAAGTACTTTCTTCTTCTCTTTCTTGCTCTGGTGTTTCTGAGAATATTGAGGGTTTTATAGAGAACTATGCTAGAGTGCTATTCTATAAATAAGTACTGTTTATTTACTTAATTAGAAAAAAAATAAAGCGTCAGATGTGACATGTGCAAAGATATCGGCACATTGTGATATGATAGGATTTGTGTATTCTGTTTATTTCCAGAAATGAAAGAAAATAATAATAAATGCACATTTATGCATATTTAATAATATAATCAATGTGAATATATTTAATATGAATTGTTCTATAAAGTGTGTGTGAAAAGCCATTTTTTTTAACAGATTTCCTTAACTTGTTTTTACTCAGAAAATGGAGCACATACAAAATGGAACATACAAAAAAGGATTTTCCCACTGGTATTCCCAGAATAGTTAGAAATAGTGAGTTCAGAAAGAGCTTAGAAAGAGTGTTGTGGCATTTGCGCTCTCAGAAATGACACTTGTATTCACATTCTCTCATCATTTGCAATCATGTGTGTTTGTGTGCGTGTGTGCTTGTATGTGTGCCCATGCACATGATTATTTGTCTTGGTGGAGGGCTGCAGCGAGACAGAGAATCATAGTAACAGATGTGAGTGAAGTCTGGAACAAACGAAGTGGAAATCACAGATGGTTAAGAGAGGAGATGGAGGGATCACAGGCTTCACACATGCTTCTTCTGATTCTGCTGATACATCGTCGCCTATGTTCCCGCATCATCTCCCAGACAACCTTGTTCTCCATGACAACGCAATGCCAACAGGGTTAATCGCATCATCCGTTGTTGAGTGATGTTGGAATCCTTTTTAGATAGCATAGATGGTAGGGTTGCGGATCACGAAGGCAAGATGTTGGGATTCATCCCTCTTGCATGTACAGAACTCAAAGAAATCGGTCTACGTTAAACCCGGCCGTCTTAAATGTGTATTTAACAGGCAAGTTTAAAAGCCACAAAGTGAAAAAAGGCAATCCCTGTAAATATCCTATGCATAGCCTCATCGTGTTGTCATTTTTTTTTTTGCTGTTAAAATGCAGCAGCATTTGCCCAGGAGATTTCAGTTCACTACCTTTTTGTTTGTTTGTTTGTTTTCAATTTACCTTCTCAGCATCTGCCTCCCTTAACTGGCTCCCTCGGTCGGCCTCGTCCGTCCCTTCTCCCTGTGCTCCTTCCGACAGCTGCATTGGATTTTCACTCCGTTCAAAATGAATGGACACGCTGTGTTTTGTCGTAACGAGCTTTGTCGATTGCCTAAATGTAAGTATGCACAATTTACGCCACTGCCTCTGCCATTTGTGGAATGCCTTAACATTATAAACAAATAAAAAAGCACTATAGCCTGCGGGCTCTCCCGGTGAACTAATGCACTGCGGTGACGGGTGTGTGTGCAATGAGCATAAAATCCAACGGACCCCCGTGTGGTGGGGGAAGGAAGCATTTCTGCTACCATTTCCATCAATAAGTGTTGTAGTGCCTGTGCCTGCAACAGCCCACTTAATATTAGAACCACCGGTGCTACCACTCTACTGTTGCTATCAAAAGAACTGGTGCTGACACTACAACTGCTTTTAAATGACTCCTAAAGCAATTGCCGCCACCATTACCAGCGGAGTGCTTTTTTTTCCCCCCGCTGTTGGTTTACTTCAGTGGGGACTCACTTCACAGAGTTTTGAGGTGACTTTATTGTTCACAGTGCCTGTAATACGCTCAACTGTATCTTTTGCGTACTGGCTGTTTTGTCAGTTGGGGGGGGTGACTTTGACCCAGAGCAATGGGGGTCCCTCTTGTGGTTCCTATGTCCCTCTACTGGCTGGGGGTCAAATCCTTTTACACCTGTGGTGTCAGGCCTCCCAGGAGGTTCAAGTCACCACTAACCTTCCATTGTCACTTCCTGCTGCGCCCGATGGTCCTTCAGCAAAAAAAAAGGAAGGTCACATGTATCGTAGAAAGAAATGACCAGCCGTAGCTGTGTGCATTCCTCATGTCTGGACAGAAATGCTTATGTACCAGAAAATTCCATCTTAGGCCGCACATAAAACAAAAAGGGAGGGAAGACATTTGCGCCATTAATGCAAACATGGACACCCTGATAATCTGTTAGAAACCTCTAAATTAGGTTCCTGTGCTCATATGCATTGGAGCATGTTCTTTCAGAGCCTCTCATCACTCTGCTAGAGCTTGTTTTATTGGAGTGTGCATAGATCCGGTCTGTCTCCAGGAGGGCCTGAGGTTCGTTCCCGTCCTCTGCAGCTTAATAGGGAATCACTCCCGCTTATCCTTCTTTTCATCCTGAATTTGTTCCTTCCCAAAGATGTCGGTCTTAATGACGCTAAATCTAGCATGCTTAATTGGACCAGTGAACTATGTCATTGGTGCTGGAACTGCATTTCTATTGGCCCCAGAGGCAATCACGGCACAGTGACACCGGGCAGAAAGAGAATAAGAAAGAGTGTGTGTGTGTGAGAGAGAGAGAGATGCATAGAGTCACAGAGACAAAGAAGAGAGCAAATGCTCATATTGCTGTGCAGGACTTTAGCTCGTCAATTGTATTGGCACTCAGTTATGGAGCATGCTCTCCAGCCTCCGTGACTGGGTTTTATATAGAATGTAATGTGTTTGAAGAGTAATGTGCGTAATATGCGTGGCACAGCTGGGCAGAGTGAAGTGCCCTTGGGAAACAGTGCCAGTCCGCTGTATCTCCCACCAAATTTTCTCTCCCTGTGCTTTCACACTCTTCATTAGAGCCCCTCCAAACAACAGGCTCTCACAGACTTTGGAGTGGGTATGTGCATGTAGGCCCACATGGCATTACCACCGTGTGCGTAGAGTAGGATCTTTTCACAGCCGTTACGAAACACATAGGCATGTTCCTTCACACGAAACCCCACTTCTTCTTTATTTATTTACAAGAGGGATTATCTTGTTTACATATTCATCGTCACATTTGTGGGACATTCGGTGCATTTCTTGCACGTGCGACCATGCTTCCCACTAAAAGGACACATTGCTAACACAAGAGCACTTCGGAAAGGGTAGCAGTGCACCGAGCTGAAGTGGTTCTGCTTTCTGGACTAAAACATGATCCACTGAACTCTGCTCACACAGACAAAAACAAGAAATATACACTGATGGGGCTTCTTAGCGACCCACTCAGATTTGGGCATGTTAATTGCTGTAATATAAGCTTCCATTACTTGTTAAGAACAGTGCGAACATCGGACACTTTGAGCATGTTTTGGCTGGCTGAGTGCATTTGGAATAATGGGAGTAATTGTTCAAATTAGATTTTTAGCTAAAATATTTCTTCTGAGGCTTTTAGGCTGCAAACGCAAAGTGTCTTTCCTAAGGAAATGTGCGTATGGTTCATCACTCATGAGCATGTAGGTTAAATCTTTAGCCCGTGATGAGACAATTTAACATAACTCCTTGTTCTTGCTGAGATGTTGCCTTTGGCAGCACTGCTGCAAGCGGTCAAGGCTGTTCTCGCCCTCTGCTTCAGCGTTCCACGGTCGGTCAGTCCATGGCCACAGAAAGCTGTAGCTTTTTGTCTGACTAGCATTAATTGACTCCCTCCAGACTTATTTTGCCAAAGCCCAGTCCCTGATTATGATGTCATGTGTGCAGCACAGCATGGTGACCCAGGGCCCCTGGGCATTCTGGGAAAGCAAGCTTAAAAAGATCATCTGGTGACCAATTGAACTGCTCTATTCCGCCCTGTGCTTATGAGGCACTCATTACAGGCTGCAGCAAGGCATTTTAAACACCAGAAAGAAGAGTCCATGTTTTACGGTCTGATCTGTCACACACTGGGTTTCTGTTTTTCAGGCAATGCAGAATGTATGGAGTAAGCCTTGGGACACATTACACCTAATGGAGCTTTTAATGGAGTTATGTAATAACTAAAAGTTTGGGAGAAGGACCACGCCCAAACTCCTCCTCTCTATTACTACGGACTATAAACCTGCTCCTGTGGTGGGGTGATGAAAATTCACCCCACCATTGCCCCTGCTCCTTCTGTTGGCCCAATTATGGTCAACCTCGGCCTGGCTAGGGCGGGGGGTCTGGCTTTGGGTCCCATCAGCTCGAAGCCCCCCGAAACCCAACCCAAATTTCTCAAGCTCTAATTCCTTGCCTCAGCTAAGCGAGCTTGCTCTGCACTTTGCAAATTAAATTTTGCAGCTTTAGCAGCAAAAGTGATAACCTCTACAGTCATTAAGTTAGTGGTGTGTTGGCACCTCAGCAGTCGGCGACCCTGCTCTATAACTTACGTGATCTGAGTTGCAGTGGTTCCTAAAAAGTGAAAGCATCTTATTACAGTACCACACTCAAATTCAGTAAACTCTTTAGAACGACCCATACTTTCACTAACGTGTGTAAAGGCAGACTGCATGGCTAAGTGCTTGATTTTATACACCTGTAGCAACAGGACTGAATGAAACACCTGAACTAAATGATTTTAGAGGTGTGTCCCAATATTTGCCCGATAGTGTATGTTCGTTCTTGTATCTTATTGAGTCGCCATGAAGACGAGATGTGTCCTTTTCACCTGATGAAGATCACAGATGAGTTGGCCTCCTCTTGGCACTGTCTCTGACATTTCTCTCCCAGGAGATGACTTGGTGCTGGCATTTATTCAGCGTGGAAGGGTCGCACAACCTGATCGTGGTTGTCATTTACCCGGGGGGTGTGGGGGTGTTGCGGATGTTAAATACTGCCGTTATGGATGTGTTTTGGCCAACGCTGCCCTAATGTTCTAATATAAAGTAAAAAAATCAGCAGCTAGGAAAAGCCATCATGTGTCACCTCTGTCAGGGTGCTAATTACCCCCGCATCACCACTCTCCGTGCTGCCATTTAATGCAGATTTGAATAATTCACCCAGCAGATGGTAAGAATGTCAAGCAGTGACACTGATTTATTTATCTTTACCCTTTCCCCCCCTGGTGGAGGCTACGGGCCTGTCAGTGGCGTATTGTTTTAATAACGCTGCGCTCCACACTGCTGGAGGGGCCAGTTCATTTGGATATTCCTCCTGGAGCTTATAGCACCTTCTTCAGTCTCTGGGCTTGTATGTGCTAAAGTCAGTGTCCCTCAGCCTTTTCCACAAGGTGCAGCGATGCACTCAATTCCTAAATGGTTTTCGACTTGAACATGCAGTTGTATGAACAGCCTTATGTTATGCGGGAGTTCTTCAGACTTTGAAAAGACTCTTCACACTGTTTTGGTACCTTTATTTTTAACAGTGTGGTGTTGGTGTAGAAGTGAGACCCTTCACACTCCTCACCTGCTGCAATTGTTACAAGCATCGCATCAGCCATGTTCTCCCTTCTGAACTCTCAAACACCCTCCTCCCAACACGTCCTCAACATATGCTCGCCCGCATAAGTTTAAGGTGAGAAAACAATGCCGGCTAGGTTTTGTCAGGCAAAGCTCAAGCTGAGCTATTTATAAACGACACATTTCACGAGCAGGAAGTCTGCTCCATCTCCCATGCCCTCGTGCGGCGGTCGTTGAGCTTTAACCACTGAGTAATGGCAGAGGGAGCTGGAAAATGGAACTTATTCACCCTCTTTGCTCCCAGCAGACCCATCTGATCCCGCGTCTCTATCCGTTTCCGCGTCTCACCGCCAGGCCTTAATTACCGCGTGTGTTTGCACTTCGGCTCCGGCGCTGCCGATGCCATGACAGCCGGTGTCAGTGCGGCACCTCTGCCACAGCCTCAAATCCCTTTGTTTTGAGGCAGATTAGGAAGTTGAGAGCTCGGGATGAATGTGGATTTTGGGATTAGTCTAATAAACAGCCGCTCTTGTTGCGCTTCATTGTGAGGCTGTAGGATTACACTGGGTTTGGGGAGGGAGGGGCTTCATTTACATTTAGAGATGAGAGGAGAGGAAGAGATGGAAGTGGAAAGGGGGGTGGAAAGTGTTTGGGGGGGTGGTTTGGGAATGGGAGACAGATGAAAGGGAAATGAAAGGAAAAACGGAGTCTGAAATTGAATATTATGGTACTCCAGTGAGCGTTGAGAATGTGTAAATGGAGCGCAAGTTCTGCATGTTTGTGATTATTAATTTAGAGAAATAAAAGTCTGTGACTTGATTAGGTCATATAGGGCACTAAACTCTGCTTGAAAGAATCACATGTACATATAGCAAAATACAAGCGTGTCTGGAAGCCAACCCACACCCTCACTTATCATATAAGGAAAATTGTTCATTTATTTAATATATTTACTTATTCAAGAGCTAATCATGTGTTTTTTTAAACAAATATTAAGTATCAATGTATCATCAAATTATTATTATTATTATTCAAAATATACATATGCAGTGGACTGTCCCCAATTTTTCGTGCTGTGACCTTGTGGTCAGAGGCCCAACAAAGCAATACACTAAAGCATGAGCACAACCTATGCTGGCTCTCGTTTGTAGTTACAGTGAAGTACACCGAATGCCGGAATGATGTCCAAAAATGTTGCAGAATACACTTAAATGTGCACCTTATATGATGCAGCTAAGAGCTCTTAATGTAACTGCTACTCAATTTCAGGTAGAACAGAAAATATGTGATTAACACTGCCTAACCCAAACATACTGTTTACTTTGATGGCTTATACAATATATGTCCAAATGTTTGTAGACACCCCTTCTAATGAATGCATTCAGCTACTTTAAGTTGCATCCGTTGCTGACACAGATGTGCAAATGCACTCACAAAGCGTATTTAGTCCCTGTAGAGAAATACTGACAATAAAATAGGACTCTCTGGAACAGATTAACATGAACATATTGGCACCGTGCCTAATGCCAGACAAGGGCTAGATGGGTATGAAGCCGCCCAGCATTGAGCTGTGGAGCAGTGGAACTGTGTTCTCTGGAATGATGGTGCTCCATCCAGTACTTTTGGGATGAGTTTGGAAGTTGGGGATCATCAGCTGTTGTCGCTGAATGCAGTCTAATCCTCACAGCAATGCTCCAGAATCTAGTAGAAAGCCTTCACTGGACAGTACAGAGCAGGCGCCCCAACTGTTGACCATACAGTGTGAATGTACAACATTTGAATGTACTTTTGGGGTTCAGTTGTTTTAGTGCTCATGCATACACTAGTTTGGGCACTGGTTTATGTTATGGTGCACTGTGGGAACTGTCATTAGGGGAGAAAGATTCTTGTGCCCTAGGATAATTTCTACAGTCTAGTGTCCTTGGACAATTTCTAATTATTCTCACTGTTAGTTCACTAATTAGTTTAGCCTGCGTGGAGTGATTTGAGACACAGCCAATGCCATATTTAGTTGCACTTACAAACTCTAAACTTTGACAAACTGTAAGCATCATTGGTAAAAATGTGCATTTGAATACATTTAGATGTTGATGTAGTTTATGGTAATAAGGATAATTCATGCATATTCTATTTTCAAGACTAATATACACAAGACTTAAACACTTTTGCATTTAGCATTTTTTGCCTTAGGAATGATTGGAGGAAGCAGTGCATGTAAACTTTGGATGTTCTACAGCATCCAGGTAGATCTTGGTAAATATTATGTTTACTATAGTATCATTGCTTTAATCCTGTCAGCGTAGTTCTGGTTTAGAAATGTAGAGAAATATGAACATTTTGGATGAAGCTAAAGGATGTCGTGTGATACAGGAGGAAGAAGTAAAAGAAGACGAATGAGGGACTGGTCCGCTGTTGAGTTTAATAGAGGAGAGGGAAGCAGATAAGCAAGGTCAAATGAGATCTTTCTTCCTGCTCTTGCTATTGAATTACCACAGGTATCAAATGCTCATGTATTTGAAAAGACTGGGAACTACACCAAAGCTGAGCAAACTGTCTCTCATTTTACGCGCAGGATATTCTGCTCAGGCCAGATCATATTAAAGGTGGTGACTGCAATGTGTTTTATAATAGGGAGCAGTCTGGATGCATTTGTTGGATATGAATATGTCCGTTCCAACAATAGGTAAGACAAAGCAGAAGAGAAGAGAGCTTCCCTGGAGAGCTGTCAGCAGGTAGAAGGAGACAGAGGGAAAAAGCGAGAGGCCGACTGACAGAATGAGCGAGAGAGAAATAGAGAGCGCGAGAGAGAGAGAGAGAGAGAGAGGGAGAGAGAGATGAAGCCCAATCATACTGTAGAGCCGCTCATTGTGGGCTAGTTATGGCTTGGCACTGGGCTTTGTTTGGACTCAAAATGGCGGCCTTGTTCCAGCTGATGCCGTGCCATGGCCAGGCTCTGCCCCGTCAGCCGCACCTCCATATCGGACGTGATTAATGACCCCTGCCCGGGAAAGGATCTACTCATTAAAATCTCAATCGAAAGCCACACAATGCTGCTCTGTTCTACCTCTCCTCGCCGTCCATGCTGCGACAAAGTTTTGTTCTTCTCTTTCTTGGGCTGAACGAGGGTAATTAATATCTGAAGTAAGAATGACGTGGCAGATGAGATGCTCTGGTGAATCACCTCATCTGTAGTCCCTCCGTGCTGGAGGGACATCTACCACCCTCTGTTTTTCGCTCTCGAACGATGAGTGGATGGCTTGTCCCAGCGGGACACAATTAGGCATTAGCTGCCAAAGTGAACTGTCTGGACACCTAATTCCTCTTAAGGTGTACCTCCTTTTGTCCCCGTCGCTAGAATTAACGCACACGCCTCTACGTGATTGCTCCTGATTCCAACTAAACTCGTAAACAGGAACTCGGATCAGAATTTTCTCCGGGCACCAAAGGGGAATACTGGACTGTTTGTAAGCAAACATTTTTGTAGTGGTGTGAAATGCTTTTGTGTTAATTAAAGCGCTGGCTTGCAAATATTTGCAGCATATCACAGCAGCCTCTCAACCTTGCTTTCTGACGTTTATTGGGCTTGTTAAGGTTGTTACAAGCAGCAGGTAACATATTTCAGTATTGCAGGTACTGCAGAGGAGAATGAGGTGATGCATTTGAATGTGGTGTGTTTTGTTCCCTAGCTAGTACTTCCCCTATCAAATGATTCTACCAGCAGTGGAAGAGTGAAGGCCAGGCCCAGCCAACCTCACTCGATGTCATCAGTTTCAACTTTGCAAACTCAAAGTTATTGGACAGATCTTGTTTTAACTGCTGCTAATGGAACGCCATTGGACTGTCATCTGTTACAGCAACTAACAGATGGCCATGTTGACTATCATTGCGCTGAGTGATGGGGGGATAGGATGGCGAGGCCAAAGTGAGTGAGGAAGACAGTTATACTCTATGCTGGCAATGGAAGGCTGTGGCATTCCTGGGGTTCAAACCTGCCATCTCCTGATGATTGAGGCAACGCTTAGACAGTAGTGCCACACAGGAGCTCCAGGAACAGCATACTTCACCATTTGTTTTTTTTAAGACCGGATTCTTCTCCATACTTTATCTGCAGACATTTTCTGCAAAGATTATCTGCTATGCATCCCTGAATTAGTTTATGAGTTGAAGAAAGTGCACAGAACACAATCCTTAATCATGCCATGGTTGCTTTCAAACCATGTGAGAAGGTGCTCTGCAGAGGACCTTGTGTTCGCCAGATATATTGCTACATGCTATTCTGACTGAACACACACCCCGTTGTCATCTGTGCTTTGACTAATTGGAGATTGTGTTGTGCTGTGCAGTGAAACAGTTCTAAGCTGGGGGCAAAATATGTAAACAGAAACAGCGCTATCTTTGCTCGCTGCATCGCAGAACCACGAGACAAAATGTATCTTATCAACTTCAAAGTGAGACCCCTGCAAAGCTGTCAATCAAAACTTATCGGCATAATAATTCAGCACGCTAACCTCAAAAGCATATCCGTTGCCGATGTAAGGAAATAGTTCCCCCTAGTAGGAAACATGTCAGACAACAAGGCTGTAATTTTCCATCGCTGGAGAGGACAGACGCAAACTTGTTTATCCTTGAGCTCAGTAGTTTGTGATAACAGGCTTTGTATGCTGATTGATCCTGTTTATATTATTCAAATTCAATTCAGATTTAGAATTATACGTTTCACCCTGGCCCACATGCAGGGAAGGAAGTGAGCTCTGATAAAATGTCTTTTTGCTGCTTTAATGTGCTGATTTTCCAGGAGTCACGCTGGCCGTTGTGGGTTGTTTATTTTGCCATTATTGAATTAGATGACTCAGGTAATGGATGTTTTTTGGGCCGCTCTGATTGGAGGGGGAGATGTTCGGAGGTTATGTAGTGCAACAGAGCAGAATCTGAAACTAGAGGCCACGGCCGTGCTTGTCCCTGCTCACTGTTTGTCGCTTCATTCGGAACTAATGCTGCTTGTTCTGGTGCTCTGTGACGGCCAGTCCTCACCTCAGAAGCATTGTTCAACTCTTAGCATCACTAAAGGACAAAAGCCTGGCCAAACATACATATTTGACTGAGGCTAAAATATCCATGTTTGTGATTTGGTGTGGGTTTAGGAAAGGGTTTGCTTAGGAATACAGCTTTCAGATGACCTCTGGGCATACAGTTTAAGCAACTAATATCTGATGGGTATGGGTAGCTGATGGGTGGCCAAAAAAAATTTGCTTGCTTTTACAAAGAGCACAAATGAGGAATTTACAGAATAAATGAATAAACTAACAACAAATCGACCACCCAACACTCTGGTAGATGTCTGAAGCGTAGGAGATGAAGTGGTAGACAATTGCACATTTAAGTTCCTCAATAATAGAAAGTGTAAATTATTATCCTGAAGAAAGTTGTATAACATGAAGATCTTGTGGTGATGAAGAACCTAATAACTATAAAAAAGGGGAAAAAAGAAGATGGTAAGAATATTATTGTGTGAAGGCAAAGAAAAGATTTTAAAAAAATCAACAAAGACAAAAAAAACATTTTTTATGATTTATTTTGCACATGTAGAATCTGATGTTTTTGGAAAACATAGTAAATAGTTCTGTAATAATACTGTAATAATGGCCCTATATTGTGTTATATTTATTTAACAGCATGTATTACAAGTCAAATATTATATTTTATTTATTTGACTGTTGTGAAAACAGTTATGTCTTTTTGTGTTTGTCACCAGTGAGTACACCACATAGACATTTCGGTCATTTGATCTGTGTCCCGACCTGTGAAATTGGACTACTAGGGAACATATACTAAAAAGCATATATGAAAACATGTTAACATGTTAATATTGATTAATGGCTAAATATATCAGACAAGAAAATGTAGCCCTATAATTTGAATGGCATTTTATTGTGACTGTGTCACGTTGTTCAAAAAAAACTCCAATGGTCCATTTTTTATTGACTGCAGTAGAGGTTTTCTCAATTAAATTGACCAAGACTATTGTGGTTGAATGTTTTCCAAGATACAGTAATGGTGGAGTATGTATTTACTAAATGATAGATGAAAAATAGATATATTCTATAATTATAGAATACTTTCGGGTCTTTTTCTTTTTATAACGGGTTAACAATTGGCCATTTCAGTACATCAGAAAATACAACAGAAGTAAAGGAATGGTTAATGAGGTAAAGTAATGGTTTTGATTATAATGGGAGACATTTCTTTGATAACACTGGCTGTAAATTATCCAGACCGGTGGCAAAGTTCTTGAATTTATTTATAACATTGGCCAGGTCCATTCAAGCTACAGTCTGGTGAGGCACACTCCTCAGAAATTGGTGCTATACAGTACTGAAAAAGCGTTAGTTGACTAACAATAGTGGAGCTTGTTTCAGTTTTTCAGCTTTTCCTTGTGTATATATAGAACCATCTAAAAAGGTCAGAGTATGTCAAACTACCTTGGAACTACCTTGTCGGACAGGCAATAAACTGTTTAAGCATGGTTCACACATGGTTCTTAGGGTTGTCTTGCTTCAAATAGAACAGCCGCTTAAAGAAACACTTTGTACAGGGGGTCACTAGCCTGATTGTGGAGTTTTGAGTATTTTGTTAGCTATGATGCGTCCGACCTGAACCAAAGACAATTTTGTTTAGTTGAATCTTGCATAGACAGGTTCTTTAGGGACCTTTGGCATTGCCCCCAAAAAATCAGTTTGGCCCTTTTGTTTTTAAGACTATAAATGCCTGATGATCTCTGCATTGCAGTACCTCTTTGACCATGGGTGATGCTATACATACTGCTGAACTCATTCCTAAGGTTCCCATTTTAAAAAAAAGTTCACTTTGGAAAGAGCTCCCCGTCGTGCCAAATGTTTTGCGCTGTAATTTTTGAAATTAATTTGTAACCCTCCTATCATTTTACAATTACGCCTTCCATTTTGCTGCAATTTCATGGTCGGCTCTCTCTCACTCTTGGGAATTTGCGTTCTCCGTCTCGTGTAATCTCGCACGGATTTTTGCAGGGGGTGCACATATTTAGCAGGGTGCCCTGGCACAGCAAGATGTGTGCCATGAAATGCATATGTGAGGGCGGGCGCTCTTGCCTCTTGTGACGCATTTGACCAGCAGACGTGGGAGGTGATAATGTGTTGTGTGCGTGTGTTGCAGTGTGCGTGTTGTGCATGCACTGTGCCAGAAGCCAGTTATCATTAACCTTGCAGCGTTCACCTGCGTGGGAGCTCAGTGATTGATCTCCCTGTCCTGAATTCTGTCATCCTCTTCTCCCTTGCCCCCCCCCCCCCCCCCCCCTCCCCCATTTGCTTACCGCTCCCCTGCTCTCTCTCCCGCTACCCGTTTCTCCTGGACTGGTATGGAGGGAGTTGGATCAGGCAAAACTGTTCCGTTATGCTCCGTGCCCCCAGGCACTCTCTACATTTTTCCACCACTGGAATGAATTGAAGGAGTGACCTGCTTGTGCTGCAGCCCAGCCGAATATTGACCTGCTTCTTCTCCATCTTACAGCATCATCTTGCCACTACGCTGCTTTCATAGCCCCCTCCTCTCCCCACACACCGCCTACTATACTTATACACCAGACATGTCACCACACTCCTTTCAGCAGTGCTTTAAAAGGCCCTGTGGCTGTAGTGTCCACGCTTTCCTCACATCATGACTGCAGGCTGCCCTCCATCCCCGCTGATGACAAAGTGCTTATTTGTGCGTCTAACGGGAGAAGAAATGGGTCAAAAACGCACGGGAGGAGGGTTTTTTTTTTTTTTTGACTTGAGAAGGTCAGACATTTTTGTGGATTTGAGGACATGCCGAAATGGGCAACCAAGCGTTCCAGCATCCAGTGTAGTGTAGTCATCCGCTTTTCTCTGCCTTTGAGTTTGCTTGCAATACTGCAAACGTTTGCTGTTTAATAGTTAGCGAACTTGTTGATGAACGCCGTAATTCATTTCCTAATGGCATCTTTTACACATTAATGCCAGCACTTAATCAATGGACATTGCCAGCAGATCTCAAACTGACCTTGGAGTATTCTTTTAATGAATCCTTATTAAATGCATCATCTGCTGCATTCGTGTTTTTTTCTCTCTCTCTCCTCTTCTCTCGCTCGCTCTCCCCCTCTTTGTTTGAGGTTATTAGCAAGTGGGACCAACGATCACAACCTAATGACTTTCTCTTTGCGCCATTGTTCCTTTTGGCTTCTCAGTAAACATGGCATGGTGAATAGCTAGTGGCCATGCTTTTTGTGTAATCATCTGTTGGAGTGAAGAGAGAACAGTTCTGCTGTCTTCACTCGCTGGGTTGTGTACACCCTGGGGCAAGCAGCTTCTCCTCCAATCATGCTAATGCAGTGGATAGTGTGGCGTGGTGGATAGTGTGGAGAGACACAATGGGGCAGCAGAAATAAACTAAGCTGCAACAAAAGCATGCAAGCTACATCTTAAAAATAAAGTCAATTAGAAGGTTCTTGGCTTGGATGTTTGGTTATTTTCTAGAAGACAAAAATCTTCAGTTAATATAAAAGCTTAGACCAAATAAGACCAAATCAGAATGGGTGACAAAGGTATCATCTTGCTGTGTTTGGGACCCTGGCCAAACATGTTCCAATACATTGTGGATCAGGTTGAAGTTTTTTCTGTTTTCCAGCTTCCAAAAGCAGCAGAGTTGAGTGTAGTGAGGGGAAAGTGAAAGCATTAGGCTGGAGAACTAGTTGTTGCACCCCTGCTAGATCAACTGGCATCTAATTTAGTAGTCGATTAGTTGGTGACGTCATTACGCATGTTTCACAAATACAGTTTGACCACTGTGGTTACTTCTTGAAGTAATAATTTCCTTAATCTCTGCATATCAGCAGTGAAAACATGCCCACTGAGCAGCTGTCGGTCACTTGAACGAAGAGTGTGGATATTAAGGCAACACGGCCACACATCCGCAATGACATCACTCTGGTAATATCACAGTTATATCTGTGAGTCGTGGGAGACCATGTGGACATGGACTGAGAGTAACAGGAGAAATGTTCAAGCAAGTCAACCCATAAATGGGGAGACAGATCACAGGTTGAACTACAAATTGGAGTAATTAAATTGGAGGATAACCTGTCAACAAAAAAGAGACAGTCAGCTTTCTGGTTATGGATAAAGTCCTGTCCTTCAACGAAAAGAGCCAATCCACTTGCTGGGTATGGATAAATGTCCCACCCTTCAACAAAAAGAACCAATCAACATTATTTGATTAGATCAGCGTTCTCAAAATAGTCATTAGTTGCAGCCCCATTTGCCAATATCAACACTGACTGACTGATTATGAGCATCTATTTGGTAATTAAACATGCACTATTATTTGGAGGATAATCACTGAATACAATAATTTGAACAAACTCTGACTCTGAGTTTGTCCTGTTGTATTAGGGGACCAAAGTGTTCTACTGTGGTACTTTTATTTCTAAAAGTAATCTGTGATCTGTGAGGTACTTTGTAACTATTTTTTCTTTCCCTTGTGGTAGCATTTGCCTCTTGATCTCCTCGTCGTTTTCCATTAGAGAATATGATTTTTCGTTTCAGTTCTCTGCTTAGTCGCTGTGTTGTAGGAGGTTCAAACACAGGTGAGACGGTGTGTGTGTTTGTGTGGGTTTGAACTAGCTGTCATGCTGATGCCTGCTGCCTACAGCTCTACTGGTGCAGTTCAAGTTGCTTTTAATTACTGTCTAATTATCAAAAGCTAGATTTAGCACCAGACCACCAAATTGCTCATGGCTAGAGTAGAACTGATGCTGTGTCAATAACGTGGTGTATCACTGGGGGCGTTTGACTGACTACTAAACCTAGCACCTGAGTTAGCATGATTACAGTGGGAGGGTTGTGGACGGAGAAGGTTGGGTGACTTGAGGCCCTGTTTTCTCCAGCACACACACACACACACACACACACACATACACACACACTCCGGCATGTGTGATTATCTTCTCCTGGCCTCTGAGGGAACTCCTCTCATTCTGCTCCTGATAATGAGGGAGAGACTCTCAATGCCCGCAAGTCATTTCCTCTGCCTTCCCGGCCTTCCTCTGTTTCACCACCAATCCCTCAGCAGCGTTGATCCGTCACTAGCAGAGCGCAGATCCACCCTGGTCCTTCATCTGCGCTCTCCGCCTTTATGACAGCTTCATGACTTTGATTAGATGATACAGTACCTCAGTCTACTTGTACAGATCCACTGTTTTTCCCCTTAAACTCTTAAACAGAACAGTATAAATACCATAAATCGCTTAAGGCTGTTGAATGGATGGTCTCTTGAAGAACCAATTTTGTAAATGAGAACCTAAAGGTTACATCTACCTAGTATAAAGGTTCTATTCCAATTAAAGGTTGGCCATATAGACCTATATGTCCAATTTAGAAAACCTTGGTGTTAAGAAGAAGTGTTGAGTTATTGTTATAATTTTGCTTGGCTTAGGCATTGAATGATTCAATTATGGAATTAAATAGCATCAAAAATGACATATCAACTTGCATTTACATCAACAAACCACAGCCTTGCAGAAAATCTGCAAAACATCAAACCTTTAAGCAGATGGTCTACAACAGCAGAAGACCATGTCGGGTTCTAGTTCTGTCAGCCAAGAACAGAAAGCTGAGACTGAGGGAATAATTTATTTAAATGAACAATGTGCTTTTGTTTTGGCTGGAGATAAATGCAGCTTCTAAAGAAAGTTTTTCTCTCGCCCTCTCTACTGTGTGTGATAGGTGAGGGACCAGACAGTTTGCTAAGACCTTTGCTTCTAAGATCGGTCCATTCGGCCGACTGCAGCAGCCATGGACCTGAAGGAGCGCAGACACCGCTCTCTGACTCGCGGCCACTGTGAGAAAGAGCTCCAGTTCACCACTTCTTCTCTGGATAGCGAGGAATGCCGCGTGCCCACCCAGAAATCCTACAGCTCCAGCGAGACGCTCAAAGCTTTTGACCATGAGGGCCGTCTGCCCTACGGAGGCTGCGTGACTGACTTAGTGCACCATGAAGCAGATGAATACTCCAGACAAGGAGGGGGTAAGTTCACCCATAAATTGCACATACTTATGCACACACACACACACAATTTCACACATATATACACACATATTCACACAATGATGAGCAGAAACTCTTGTTCATCAAGGATCATAATCCTTGAGTACAGCCACCATCCATTGCTGTAGAATCCTCTCTCAGGGACTTGTCAGGAAAATGTCTAATGCTGCTTCTGTTTGAACAGTTAAGCAGTACACGTCTGTATAACCCACTCTTTCCTTTTACGTTCGTCTCATACTTCAAGGTACAAAGAGCAAAGTCGTTCTGGAGTTGCTACTCTTAGCTCTTTTTAATACAGTACTTAACAGGTTGGTTGGTTGTCAATTGTGTAGTTTGCTACAGCGATAATTGTTATAATTGTTTTGTAAGATTACAAGTTTTAAGTAAACAAGTTTTTCCTTGTTTTTGATTCTTTAAATAATGTATTTAAATATACACACAGATATATATGATATGATATGGCACTTTTATATAACACTATCTTTAAAAAGGGAAAGAAAATAAACATTAATAAATAGAACAGATGTTTATTGAATAATCACAATGTGTACAAAATGCGCCCCATTAATAACTTCGTTGATATATTTCACCCTATTTTTCATCTCTCAATGTAAACTGAGAGGTGCTTATCTTGAGTACTGCTTATATAAGCGGTACCCATACCAGTCTCCAGGCTGATGTGGTGTTTTACACCCAGCTATACATTCCCTATCATTTCACTCTGATGCAGATTGCAGTAAAGTGCAGTAAAGCATGCATTCTTAATCTCATAAAAAGCTGGAATGCTGTAGTAAGCAAAGGGTCTAACACCTGTAGGGTCTATAACACCACCTGCATTAAGTACTTTCTATGTTGTGTTTAGTTCAGCTGCATAGCAGGCATTGGTATCGGCTGTGCTTATTAGACTATTAAGATATTCAGACAGTTCTTAGATAAGGATCAGATATGGATATTTAGTACACAGTAATGTTTCATTAAATTGTAATGCAATATCAACATTATTTAATTTAACACTGCATTTTGGGGGACTTTAAGCTACCCTTTAATCTAAACTATATATATAACTGTGTTTACATATAAAAAAAAGTATTTGTGGAAGCCCCTTAGACTGAATGCATTCAACTACTTTAAGTTACATTGCTGACACACTGCTTGTCTAGTCCCTGTAGAGAAGTAGGAGCCTATTGGCACTAAACCTAATGGCAGACTTGGGCTAGAGGGGTATAAAGCCCCTCAGCATTGAGCTGTGGAGTAGTGGAACTGTGTTCTCTGCAATGATGTTGCTTCAAGCAGTACTTTTGGGATGAGCTGGGGATGAGGTGGGGTGGGGATCATCCAACATCCTGACCTATTAATGACCATTGATGTTCTTGGCACTGAATGCAATCAAATCTTCACAGCAACTCCAAAATGTAGTTGAAAGCCTTCCCTGGACAGTACAGACCGTTACTCCAACAAAAGCGGGATAAACTTATTTAAATACTTGATTTTGAAAGAATGAGCAGGTGTCCCGATACTTTTATCCATATATTTTGATTGGCTGAAACGTTGTCTTATTCTGCCCTGTTTTCTGGTGTGCTAAACTGGTGCAAATGTGTGATACCGACTCCCTGCACCAATTCTGTAATCTGTTACTGAAGAAGTTACTGTAGCTGTGCTTGTTGCTAATCCCTGTGTTTATGCATGCTGCAGGAGACACATGTAAGCTGATCGTTGGCCAGACTCTAAAGTTACAGCAGACACCTTTCAGTGAACCTAACGCTGCTCTGGATATGTCACTTGTTCCTATCAGCCATCCTCCAACCAGATGCCACTGATTAGCTGTCACCTGTTACTCTGTCTTAGCCCTCATTTGGAGGGCTGTCTCAGTCCCAGACCAAACAGCCTGCTCTGTGCCTTTAGTTAGATCTGTCACTCAGTGCAAGGATGAAAGGCCGGCTCTAGCCTGAAGTGTGTTTAAATAGCATGATGATTTTATATGCCTTAATACGTCTGAACGTTTTGACCCAGCTTGGCTATATTTGTTATGTCCCAGAATTCCTTTGAGGAGCTTAACACACAGAGAGAGAGAGAGAGAGAGAGGGAGAGAGAGAGAGAGAGAGAGAGAGAGAGAGAGAGCATAAACTCTGCCCCTTGTCTGCTTGATATCAGTATGTTCAAGCCTGGCAATCAAAAGCCTGGTTGCTCCTCCTCTAGTCCGAACTTCTGTACGTCTGTATGCAGAATCCAGAACACCTGCAGTGCCAGAAAGGACCATAGAGGGCACTGTGCCCCACTACATCACACCTTTTCCAGCAATGTGCCTTACATCCCTTTTCTGATGTGTTTGACAGTGCTAATGAGGGAAGGCAAGCGCTTCACCTTGCAGCAGGAGAAATGAAAGGAATCTGGAGCTTTGGAGATGAAAAAATGAGAGCAGGCTCTGTGGCTTGATGAAATGCAGTGTCGTAAAGAGATGGCCGCCATTGATCCATAACAACAGTCTGGATAGGTTATCTCTTAAAGGTGGCGTCCCATTCGCCAGGCCTCCTCTGCCTCAGCCCGCATCGATCCTTCAGTCTGAAATGGATTTCGGCTCTCGATGCCATCGATCGGTGTTGAACCCTGTTTTCACCACAAAGTCAGAACCTTCGTAGGAGGGCAGAGCATATGGAGAAGGATGGCAAGAGACTGGATCTTTTTTTTTTTTTTTTGTTCTCTCCCTCTGGTCTAAGGAACAGATGACCCAGGCATCAGCCACCTGAATGCAGCGTGGTCCGCTACGGCACAGGGGGGAAATGGGACTGAGCCTTGGCAGGAATGGTCAGCACATGTTCCGGGTGGCTGAAGTGGCCTTGGATGGATGAGCGAGCATGGGGATAGCTCTCTCTCTTCTCAGCAGGCAGACAGGCAAGCAGGCGCAGGGCTGGAGGCTGTCATCTTGATGCATCCTCTGGCTCAGTCACTTGAGGAGGTCATAGCTCAGCCACTGCAGATGCATCCGTAGGAAGTGTTGCCACGGGAGACTAACAGTGTGCAGAGACCATATGTAACAGCACTCAAAGGGCACAGAGAAATCACGCTCCCTCTCTCCCTCTCTCTCTCTCTCTCTCTCTCTCTCTCTCTTTCCCTCTCTTCATCTCACTCTCTCACATAGTTATCACAGCCCACATTGCCAATTGCTCTAAGAAGAAGGAGAATATTGCATGCCTAAACTTTTAAGTGCCCGGAAATATAGTATTTAATGTTTGTTCGGACTTTTGGCCCTGAATTATTTATTATGTTCATTTGGCTCTTTATAGTTATGCTGTTTTTTTTTTTTTTGCCCTGCTGCCTACTGTAGCATATTCATAGCTCTATTTTTCTTCTCTGCGGTCTATTATATGACTCAGATGCAGACTCGCTTAAGAAGCCTTGCTGTTCTGAAGAACTCTATTATGATATGACTTCCTGTTATTCTTCAACTGTATGAATATTGACCTGGCCTCTCATTTGGATGTGTCAGACGGCCCTGTGTTCACTCGGCTAAGGGTGCAAATGAAAATTGAACACCGCACTCTCGGCTAACGGCAGCACCAAACTTGTGAGGCTGGCTAGAAACAAAGGTCGCTGGGTTCCTGCGATCGAACGTAGCCACCACCCCAACAGTCTGAGGCACGTTTAGGCCTGCCTATGTACTGGCCTTCGCCGTGCTAGTGCCATCGATTGCCTCACACTGTGCTCACAGACTGCTTCACTGATCCACTCCTGTAGGCTAGTTTTGCACATTACAGTCAGAAGTGATGTTTATGAGCTGGTAATCATTTCTGAAATCAGAGAGCTGACCAGCTGGCTAGTGAATTGGTCCTTTGTTTTCACTTCAGGGATGTGGGTGTTTGATCTGATCCAATTTGTTCCTGCTTTTCAGCCATCCCACTTGTTGTGGCGTTTGTTACAGGAATGTCGTGGGCCGCATGGCCAGGATCTGCTTTGTACCGGCTGTAAAGCAATGAGATTTCTGTTTGATGTTCTATAGGCGTATCTGTCACCATCTTCTTAGGCACCTCTTGGCTTTATTAAGACTTTATTAAGACCCATGTGCTTGACTTCACTTAGTCCTTCTCTCACCCTCTTGCTCTTTTTCTCACGTTCGCCTCCACTCCCCTACAGTTGCTGTTTTGATGTGGAATTAGCTGTCAAGTCACACATTTCATTCATTATTTTATTTTGTTGATTCTGTGCTTTGTCTGTGTATCGCAATAAATCCAGGAAGGTGAAGATCAAAGAGAGAACAAAGAAGCTGGCGGGTATTAAAAATAAATGACTCTGAGATTAAATGCACTCTCCCTGGCTCTCTCTTTCTTTTTCTCTCTCACTCTTCCTCTCTCCCCTCGTCTCATCCTATTTCTTTTGTGCCCCTAGCTGAGTCAACACTCCAAAACACCCAGAAACCTTTTCTCGACTGGAGTAGGTGACAGCTGAGAGATCTCCAGTTGGCTCGTTGATGGCTTGGGAATTGGTTTCAAGTGTCCCGGAGCCTGCAGACACTTTTCCCGCTTTCTGTATGTCTATCCATCCCTTTGTTTCTATTTGTCAAATGAGACAAGTGAAATGGACATAGTTCATCTTTAGACAAAGCCCTGTGCCTTTATTTAATAGAGTTGACGGAGTGATGAGTTATCACAGGTACAGAGACTTCAGCAAATTAACCTCTATCAGGGCCACCACGAAAAGATCAGAGGATGTCTTGCCTATATATTACCAGGAATCTCATATGATCGCTATCATGAGACATGTGCCTATCACATCCTCTCCAGTGTATTAGCATGGCATTGAGTATTGAAGGCTTTTAAACTGTCTGAATCTGCAGATGGTAAAAATGAAAGGGGGGTAAACTGGTTGCTTTGTGTATTTTTTTTTTCTTAACACATTAAGAACCAGAAGACACTTAGAGAGCTTTTGGTGCAGCTCATCAGAGGCTGAAATGTGTGGCCCAGTGAACTGGGGCTACTGTTGAGTTTGGCTCCTAGACAGAAGCTGCCTGACTCAGTTACGGCTCATGTGCCTGGTGCTTGGCCCTAGTGCCTGCGTATGGAGAGAAGCCCAAAGTCCTGAGGCTTTGACTGGATGAGAGTGTGATTCGGGCTTGGATGCCCCTACCCTCCTGTCTTAAGAACTTCTCTCCCTTTCACTAACATCTGGCACTTTAAAAGGACTGTGGGGATTACCGACTTGTGTTGAAGGGAGGATTGGGGGCAAATTGGTTTGCAAACTGGGAATAAAGTATAGCTAATGTCTCTGATAGCACAACGGGTAGCTAAGGACACTAAGTGCATGGCTTACTGCATCAATGGGGGGCCAGTTTATAAGAGGATGAGCCAGAAGTGGGCCGGTACACAAAGGCCTGAAGGCCAGTAAGAGGTCAGCTGGTCCTTACCAGCAATCTTGACATGCTGATTAGATGCAGAGTTCAGACAGCCATGTCACCTCTCCTGACACTGTTCGTGCTAAGCCCTGCCTAATTACAGGCAGCCTTCTCTGTATGTCTTGTGCTGTTGTGAAAGCGCTTAGTTTGAGTAAAACCATTTGTTACAGGGTAGTGAGGCTGAGTGGCAGCGGGTACAGGCCCATTTGAAGGAACTTGCCCTTGGGCTCAATTACTATAAGGGGCTGCTGAGTGCAGGGTATTTAATACTTTGTCAAACCCAGTCTGTCTCCTAAAATGGCGGCCTCTTTAGCAGCGTTGCCTGGAGACTCTGGAGCCATTGCTCTGGATCTGATGGAGGTAGTAAATGGAAGGAAAGAGGAGTTTTATATGGTGCATCACATTTAATGAGTAAATGCTAACGCTTAGTATGCAACAGATTAAACAAATGTTTGTAGATGTTCACATTAGCTTCACAAGCCAACTTTTTTCAAGCGGCTAACAAGCTTTCATTCGAATCTTCTTGCCAACTTTCAAGCTGTCTGCACCTACAGTAACAGGTTTCAAACATTCTGATCACAAACAGTTGGCAACGAAAATAAACATCCCTCTTCGTTGCCAGCAATTTAACTCACACTTGTGGCTTGTGATCATTTCCTGTCTGTCTTCAGATCTGTGTCATGACTCTGTCCTGTGCGTTTGATATTCATGCAAATATCAGTTGATATGTCAGGTGGTATTTGAGAGGTGACAAGGTCCCCCGTAGGGTCAGATCTATTTTGGAGGCCCAATTAAAAGGTGTTGAGTGGCTGTGTAGTGCAGGTGGCTCATCTGGGCCGGTGCGTTTGACAGTGACAGGGCCCTGTTCTAGATGTGCTCTTAACTCTACGCCCCGGCTCTAATGGGGGCTCTAATGATGTGCCATGTGTCTTGGGACGGGAGTGTTGTGTGAAAGCCGGCTGGACACCCACCCTGGAGTGTTAGCCCTCACAATTAACACCCTGCCCTCCTGAGTCCACTAGTGACAACACACCACCCACAGCCCCGACATGTCCTGTACAGGAGGCGATGTCACGCCGGGAGGAGGAAGCCTCTGATTCATGCAATATGTTAGATGAGATGTTCACATATTGAGCCATTATCAGATTCATCCCAGACTGCGCAGGCCAAGAGTTAATATCCCATAAATATCGGTGCTCAGTCAATGCCTGTACACCTGTCAGTGACAGTGAATCAAGGAATGCGCATCTCCATGAAATGCAGCTGTGGCTGTCAGGGGTCGGTGATGGAGAACCCAACTGGGGTCTCCACCGCGATGTAATTGCAGAGCTTTGCATTAATGAGTTGCCAGGAGTGCACAATGCGGTGCATTTCTTCGATGAAAGGGAGATACTGACTTTGTGCTCATATTGTGTGTGTGTGTGTGTGTGGGAGTTGCTTGAGCTGTGGCTCTAGGGGAGGGATCAAACCTTAGCAGGGATCCAAAGAGATATGGAACCAGCTGTGTAATTTCATTAATGGAACCACAATCCCACAATCCCCATCACAGCATCTTGCCATGGTGGGAAACTTGGCTTTTGGTTGGCTGACCTTGATTCGTGTCCTTTCTCTGCATTCTTCTTTCTCATCTTGGTCCCAACTTTTCATTCTTTTTTCTTCCCCCATATCATGCCAGGTCAGATTTGCCGGTTCCCTTTTGCGCTGGTTTTGTCAACCAAGTTCCATCGCAGAAAATTTTCATTTTCAGTTGCTTCTTAAATTCAATTTGAAACTAAAATGGACATTTTAGGTACTTAAACCTTAGGTAGGAACATGCGCTTGGCTGGATGAGATGTACTGTACCTGAAAATTGTGCCAAGTCTCTTCACTTGCATGTTCAGCAAAGTTAGGCATTGTTCAATCCCTTGGGCTCCATGTAAATCACGGTCCTTCATTAGCGGGCTCTCTCCATCACTGCTCTGCCACTCTCCCACTGAAGTCAATCAGTCACTCTCAGCTTGACTGAAGAGGCAGCTGCTGCTGTCATCCGCATCTGTCTCTGACCTCAAGAACTTCCACGACGAGCCATAAAACAAGCAGAGAGTCATATCAATCTCATATTAATACCTACCTTGGGTATAACAGTTAGATACCCGCTATTAGAAGTGCCTTTGGAGTGCAGAGGCAGTCAGGGCGGCAGATAGTGTGGGCAACAGGGAGGAAGTGGACCGATAAGCCGAGAAAAGGATGGTGTGATAGCGGAGGCAGCAACGGCATGTCTGTGATCAAGGTTTTGTAAGCACCATAAAACCTCCCGCAGGTAAGTGTCGGATCCCCACTGGCGCCCCTAGGAGGAGAGAAAAGTGCTCTCTTAACAGAAGCGTCCACTTCTTCCCTTCTCAGCGTTTTCCTGCGACAAAGAATGTCAACCCCTCCCAGGAACAAAGCGATAGCTATCTGCGAGCCACTCTTACGTTTTTTTATTTCCTGTTTATGAGCCTGGTGCTTTGAAGTGTTTATCAGGTCATGCGCAGCAACTCTGGAGGATGTGGCCCAAGAGCATGTCCAAGGGTTTAATCTGCTCTACCTCTTCCCATGCCACTGCATTAATTCTCTCATTCTGTGACTCTCTTTGCCTTTCTGTTACCTCATCACACACATATGTGTGTCTCATAAACACTTTGTTAAATCATTCATACTCCTTTTTCATTTATCCACCTTATCAGATCTCTGATTAGTGATTTGCTTAGTCGTCGCTGTCTATTAATATTGTCAAGTTAATATTGTAAACATAATATTGGTTTATAAGGAGAACATTAGAATTTTAAAGGTGTGAAATGGCCTGACCCCTGTAGGGGTTGTCATGAGCTGGCATGGCCCTTTTGGAAGCCTGTACTACCAGTTTTTATTTTATTTTTTTTAACTTTTTAACTTTTTTTTTTAACTTAACCTGATCAGCAATCTGAACAGAAAGTTATGAAGGCAAAATAAACATCACTGTTGTAGTTAGCTTTCGCTTTGCACTATTCGCTTGGCACTGTCTTGCATCAGTGCTACTTGGTTAACTAAGGTCAAAACTTTAGAATCTATAGAATAGGCTCTTAAGGGCACAACATAGTTGAAAGGGGTGTGAAGGGTGTTCTGTAGGTACATCATCCAGATTTTTTTTTACTTATTTAATGAGATCATTTAATGTGGTTTTGTCTGTCGGTGTGATCCTCAATGAAAATCTATCCTCACCTCTATACTTCACAACTGGCAAACATGGCAGAACACTTACCCTGATATCACACTCACCCGTCATTACCTTACCTGATGGTCTTGTGGATCCACATACTAGTCAGCTCTCTCTCTCTCTATATATATATATATATATAGTAGGGCTGCACAATATTATATATGTGTCAATGTGTAATGGTCACATCACAGGATGTCAAATGATTATGTTGCTGCTTATACAAAATTGACACTTTTCTCATTTTCCATGACCTGTCTACTGAAGGCGGATTGTACCTGCCCAAATATCATTATTTTACTCTAATATAGGATACACAGAGAGCGGTATTCACTGTGCACTTCCTCTTCTTCTCAAATTTTCCTTAATAATTTGCATATGTTCTCCTTGCACTTGATTATTTAAAAGGTCATACCTATTAGAGCATGTTACATTCATAAACCTCTGTTTAGGATGAAATGAATGGTCCAGTTTAAAGGTAGAATATTTCTAATGAGATATAGATGTTTCCACAGCCCTCAACGTAGACCAGTCTTCCTCTGTGATGGATTCCAACAGACCAAATAGTCTTGGTGCCTGTGCTAAGCATGAAATGTGATCAGTAAACGGAGCATGAACATTATCAGGCATTATCAACAGCATGGTTGCAGGGGTCACAGAGAGCTTGAGAGTTCTGCGAGTTCTGCGATTAGACGTCAGCTCCTCCTCATGCTGGAGCAGAGGCCATTTCGTGCCACCCAAATGGCCAATCAGTCCACCTCTCACTGCCTCTCCAAACTTAAACGGCTCTTTTATGAGCCTGACGAAGCATAATGACCGGTGAGCAGTTTCCACCCCTGGGACCAACAATGGGCTTTACACAGGCTTCAGGGCTGAACAGGGCTGGCATATTACCTCAGTGTGAGCTCCAGCTCCACAGAAAGAAACTAATGCAGGCAAGCATGTCTAAAACACCAGCTCTTGCTGAGGTTGGGAAACCAAGAGTCAAATTAAGACTAAAAGGGTTATTTATTTGTTCCCATGCTGTTTGGTCATTAGAGTCAAATATTACTAATCAAGTTCCTGCTGAAAGGCTTTTTTATAAGTTTTTTTTTATTTTTTTTATAGCTAAACCACATTTCTCTGATAGAGAGAAAAAAAAACAAATATTTAGCTCTGAACTTTCTAAAACTAAAGTGAACTTCCTTAAAATAATAAAATACTGTCCGTTTACCTTTCCTCATCTGACAATAGTGCAACTGAACAACTGTGCAGATCGGTCTAGTGCTGCACAGCTGATGCAGAATACATATATGATTGTTACCAATAGACACCCCCCCCCATAGACACCCACAAGAGGGGGGCATTAACCACAGTGTCTAAATGCATTCAGTCTAATTGCTCTTTCTCCACCCCGAGAATGAATGACATAATTTGTGTAAAATGCTGCCATCACTTTTCCACCCCTCCTCCCTCTCTCTCTCTCTCTCTCTCGCTCTCCCTTTTTCCTCCTCTCCAACCTGTCTCCTCCACTCACAACGCAGTGACAAGTCTCCAGCAGAGGGAGGCTCCCCCCACCCAATGCTCTCTTGTGGGTCCTTATAGCTGTTTACTCAATTACAGCAATGGTTCACCCGCACTCTTTTCATTTACCATCATCGCCCACTCCTAGCACTTGTCTTTATGGCTCTTCTAGGCTCCCCAGAGCTGTGAGTATGCCTCTTTTGAACTGTTTCCGCCTTCTACA
The DNA here is from genome assembly GCF_030463535.1 of Salminus brasiliensis. Lineage (NCBI taxonomy): Eukaryota > Metazoa > Chordata > Actinopteri > Characiformes > Bryconidae > Salminus > Salminus brasiliensis. Next base: position 14,118,237 of record NC_132896.1, read on the forward strand.
GGTCTTCAGGCGGTGGGATCATTGCCAGGAGTCTTGCGTTCACTGACAGGAGTGAAGTTAGCACATTCTCTGTCTTGCAAGTTATATCATCACAGAGTCAGTGATGAGAAACAGGCCATGTGACTGAAAAAAATCAGGTGTTTTTTGTATGACGTGTAGAGGTGGGTGATTGCGATACAGGTGCTACAACTAAAATGGACCTGCGTGAAAAAAAAATGGAATATGTAGACTAAACATTCTATTGGGACCAACATTATCATTGATCCAGTGATCACTTTCTTGGATCAAAAATGTTTGCACACAAAAAAAAAATATTATAATTAGTGCATTTTGAAATAATTAAAACAACTGCACTGTAAAGTCAGGTTATTAACAGAAAACAGTAGATATATATTTTTTATAATAATAATAGTAAAAACAGATAAAGATGGATGTACATGTTTTTCATTGGACAGCATATATGGACCCATCCTATCTAAGCAAATTACCCAATTTGCAAAAATGAATATTATTGCTCCCTTGATTTTGCACATGCAAAGCTTGTATGTCACACAAGTCTGTCCCAAATGCATGCTTTCAAACTTAACACCCTCAAGGACTCTTGTTTTTTGGCGCTGCATGTTATTGATGTCTGCAAAGTAATGACATGGAGGAGCACGGCAGGGCTTAGGGTGCCATTTGGGACAGGCCCTGTGTAGCTCTGTGAGTGAAGCGTCAGAGGCTGAAACTTACAGCCTCGCCCTCAGTTTTCGCCAGACTGTCAGTCAGTAGGGTGCCGTGCCATCCAACCTCATAAAAAGACAGAAAATGAGACTATCTCAGGGAATGTGAGAGAACAAGAAGGTTCAAGCTGTGGAAGTCGACACAGAACAGAGACATGAGACATGCTTCTTAACTTCAGTATCATGAAACAATATGAGCGCTGTGTTCTCGCTCCAGCAGGATTCACTAGTGCTTTTTCTTAGTTCATTGCTGAGGAGAAGCTAGCACACATGGGAATTGGTCGTTTTAGCATGCTTTGAGGATAGATCTCCTTGTGCCTGTGAATGTTTGGGATAGATCCCCTCATGTCTTGGAACATAACCCTCATTATGAAGGACGCCAGCTTGCCGATTTTGCACAGTGCGATCCCCTCTGGTTTCGCCGTGAATTTATAAACATGAGAAGGGAACAAGGCTCTTCCATTACTTTGCAATTTGCAGAACACTGTATATTCAGCTCTCAGGTTCAACTGTATATTCAGCTCTCAGTGAATACGCCATCACTTTTTTCCCCCTTTCTGAATATGAGGAAATGGGAGAAGATTGATTTGAAATTGCTGCATTCGAGGGGATACTGGGGATATCTTCCTTTTTAAAAAGGAGACCAGACTTTAATTCATTCATATTTTATGAAATCACTCTCTAAGGAAGGTTGCAGAGAGATTGTGTGTGGTGAAGTTGTGCCTGAAGTAAAACCCTGCATGAGATTGTTGTAACGATTATTTTTAATGTGCCATCTCAAGGCTACCTTTAGAGGATCTTGAGGGGAGCTTGCTCTGTTCTGACCCTCTTTTCCCCCAGCAGACAGCTGAAGTGTGGAGAGTAAAAAACACAGCGGGGCTCGTTTTTTTTCCTCAGAGTCATGCCAGATAAGGCCGCTTTCGTCTCTAAAGTATCCTCATAGTCTTCTTTTCTTGAAAAGAAGATTGCATTGTGAGAAAGAGAGCGGAAAGCATCTCCACTCGTCTTGCTCCTGGCCTTCTCTGCACCTTCTTTTTTGACAGAAATGTTTCACTTCAGTGACTAGCACTATTGAAGCCATTGTGTTTCTTCTACCTGGAGGGCTAAGTTCTTTTTTTAGGCAATGAAAGCGAACAGAATTGATTCTATTTATGCTTTTAATGCAAAATGCCTTCATATCATCTTCTTTGCTTTACTGTGCAAGAATCCAGCCATGGTTTTATATTGATTCACTGATGTTGCCATGAAGAGAGGCTTTATGTCATCTCACTCAAGGCCGAAATCAGCTACTAACGTTCTGTATCTGTGTGTTATTGGGTGTATTAACACAAACCAGAGAAGCAGACTGTGAGTAAGATTACGCCCCATAGCTTGGCCTTTCGGAAAAATCTCACTGCATCTCGCTCTTTGTTTTTAGGAGGTGAACAGAATGTGTTTCACATAGTAACAACAAGCAACGGATGGTGGTTAGAGGGGACACCTGCTGACTTTCACACGCAGGTTCATACACATTCACATGCATATGCGCACACACTCCCACATATGCACACATAGATTTGCATAAATTATCACACTGGTTCACACTGTTTTTTTTTTGTTTTTTTTTACAAGATAAAAGAAAGAGTCTGCCATACATTTTTCTGTACTTTTCTGTAGAAAGCACAAGAGCATGCAGTAAAGTCACAGTAAATGTGGAAGCAGACCTTTAAACATGTGTATTAAGCATTCTAAAGGTGTTTTCCTTGCTCTCTCAGCCTATGTGAAGCTCTCTCCTGTGTTCCTGCAGTACTTCTTGTCAGGTATGGGTAGTATAGGGTGGATATGTAAATAGTACTGTAGTCTAGAGTGTAGTCTGCCTACTCTAATTGTACTATGCAAATTGACCTACCCATGCTCCGCCCACAAACATGCTCTACCATAGTAGAATGCTGTCGTATTAGAAAAAGTCATATTCAACTTAATGACAGTTTGTCGTGCCATGCTAAAATATTAATGATTTCAAATGGGTTCTGTTTAGTATGAATAGGAGCTGCCACACTGTGAAGGTACTACATGTATTGTTTTGGTCACATAATCAAGCCACTGTTAGCAAGGTGGCATATTTGTGAATGAACCTGCCTAGGCTACAACAGCATAGCCCAGCTTAACTGGAAACTGAACAACACCAGAACAGTATGAGGTCTAGCTGCATTAATTTTGTGTTGTTTTTTTTTGCTTTAAATATAATATTTTACCATAAATTAGCATTATTATTTGTAAGCTCACTGGACAAAAAATCTGTCACTGAAACGAACCGAATATTGTACAATACATCCAAGAGCTTGGGTAACAGCTGCGATTTGAGTTGGCATGGACTCAAAAAGTTTCTGGATGTAGGAGACATCTATGTTCAGCCACTTTTGCATCAAAGAATTGTGCTTTTCCGACAGATTTCAAGGATGCCTTCCCTGTCGTTTTACTCATTGTTTCAGGCAGTTTTCAAGAGGATTCAAATCTGGGGATTTTGCCGACCACTCCAGATGTGTGAATGCTCCTGAATGTTGCTTCACACTATGGCCTTTGGCATGCCCAGATGCAATCACTCCTTTTTGCCAATTATTAGCACCTGCTTTGCGATCCATGAATTCCGCTGCACACCCCGCAGATATTTATAGCCCAGTCATCCTCGTGCAACGCCATCTGCAGGAGCCTGAAATAACTACCACCTTAAACATGCAAGGTGATATATTTTTTGTCCGGCAAGCTTATTATTGCAGAGTATATTTTCCCATTGATTTACCATTTATTTGCCTTTCATATTTTCCTGCATAATCTGCTTATAATATTACAAGAGACAGTGGCAGCACAGACCAATCACATTCTCATTATCTTTTGATTTTTTGTAGCTTTTATTAGCAAATAAAATTTTATTAAAAATAAAAGGGCTACAAATGGTTATGTGAGCATTGCCATAGAAGAACCAGACTTGGATTCAATAAAAAAAAATATTTGATGATAGAGTTGTGTGAGTGTGAAGGAAGTCTGAAGAAGAATCACTTGAGGTAAATTTCTTTACCAATGAAAAGGTTCTTCACATTCACACATCACTATTACAGATATGTAATAATATTTTATGAAACCCAAAGTGGTTCTTCTGCTGCATCGCTCAAAGAACCATTCATAGTACTTCATTATTAGGAATGTAGGGAAACCAAACTAAAACTGTGCTAAAGCATCATTCATGACAGATACCGGTGGTAGTATGTCAGCTAGGAGGTTACCATAAACTCTTTTCTAAATTTATTAAGCTTAAGTTTTACCACCTTTCTTAAGACTTTCAAAACACAGCAATTACAATGACAGATTGCAGTTGTGGGCAGAGCATGTATAGGTACGTTTTCTACTACCTTTAGTCTAGTGATGTGCTAACTGTAGAGTTGTGATCTGTAGCTGCAGTGGACTGTAGTAGCCTGTACTTACACTGTACCTAAATGTAGTCACCTCTCCCTTTATGACATTTAGCTGAAGCCCTTATCCAGAGCATCTTACAAGGTTGCGCATATTATAGACTGGATCAATGTAGTGTTAGGAGTCTTGCCCGAGTACTCTTATTGGTATTACGCAGCATAGTCACCCCGATCAATTCAAACCACAGCCTCCCACAGGGGGTGGTAGCTCACTGGCAGGTAGGGGTGTTAAACATTGCGCCACACCGACCACTAATAGTTTAGTCCATAGATAAAAAAACATCAATCTTCAATCCATTGTGATATTCAGTCTATTATGATACTTAATACAGTTGAACTGATTAAACACCTGTGACCAATCAGCACAAATCAACAAACCTACTCTGGTTTTCCACCTCCCACGCTCTAATCTCATTAGCAGATTAGGCAGCAAGGTAGGAACAGTTCGTTTTTCTTCATTCAAATTTGGGTTAAAGTATTGAATCGAGCATCCTGCATCGTGAGTCTGATTGAATCAGGGGTGAACCTGCATGAATCGCTACACCACTGCTTAATGCTGCTTTAAATGAGATAAGAATCTTATTTGCAGTTCAACCAGTTCAAACTGTTTTAAAATGTCTGTGTACATAACTCTCTCATTTTTTTGTTGTCCCCAAACAAGCGCATGATCTTGAACAAACGAATTCTTGCTGGTCCACACTTAGTAGAGAAGACTGTTAATGATTGAAATTGCACTTTTCGTTCTTAGCTGATTGTGAGGGATTGCACCGACAATGCTCTTTTAATTACTATACAGAAGAAAGTGGCTGCGCATGCCTTTTCCCCTTAATTGCTTTTCCTTCAGCTTAGCTGTAATTGGGCCTCCATTGTGTTTATTGATTTAGTTTGATGTGCTTTAATCTGGATGATGTTATACTGTATATTTATCTGGGGATGGGCGCTGGGGGCAGAGCAGCCGTTGGGGAATGTTGGCAAGGCGCAGTAGGTTTGCTATGTGTGTGAGTGTGCGTGTGTGTGTGGCAAGATGGATGAGAGGTGCACGGCAGGCATGCGCTGCAGGGTACAATAGGCCCGTTAAGCCTAGCCACAGGTTGCCTTGCTCTGTACACGGCCCAGTGTCTGAACTCAGATCCACTAGCTTAAGCCCTCAGACCTGCCTCCGCCTGTAGCTCTGAACCTGTGTGTTCAGTCAACATTCTGGGCCACATGCACTAAACCTTTTGCCCCAGGTTGGAGGCTTCAGCTTGTAACTCCTATGACACTGACTTTTCTGAGTTATTGTTTCCCAAACGTTAGTTTTCTGGTCTAGAGTTATGTTAAACGAGTGTAGAATTGTATAGTGGGAATGTCTTTTGATGGCTCCAGTATATCTATGTGCCCTTTAAGTTTTGGAAGACTGGATATTTTAGAATTAATATATATTAATAATTTTGCCTCTTAATTACATATTTATATTATATGTCTATTATACTTCTTAGGCATTGACTTCTTAGACTCAGCCTTTTATTGGTTAAAATACATAAGGTAGCCCTGCTTAAGCTTCTCATAATACTTTTAAGGAATTTTAGCTCATGACAGAACTGGTGTAATTTAGTCAAGTGTGTTGGCCTCCTTGCAGCCTGATCTCCTAGTGAAAGCATCCACATTAGTTGTGTCTAGTTGTGATTCACAGGAACCTCAACTTCTAGAGATGAAAGAAATACAAGCGATTCCTGTTTCCTGTAGTATTGAATCACAGCTGAGAATCTCAAATCTACACCTAAACCTAATCGTAACCTAATATTGACCTACACCTTAATCTACTCCTTAATCTACACCTACCCCTATTATTAACCTTTACTTTAATCTACTCCTTAATCTATACATAACCTAATCTTTACCTAACCTGGACCTACACCGTAATCTACACCTAAACATATCTTTAACCTTACCTTGATTTACACCTTAATATACATCTAAACTTAATTTTACCCTACATTTTAAGATACTCCTTAATCTTGCCGTAGCCTTGCTCAAGCTTTTCATAAAACTTGGGATACTGGAATTTTAGCTCATGATGGAACTGGTGTAATTAACCAGTTCTAATTAAACCTGACTTTAACCTAAACTTAATCTACACCTAAAAGAAGCACGTATTACTGTGGCTTAAAAGAGATCCTTTTGACCCACTGAAAAACAAATTAAAGGTGAATTAAATCTGTCTCCAATCAGTAAAGTCATTTAAATGACCTCCTATATGTACAAAGAAGATGTTCTGAGAAATAAACCATAAATAAATGTATGTCGACAGAAAAGTGCGGAGTAATGAAAAATTACGTTTAAAAGTCTTCCACCTAAGTATATGTAAACCTTTATTTCCAACTGTACATGTATCTGTCTGTCTCTCTCTCTCTCTCTCGTTCTTCTGTGTTACCCCTTATATAGGCCAAAAGACATCCTGCCTGTTTGTCAGGGAGAAAAGGAGCTTAGTGACAATGGATATACAGTGCAGACGGAGGAACGAGACGATAGCAGACGCTGTCAAAATCAGTTTTCCGGCGCAGTCTAGATCATTGTCAAGAATATTGTTTCAGTAGACACTGTCAGGCTTTGTTGAATTCCTTGCCTTAGGGTCGGAATAGAGCTGTCTGTTTATGTGGCTGAGAATGGATTATGTGTTCACAGATAACCTACTGTATCAAATGAAAAGAGAAGCGGTTGTTATTGGTACTGAAAAGAACTCAGAGAAGATTTAGACAACAGAGTCAGAATGTTAAGTAGCATTTTACAGCATTAGGCAGTGGAGTAGGTTAGCTTATGTTGAACTAGATGAAAGATTTAAAGGCATCAAGATTACTTATGTTATGTTTAGTCTTTTGAATGAATGTGTAAAGGAGTTCCATATAATACTTTAAAATACACACTATTGGACCTCAAGGACCTGATTGTAACTTTGAGACACAGTACATTTATAATGTTTTTACAATAGAAAACCTTATTTCTGATCATGTATCCAGGAAGACATTGATAAACATTAATCTTTTACATTAATCATAGTCTTTTAAAAGTATACATATTAGTCAATGACTGCTGTATGCTAGTGAAGCCCTATCAGGTATTGCTTTCTCATTCATTTGAAAAAGGACATTTCTACTGGAACGCATCCACAAGTCGTATTTCTTATTCATAAAGTTGAGAGAGTCTCATCAAATCCAAGGTAAAAGAGGTAGAAATCCAAGATGGTCGCACCATACATCATCAGTAATAAAAGCGGTAGTGTTATCGACACTTCTCTTTATTTGTCTCGTTAAATCAGCCGTACAAATGGTACTGTCCAACTTCTACCTGTGGATGTGCTTCCATGAATTTCAGATGTCCAAAATACTGTATGATCAACAGTGCTATCCTGGGACAATGCTAACAATGCTAAGTAATGGTTGGTTAAGCTAGCTGTGGTAAACTCCAAAACTGATTTTTGGAAATGTTTTGAAATTATGTACTTATGTGTTGTGAATGTTCAACTAGAACCCAGTGAACCTGGGTGTGACATCATTCCTAGTTCAGACATCCAACTTCCAAGGTAAATGTAATGCAGCATAGCTCAATCTTCAGATTTCAGAACCACTTTCACAATAAAAAAATAAAACTAATGTAAATCCAGTATAAAGTAATACATAGACTACATATCACACACACTCCTGATTTTCCTGCTTTGTGGATATGCCAACCCAATATGACACACTGAAAAAAAGGACATATCACTGGATCATCATTTGCCCCACTGAGACTTTTTTGTATAAATATTGTATAAAGACTTTTATACTTTTATACTTTTATACTTTTTTTATACTTTTAACTCATAAAGATAACATAGAACCCTATAGATTGTCTATTATAATAAACTATCCATCTCATCAACCTGTTAACTAAACTCCCCATTCTAGAAACCCTAAGCTAACTAACACTAACATCAGTTGACTTACATGCACTAAATGGACAAAAGTATTGGGACACCTGGTCATTCATTGTTTCCATGGTATTGAAATGCAGCTTATCCTGCATTTGTTTTAGTAACTGTCTCTACTGTCCAAGGAAGGATTTCTACTAGATTTTAAAGCATTGATTGACAATTGAATTGCATTCAGCTACAAGAGTGTTACAGGGTGATAGATGAAGCACCAACCATCATCCAACAGAACACACCTCCACTGCTCCACAGCTCAATGCTGGCAGGTTATGCCAATAAGTTTGTGGTTATCTGCTTCAGAGAGTCCTATTCTATTGGCGATATTCCTCTACAGGGACAAGACAAGCTGTGTGTGTGGGCATGGTGCAACTGAAAGTAGCTGAATGCATTCATTAGAAGGGATGTCCGCAAATATTTGGACATATACAGTATATAGTGTGTAGTTAACATGCTAACACATGACTATATTATACTGTATAAACACACGTATAGTAAAACTGGCCGCAGCCGAAAAAACAAAAAACAAAATCAGAGACTCGTGGAAAGCGTGGAAAATCGTCTCCACGCTTTCAGTGGCATAACTTTTGCTAGTTCCTCCAGACTCTCTTCATGCTCTGTAAACAAAACCCATCACCTCCCACTGGAGTGAATAGTCTGTGAAGCTGCTCTCGCTTCTTGTGTGTTCTTAGGGAACTTCACTCTGGCTGAGTTGGGAATCTGTGAGCCTGCCCCCCATCAGAACGCCTACTGCCCAGACCTGGGGCTACTGCATGGCTATTCTCTGAGCGCCGGCTCCGACGCAGACTCGGACCCTGAGGGCCCCATCTCTCCAGAGAGAGCCATGCAGCTGTGGAGCACTCGCGACATCAAATCCCGCCGCAGCTCCGGCCTGTCCAGCCGTGAAAACTCCGCCCTTACCCTCACCGACTCGGAGAATGAAAACAAGTCTGATGACGAATCAGGTAGGAAGGGGTGGAGGGGAGGAGGGGTAAGTTACTCAGAGCGAGATGAGAGTGAATGCTTGAGGCTCTTGCAGTGGTATTTTGGGAAACTGCGTAAGAACAAAACTTACATGTTTTTTCATTTTCATTCTGTGTGTTGGTGCTTCATTGTGTCTCAACTATAACTATACAAACAGTCTGAGCATCATCTGCACTGTAGAGCTGCACCCTTGTTGGGCACAGTTATAACTAGGGTGGCATCGTTCCAGGTTTTTTCATTTGCAATACTGATTTTGCATCACTGCTTTCAGGCTAAGGTTAGGGTTACCAGGTTAGGGTGGAGGCTAATGTAAGGTTTATAAATGTGCACTGTTGACAAATTTGAATGACCTTAATCATGGAAGCAGAATCAGGTGTTAATCAGTCATGTGTGTCCAATATCTTATCTCCATTTAATAACATCAGTATTGATGCATTAGATACAGTGCAGTCCTGAAAAAAAAAAGAAGAAAAAATAGTAAAACCAATGACCTTACATAGAACCGTGACACCTCCAAGAATCGTTTGGATATTTAAATGGCACTTTTTGCCTGTTTAAAGGATTCTTTTTATAATTCTGCATGGAACCCTTTTTGCTTAGTGTGCAGGTGTATTGCCAACATTATTGACAGCATACTTTGAATAATATCTCACCACCGCTTACACCTAGTGGCACTGCCAGGCAAACAGCATGTGACATTTTAATACGAATCAAACGCAAAGACGGATGAGGGTAAGTAAGAGTCAGGCTGACTCACAGAAGGTGCTCTTATCAAGTAACACATGGTGAGGCTCTTTTTCCTAAAATGTTGCCACACCACACATCTGTTTCGCTCAGTTCTGAAGCTGCCGCCTCCGTTTCCCCCTCTGGTGTTTTCCCTGGCAGTGCTTCTGCGGCACATTCTCTAATTCCGCGCTTCCTCGTTAATTCGGTGTCATCATAAACCCCTGCATGGTTTGCGGGAGGTGTCAAACGAGGTTAATGAAAAGACAAAAAACCCCGCCTCATTAGCGGAGTTCTCACACAACTGTAGCAGTCCTGCAACAGATCCGTCAGCTGTGAACTTCAACATCAGACAAACTCGCGCTGACAATTTATCAAACTCCTCAACAGCTATTGAGTGCATAAAGAAACACCTTGGAAGAGAAGTCGCTTTCATCTCGCCAGCTGATAATTGCTTCTCAGCTAATTGCCATGCTAATCTTCCAGCCACGGTTTGTTAGCATTATTCTCGGTTTTATGGCACAGGACAACGCAAGGATATGGGATGTGCTTGGCGCCACAGTTTCCGGCTTTTGAAACTGCGGGCTTTACATTGTTTGATAATCTCACTGCATAGTCCCATTTTCAGTTTTCCAACAACTTTTAACAGAACTGTTCCATCTTGTTGTCTTGTTGTTTTGTTGTCCCACTATGGGAAAACACATTCAGCTAGAGTAAACAATGCGGAAGGATTTCTATAAGAGTTTATAAGGGTAACCATTCAAGCTGTTTTGCTATATTGTGTGGTACAAGCTGTATTAGCTATATTGTGTTGATAGATGTCTTCACATGTCTGTAAAGCAGTACATACCAAAGAAATTGCTTCAGCAGGTTAGCTCAAGAGCATCACTAATTGTCTAAAATTAGCCACCTTACTGAGGGTGCGAAAACACTTTGAGTGGATGTTTTCTCCCAAAGAAGAAAGGGAATATATTTGAAATGAAAGCCAACGAAGCTGCCTTTTCTGCTCTTTTCTTTATCAAAGACTCTGAAAGCTCTATCTTCCCCTCTCATCTTTTCTTCTTCTTTTCTTTTTGTGTGTATAGAGATGCAAAAGCTCTTTTTCTCTCACTCCGTCATCTTTCACTATTGCCTCATTATGGATGTGTCTGCTCTGCCAGTCAAGCTGAGTGACAGGTGTCACTCACAGAGGCCTCGGGATATGATAGCGTGAATGGGGTCAAGTGGAATTTTCCAGCTATTATCTCTCTTTCGTCTGCTTTCCTAAACACTCCCGATGGCTTGGCGACAGCTCTGAAGCCCGCCAGCAGCTTTTGTCAAAAACATCATTTATACATCTCAAAAATAGGGGTTCCAGAGATGGGTTTAACTGAGGATCCCTGATTGGGCGGCCGACCAAAAGTTTTTGAGAAAAAAAAAATAGCCCCATCTGGTATTTTTGATATTTTGATATGTTTTTTTTTCCCCTCCCATTAAGCTCCTTATATCTCTTCTTTCCCTGCCCACCCCCCCCCCTCCTGTCTGACAGCAAAGCATTAGCCTGCACTTGATTTCAATCAAAGGAAAACCTCTCTATCGACGTATCTCCAAACCACACTCTTTGATTTCAATAAAAAGGCGCTTGTTTTAGCCTCAGATACATATATAGAAAAACAAAACTGGCAGATGAAAGGAGCCCTTCATATAGTATGGCTCCTGGAGCGGCTCCAGCTTGCTTTAAAGGGGAGAGATGAGTCAATAACAAATTAAAGAGTGTGTTACCTCTAGCGAGCGATGAAACAAACCCTCTTTCTGATTCTCGCCTCTATATCGATGGCGCTCTTCTCCGAGTGTATTCCTGGCTCTCGTGCCCTCTGGCACAGCGAGAGTGAAGAGAAGGGTGAGGGGAGGCTGGTAATGAGGCCTTGTGTCCAGTTGATTGTCTAATTAAGCAGCCTGGATGCTGGCTCTGTTGCCCCTCTCTGAGGAGCTCCCAGCCACTGAGTGATTGATTAAGGCCCACTATTCCTCTCACTGCAATGAGTCAGCTGTCCTTACCTAACATTGTCAACGCCGTTGCTGTCCCAGACGCCGCTGTCCCAGGTCCTGCTGATTTCCTTTCTGATTCAAACTGTGGCCTGTCTCACCGTGGCCTAGACTCTACCCTACTCACCTAAGAAACCCTCATGTCTCAGACAGTAACCTTAAAGTAGGACAGGCTGTAAAAAAAAGGCTGTAAACAGTGAACAGTACCCTTCAAAAGTTTTGAAATTCCTGTTAAAATTAAAAAAAGTGTTTTATTGATTTCCTAAAAGAATTCTATCAGAGAACACTTTCTCTACAGGACAAGGTTTATATTTATTCAGTGATTTTAATGATTTTATTGGAAAATCAGGAAACCTACCATACATGCTACATTTGATATTTTTTCACATTATGCTTAATAATATATTAGAAAACAGTAATTAAACTTTAGAATGTGCAGAATTCCTCTGTAGAAGATTCATTCACTTTTTTTATAAAAGCAACAAAAGCAGAGGGTCATTTGATCAGGGGTACTCATTTACATATAATTGTATTGCAGTGTAACTTAAATAAGGGTTCTCTAGAGTGGCATCATTAAATAACCACTTTTGGATCTCTGATATCAATGAGATGTCCGATTGTGAAGAACACTTTTAAAACTTAAAGAACCCATACATAATGTGGAAGTTTCATACAAATAAAGGGTTTTGCCTAGAACTGTATGTCCAAGACAATGAAGAAAAAATAAAGCAGAAGTAAGCTGAAAAACAATGAAAAGCTATAAAAACAGAGTTTAGAGGTTTTCTTAAGACAGTGACGATATATTCCACTGGACACAAATACAGGCCTCAAAATAGCTGGAGTCTGACTCAACTTTTAAAACACGCTGTCTGCCAGTGGAGTCTTTGTTTCAGATTTGTGCAGGTTTATCTCGTTATTTGTGTACATACTGAGCAGCAACCTCCCCACCGCTTCCCCCAGCTGACCACACAGGGACCGGCGGGCCGTTTAGCTGTCATTCCTGCACGCTGCCGTGTCTGTTTGTTTGCATAGGTGTCTGTACTCTGGCCAGATAAGAAATTATCCCGTCATATTGTTGCAGCCCCACGCGACTGGCGGCTGGCGGCGGCCGTTGCCGATCGGTGTTGCACCTCACGTTCGGTAAACAAAGCGGCCCAGGTGCCCCACGCTGAGGCGAGCAGGGAGCTTTTGTCTGCTGGATTATTTGTATTCTCCGGCACTGATCTGCCTCACTAAGCATTTAAGGAGCTTTGTTGGAGATTTGGGGGAGAAAAAATGATGTTTATGCATTTATTTCTTTATTTCTTTTTTTGGTCGCATTTCCATTCCTCTTTTAGAAGAACAAAATAGCAAATGAGATAATTGCCCTTATCTCATTGCATGTTTTCTTCAGTTAAACACATGAAGACACAGCGGAATTTGCAAATATCTAGAGGTGACTCTGCATGAGGAGGACACAGAAGAAGTGGGATGGAATGGCATGCTTTTTTTTAGAGGTGCAGATGGGAGGAATTGTTTACATTTTAAATAAATTAGTAGAAGACAAACAAGATCTTTTCCAAGAATCCATGGAAAACATTTATCTGTTTCTTGGCACATTTCCACTTGGCCATCTTTTGTGACAACAGAATCACAAGAAAACAAAATAAATGTGCTGCTACATGGTGACCCCTGCAATGGCCATGTGCTGTTTCATGACCTTTCCTAAACATAAGCTGAAGGCTTATCCAAAACATGCATATGAAGCTTACTGGTATCAATGTGGTGTTGCTGAGTGTGATATCGCTGCAGTCGAACCATCTGGAGAAACAGAGATTGAGCATTTAATTTAAAAGCTACTGTAACAGCTATTGTTTTGTTGCTGTATCAGATCTAATATGACTCTATGAATAACCATAAATCATTCTTTATGTAATTTTCATTTGCAAATGCAGTGGGAGACATATTAAATCAACATGATTTAATAGAGCCAGTTATGTTTCTTAATGCTAATGTATGGTGAGAGATTTGTGGGAAAGGTAATGCTGGCAATGGAACCCATCAAATAAGTCAAAACACTTCTGTGAAGGAGCTTTAGATACACAGAACTAGCAAGTACTAGATGAGCAAGTCATGAGCCACTTTTAATGCAGGTATTCAATATAAACATTTAAACCTGGACTGAATTATTCTTTTTAGTCTCTTTGGATGAGTTCATTACTTTTTATTGTATGACCTCAAGGAATATTAAAGGTCCTATATATAGAGGTGTATTCATCCCGATCTGCATCTAGAAGTAGTACATGAGGTTCTTTTCATGGGCTCTGTAAAAGGAGATCTCTTTCTGGCCAAGCTAAGGTTCACAGACCTAATGAGATTTATATTTTATCCATGGTTTTATCCCATATTTAATCCTAGGATTTTAAAATAGATTAGATTATTTTTGCCCAAAACTGAAATACTAACCAATTGACTTGGGTACAACAAAGTCAACACAAAAACAATGTAACTCCAAAATGTCAACCTTGAAGGAAAAGCAAAAGCCTTAGTAGCTGTTAATGGAATGCAATATAAAAGTACTTATATCATATATTATTTATTAATATTAGCAATGCAGTTGTGGAGCATTTCTATTGGACCATTCATTATGAAATTTCAACACATTCGATTTGAATCAGATTAGGCCAAAATGTGAAACAGTAAAAATGGAGATGTAAGGTTTTTGCGTGACAGTGATGATATGTAATCAGTAAAAATCAATAATTGTGTATAAAATTGAGAGATTTAGTCCAAAACAGATGGAACATGCAGTAGCTAAATGTTAGCACTTAGAACAGAATATAATAAAAGCATGAGCTAGAACATAGAATGTTGTTTTGTGCTCTGTAGAAAATTGTGTAGATGCATTGTGTAGGAGCTTGTGTGTCTGTATGTGTATGTTGTATAGTGTGGTGTTGGTCCTACTAAGAATTTGAGGTAAATCCCTGTGGAGCTTTTCTGCTGACACCCAAGAGTGACAGAGTGTCACCCTTCACATCCCCAATTGTCTCTGGAGGATTCATTAAAGGTGTTATGTGTTCCCTTTCTCCCCTCTCTCTCACACCTTTTAGACATGCAGATGCAAATCACACAGACAAAGCAAAGGCCCATGTCCTCTATTTCTATACCTTTTTTCAAAATCCAGATTGTGTTAAAGATATATAGACTTGGTGTATAGCAAGTAATGATAACATGCAATCCCGGCAAACTGTCTCATTTACGTCATTCACAGGCCATTTCCTGGCGGCCCAGCAATGAAGATGGACAGGAATTCAACAAGCCTCACGCTTTCAGACAGTCACTTGGCAAGTCTTGACAGCACGACTTGATGGCATGCAGTTTTTTAGACATCAAGGGTGTTGAGGTGGCACTTTTCTCCAGCATTCAAATTTGAGTGAAAATTTAAAGGCACAGTGTTGTGCATTTCACTTTTTCTTTTCTTTTAACGACGTCCACTTCTGACATTTGGGATCCAGACCTAGTCATTATCTCTTTTTAAATGTTTTCAAACCATTTCTAATCTTTCTTTATGCTTTATAATCACAAAGGCTGTTATTGGGAGTTAATCATATTAGTGAAATTACGGGTGAAAAAAAAAATCAGCATGACATTGTTGAAACGATTTTACTTGCAGCTTACTTATCTTTATTTTTAACTTACTGGTGGTAAAAATGGGACAGAAATGATGGTAATATTACAAAAATGACAATATCATTTGTTTATTTAACATCACAAATCACAGACGTACGTGGAGTCCACAGCAGTACTTGTTACGAGCTAAAGTCTTACTATTCGCCTTCTTATTGGAATTTTCAGTTCCACCTTAAATGGTGCAGCATTAGTTACATTAAGTTCCCCCTACAGGCATCTGCATTATTTAAGATGGACTGGAAAATTCAAAAAAGAATGCAATTTCAATTTTATGGCTCCTTGATGTACCCTTCACCACAGCACCAAAGTGAAAAAGAATTTGACAGTTTAGTACCTTTGTTTCTGAGAGTGCAGTGGACTAAACGAAGTGCGGCTCCTTCAGACATTATTTGGAAAATCTTCATTGTTTAAGATTACAATGTTGCATTGTACAACACTTGAGCTTTTCCATATTTACCACAGATTTGAACGACCTGCTTGATTTGTGTCAAATTTTTCAGGTTTCACTTACTTTTACTCCTGCTCGAGTGCCTCCATACTTGAGAAAACCACAGTCTTTCCACAGGATGTGATGGAATATTTGGGATAAATATTAGTAGTAGTAGTGTTAATATAGTTATAGTTTATGGTATTTTATTATGGTATTTATAAAATGTAAAAAGTGCTGTACTGACTGAGATAACAATGACTGACTTGGTGGATTCAGACGGGACTAAAATCACTAAGATAGTACAACAGTAATAGTTACATTACACCACCTCAACATTTTAAACTAATCCTGCCACAAAGGGCTTTTACTCTGACGTCTGTCTCTGACCCTTTGTGCCAACCAGTGTTCAGGTTTTGTTGTAGGAGGTCACTGGAAACACCTGACTTCAACTTTGAGCATTCGGTGCTCTCTAAACACCCAATGTATAGCACGGCTGTGGCTGACTTCTGCTATAGTGTAGCTGTTAGTAACCAGGGCTGTCTAGTTAGCTGTTCAATATTAGTGATTTAGCATAAACGTAACTATTATTGACTAAAATTAATTGATATGAGAAACAATCCAGACTGGAATACTCTTTATAATTTCAGTGTGAATGGTGGGCGGCACTGCTGGAGGCTGGACAGGTGGGGATGTGCGATTGCACTGGTGTTTGTGGTTTTTGTGATCATATGGATGCTTCTCTTGTGTCTGGTTTTCTTCCTCTCTTTCTTTCTCTCTCTCTCTCTCTCTCTCTCTCTCTCTCTAGAAGAAGAGTCATAGAGGGCGAGCGACTGAAAGCTGTTTGAGAGTTTCACAAAGGTCATATTGACTTCCTCCACTAAAGCCACAAAAGGGAAGAGAAGTGAGGGAGGTGTATGTCTGTGTGTGTGATGAGGGCAGGAAGCCCTTTTCTTTGGCACTTTTAGCAGAAGATATTTCCATTGATTGACGAGTTGTTTCAGGCAGGCGAACCTTTTTGGTTTCCCGTCCACCTTTGCAAACTATGAAAAAAATATGGAGTACGGTAGAGCCCACCACACAGAAGCACACACTCATGTGAATGAACACGCTCGAGTCATTAACTCAAAATGATCTGGAACGGCAAAGAGCTAGCCGTTATCAAGATGAATGGGAGCCGAGCACATTGATATTCTCCTCAGGGGAGTTTCTTTTGAGACTCTGATAAACAAAATCATATTCACACTTTCATTTACTCTTAATTTATCTAACACGGCAAGAAGGAAAGAAAAAGAAAAGTAATTCAGGGCATTAAACAGTTTTAATTGTCGTTGAGTTCTGTTGCCACACAACACAGAAGGCACAAACAAATAAAAAAGAGAGAGCTGAGCCGTTTTTCATTTTCCCCCAACCGTTTAGCAGATTTACGGCCGTTCGCTGGACGTGCTTGTAAAGCTGCCTATCCTGACGTCTTTTCGCCAGCGAAAGGAGAACACTTGTAAATTTCTGCAGCTGTGCCGGCACCCCAAATCCAAATAACATTGATCTTGGGGAAAGAATGATTAAAACATGCATTAGGTGGAATAAGAGCCAGCTTGGACATTGATTTAAGCATAAAAAGTCCCTGGCTTTTTACAGTCTTCTCTCTGTGGGTCTCTCTCTCTCTTTCTGTCACTCACTCTCTCTTTCGGTCTCTCTCTCTCCCTCCCTGTGTCCCCTGAGCATGCCGTCCTGCTCTCTCTTGGCTGCAGGCGGTCAGAGCTCCTGTAGCTGTGTTCATTAAAGTCCAGCTTTAGTTAATGAAACAAGCCCAATCCGACTCCTGGGGGGGCTTTTGTGTGCACAAATCAATTGGGTCCTCCGTAAATCTGAAGTGAGCTGTCCTCTCTCATCTGTAGGGCTTGTGTGTCTTCTCCCTCACCCCCACCCCCCTCTGCTGAAGCAACTGTCCACTGGCCCACCGCGATGCAGGATAATAAATCATGGAGCAGGGCTTGACTTTGGTGCCAAAATTGATTAATCTCGTAATTACAGACAGGGAAAAGGAGGCGGTATTTTTAGAAGACTGGCCTTTCCTGGATAGAAGGTCCCTCCTTCCTGTCTCCTGTGCTTTTTACTTTGTCTGCTGCTCGTCTCTCCATCCACGGTCATAGACCTGCACTGATTACAGCTTCCTCTAAGCTGTCTCTCCTGGGATGCTGTAATACTAGAGTGCTGAGATAATCAAGTGCTTGGGCCCCTTTACATGTATTGCAATGTTAAAAAAAAAAAAATCGCCCACACATACCTGTGCTCACTGTAAGCCTTAGAAGCCTATAGTTATTATTGCTGGTAAGTGGTTCATTTAATTTATGTTACACAATTACATTTGTGTAATTGCAGATTTTCCTCTGGTTGCAAAATACAGTTTGTACAGTTAATAATTAATAATTATTACAATAATTAATACAATAGTTATTAAAGTTATTTACACATTTTAACAAATATTAACCAAAAAGTTCTCGTTTCGTTGCATTGCTTTGCGGAAGTTCTGGCATCTGTTCTGTGGCACCTTAAAACAAAACAGGAACTTTCTGGGCCTATAGATCAGCATTATGTCTGGAGGAGGAAGAATGAACACCCTGCCTACAGTGAAGTACGTTGGTGGCTCAATGACTGGAAACCTGCAGTGTGTGTGGGGCACGATGGATACAATCAAGTATCGGAAAATCCTAAGAGAAAATGTCATACCTTCTGGGATGAAGCTGAAGCTTGGGCGTCATTGGACCTTGCAACAGGACAGTTATCCCGATCATATCTCTTGCTTGGTTTTAGAAGAAGATTGTGGAAGATTCTGGAGTAGCCATCATAGTTGCCTGACTTGAATCTCATAGACAAAATCAGCTCATGGAATCATGGTGGATGGGGCAAGGATAGTGCTGTCAGTGTTGTTGGACTGCTGAAGGGTGTGTGTGTGGAAACATCAAACATGCCATGGCATTATACATCACTTGGTGAACAGACTGTAACTTGCATGACTGTCTGTTCAACATAATTGAAAATAAATCTGGGTTAACCTTATATATTTTTTGATTCATGAGTTACTAAGTTACCTTTGTGAGGTTTGTGAGATCCAAACCTCCAAGTCTGAACTGAACCTTGACGTTTGTGTACACTGCAGCCTTAAAAATCACTGAATACTTTTGTTATACTGTATATTTTTGATATGATTGAAAATAACCACAAAAGGTAAAACAAACAAATCAAATAGATCCTTTTCCAGACACATAATAGATCAACTGAAAGCCCCACTTTATGGTTTACAGATCTATAAGTCACTGTAGACTATTAACACATGGCTTCTTTATATCTCTCTTCATGCTGTGCCTCATCTCCATCTCTCAGAACTAGAACTCCACACACTTGCCCACATGCGCATACACACACGTACAAACACACAAACACACACGCTCTTACACATAGAGCTCCTGCTGGGTTATTGTTGCAGAGAGAGTAAAACAACAGTGTTTTTAAGGTGCAGTTGTCTACATCCGGAACAATTTAGCACAACGGGCTCAAAAGGCAGCGATTACCACCGCTAGCCAAACGGTATGGGGCTTCTGTCGCACTGTGGCATGTCAGTGCCACAAAGAAGGCTGTCTGTGTCACAACAGGACTTTTGTTGTTTCAAATAATGTTGCTAATGCACCGATTCCATTTCCCACAAATAGAAACCTTCTTCATGCTAATCGCAAAGCACTTTGGGCCACACGGCAAGTCATAGTTAATTTATCAGACATGATAGCAGCAGTAGTAAAACAGAAGTTTTGATTGTGCGCGAGCAGTGTGAGCAGCCTCCAAAGCTGATTACTCAGTGGAACATTTGACAGGCACAATGTGCTCTAATTCAGTTTTGTAATAGAATCATCAGCGCTAATTCTCAGCTTTGATTTGCAACAAAAGACTGTGATTTAGGATTAGCCGGCACTCCTCAGACACCTGATGTCCACTCCTCCAACTCAGTAGCAAGTTTCATGCCTCTGTTCTCTGGACTTGTCTGGGGTATTTGTGCACGAAGTTCCTGTACTTATCGGGCATGTTAAAAAGCAGCCACTTAAATGTTACACTGCAGACGTTTGTGCTAGACAAAGCAACACTACACTTTTGTTCTTCATTTATCTATTTTGCATTGCTGATAAAATTGGCTTCTGACACTGCTTTATATTCTGTGTCTCTAATGCAATAATCATGTGACTACTGGTGATGTATTTACAGTTACAGATGCATTGCAGCCATACAGCTTATGTAATTACACATGGTTATCCATTTTAGTCTGACTTGTAATTAGACGTGTGTATTACGATGGTTGTAACAGCATATTCTCACTTATGTGATAGTAAATGTGTAAAGGAGTAAAGGTAATTACATGTATATGAACTGCTGCTTGTTACTGTCCTGTTACAACTACTGAGTTACACTTGTGTAATTGCATAATGCATAATTATGAGTTGCATAACATTGTACAATTATTTTAATGTAAATACATGAATTAATTATATAGTTATGGAAGAAATTGCACCACCAACTATAACCATTTGATGGTTCTTGACATTCAATGACATTTTTCATTTTTAAACTTTTTTTTTTTTTTTAAGACTGTACACCCCTGCATTGTCCTTCAAAGTTTTGAGTTTTACCATGAGTAATAAAAAAAAGAAAGAATGAAAAAAGAATGCAAAGGCTATGACACCACAGGCCAATTTTTGTGTTGATTTTTTTCATGTCAATAAGGTAAACACATCAACAGCAATGTATTTAAAAACAAAACAAAAGAAATAAATGAATAAATTGCTGTTGATGTGTTTACATTATTGACATAAAAAAAATCAACACAAAAATTGGCCCGTGGTGTCAAAACCTTTGCATTCTTTTTTCATTCTTTCTTTTTTTATTACTGATGGTACAACTCAAATCTTTGAAGGACAATGCAGGGGTGTACAGTCTTTAAAAAAAAAAAAGTTTAAAAATGAAAAATGTCAAGAACCATCGTATATATATATATATATATATATATATATATATATATATATATACAGAGCGTGTAACTTACTATTTATATTCACTATTTTTGATGTTTTTCATTATTGGACATCATTTAAATCTGGCGGTTTAAACTGTGACAATGTGTCAAAATATCATGATAACAAAAAAATGACAAACTTAGTTGTTATCATTTTCTTTTGTGAATTGATGGCAAATTAATCGCAAACTGCAGTTTTAAGGGGTTAGATCGATCATTGTTGGATGGTGCTTAGCTCATGCTTCAGGACTTACTGGGTTACAGTTCTTGCTGCTTTAAGCTTAATAAACTGATCGAGTTTGTTGGTGGCAGTGCATCATATAAAAGGCTTGGTTATGTTATTAGAGAATTAACACACCATGATAAATTGTACCAAAAAGTGGCTGTGACAGGCCTGTAGCCCTATGCATGAGGCAAGCAAAGTCGTTTAGCTTTATGTGTACCATTCAGTTTGATTCTGTTTGTTTTCCAGAGTCATCTTTGAACTCTGAAATATGCTGCCCATTTTAATTATTTACTTATTCATTTTTATTTCAGGAAGGCCAACACATTTATATCTATCCACTCATCCGGCCTACCGCAGTATAGCTCCTTCCATTACAACTGAAAGTTCATTTTCGAAGATGAGTTGGCACTATAGCTGGCACTATGAAAATCAGTGCAAAAAAAAAAAAAACATCAACAGCGTGTTTATTTTTAAGAGATAAAGAGAGGTGGGAAAGAATTTATTCTGGACTGCTGTGCAATTCTGTTATGTTGATTTTACTCTCAGTCCCATGACTTAAATGCTAAGCAGGTAGCACATTCCTGCACTCTGCAATAGAGTAACAGTTAGTGAGGTAGCTGGGCTAGAGGAAGCCCAATTCTCCCCCAGTCAGAATCAATGAGAAGAGCCCCACTGAGTGTACCAGACAACAGAGCAATAACAGCAGACAGGACAAATCTGAGCATGAATACTATTGCAATTTTGGACTCAATAAAGACGCAGAGGAGACAGCGTTGGAGCAAACCTATGGGGCTGAAGATATTACACACACAGAGCACTTTTTAATGGCTTTGCTTGGGCTGCAATAATTCAGTGCAGGAAATTATTGATCATGGCTGCCATTTCCTTCTTGAGTCACCTCATAAAGAGCCTGCACACTGAAGCGGGTGTGGCCCTGGCATCAGCCCTGTCTCTTCCCCATCATTTTGCATCTCCATAGCATCGATCCACCCACTGGCTTCTATCCCAAAGGTCCAGATGCCTATGCCAATTCAGACGCTAGGGTTTTCTCAGAGTCGCCTTTTCTCAGGACGAGCTATGCCCTTTAGTCAATGTCCTGTTGCCTACCCTGGGTCACTTTTATGGATGTGTAAAGAGTAAAAGTAGATTTAGTAAAAGTTGTTACTTTTGTTTTACTGAACAATTGTTAGATATAGGACAGGTTATAAAGCGACAGGTTCTTATGTGCATTTCTGACTTTTTCTACCTGTTTTAATGTTGTGGAATGACAAGCACATCAAAATGTAAATCTTTCTACAAAGGTGTTCTATTTCTTACACATTGATGCACAATTGAGACTCTCACTCGGATATTGTCTGTAGAAAAACACTTTTTCTACACAGAGCAGCCATAAATCAACCTAAGGTCACAATTCTCTGTGCCAAATGTCAGCTAGAAGAGGATAAATTACCCCAGCATTGCTGCTTATGATAATCTAGTCACCCAGCATTAATACGTAGATAAAAAAATAAATAAAATAAAATAAATAAATATATATATATATATATATATATATATATATATATATATATATATATACTTGCTAATTTTGTAAAAATACAGTTCAAACTCTAATCCATCCATTTTCTTATCCGCTTCTTCCTGGACAGGGACGCACTGGGGAACCACTGGGTGCAAGGCAGGAACACCATGCTCACACCTAGTACTCATACCTAGGTGGCAGTTTAGCATTACCAATTCACCATGTGTGAGAGGAAACCAGAGTACCCAGAGGAAACCCATGCAGACACTGGGAGAGCAAACTTTTTTCCCCTCCTTTAGAAGAGCCAGTGCAAATCTCAAAGAGAACGTCCGGCACAAGGAAACCAAGACAACAATAAAAGAAAAAAAATAAAAGAAGATTGAAGGAAGTCTTAAAATGACATGTTTGTAACAGTTCTAAGTGTTCTCATAATTAATGCGTCTCCCTTTTCTAGTCAGTTCACGTTAGTAATCGCTCCAGGTTGTTAATTTACATAGTTTCCTACCTATTCATGCACCTCGACAGTGCCACTCCTTAACAATGTGAAAAATCCAACATGTCTTAGCTACACAGCATTTTTTTAGATTATTATATATATATACTCTTTAATTCCTGTAGGTGAATAGGCAGTTTTTTTATTGTCACTTGATTTGCTATGTTTGGTAATCAGGTTTAGGAATACAGTTAGATTACACACTACTTTAACGGAAACACCAATGCCACTAAAGCAATCAAAAGAAGTTCACCCTCCAGCGCCAGAAGTGTTTTCACAAACCACTACCACAGTTTCATTTGATCCTGTCAGTTCTGTTGGTCTGTGTTGCCCGCTGATAGCATTGTCGGCCTGCAAAGTACGGTGAAGCACCTCCTGAGATGAAGTGTTGAATCATTTCCCTTTCAGAAGCAACATGAAATGCTGAAAGCAGAGGTTAGCTGCAGTGAAGGACAGGGTGGCATTCGCCACTCTACCCTTATTCTCCTGGGTTTGCTTAATTGTCCTTTTCACTAATAGTCTAAACACGGCCTCCTGTTGGACCACCCTTTGTCTGTAAGAGCATTCTGAATGACAATTTTCGTTTTACAATGTAAGTACATAAAGGCTACATTTCTGTGCTATTGTCTGGTACAGTGCAGTGCATGGAGACAGAATTTTATTGCCATATCTGTTCTCAGTCATGTGGACTCCACCCCATGAGGGAATATTTCCATGTCCCAGCGTCCTCTCTGCAGGAGAGCTGGACTGCATGCCTGCGACCGACCAGCAGAACCTCCTTCCTTCTAATAAATGTGCAAATTGCATTGGTTTTGCAAACCAGTGAGTGTATGCAAGGTCACACCATGTGCCTGCTGCGCGCGAGAGAGAGTGAGAGAGTGCGCAAGAGAGAAACTTTTCCTGTGGGACAAAAACCAGCGTGGGCTCCTGTCTCCCTGCTGTGTGAGCAGACACAAACGCCTCTGAGTGTAAATGCCTGCTTGCTTAAGGGTTATTTAGAAATTCTGTACTCTAGTGTGAGTGTTGGCTTGCTTAGTCTTTCGTGTGTCTTCTTTATAGTTATTCAGAGCTTGCAAAACTGACCTTGAGGGGACTGAGCTGCGTTTTCCATCTCCGCTCATCGAGACGTGTTTCATCAACTTTCTATTAGCTGGGCAAGATAACAAGCCATCAATAGCATGACAATATGAACTCCTCCATCGCAGAAAAAGCCCAGGGTGACAGCAATAGCGGGCTAACGGGACCACCGCTGAACGTTTCTCGGTCCCACAGCATCTCCCCACCCATTATTGACTGCAATTATTACTGCACAAGCAATATACACCTCCGGAAGCCTCGAGGGTGAGGAGGGGGTGGTGGTGATTTGCATTTTGGCTCCTTTACGGGCCCTCCTTGGGAGCAGTAACAGTAGTAAAATATTACCCAACATTTATCCAAAACATGCTGACTCCAACAGCACCCAGCTAATTGAGAATTTACAGGGCAATAATGACTTATCATACTCTGCTTACAGCAGCGCTGATGCAGCCGGCCTCATTTAGCGAGCGCTACTTTGGCTCTTAATGAAGTCCGTAAATGTCAGAGACAGGCGGAGAGAGGGTGCATCAGGATTTAGTCATGTTAGCTTCTGCTACACTGCACTTTTTACAGTGTAGCTTGCATGGCCCCTGTGATGGGAGCAGTTTTGCCGTGCAGTAATATCATGTCTAAAGGGGCTCCACCTGTTTTCAGAGTGTGACATCACCAATCAGTGGGATGTTTAGGATAAAGCTGCGCCAGTATTGGTCATTTGTAATGAATTACTTTTAGCAGTGTCAAAATGTGTAATGTAAATGACATATTTTACATCGCAAAAGTAACACAGGTGATGGTTAAGAGTATAAGGAACAGAAATGATCTGGTTGTGATCCTGACCAATTCTAACTGCTCCTTTTTAGGTTGGTGAGCAAAAAGCTTTTTTTCTAAAAAAAAAAACGCTATTAAAAGCAAGGGTGCTTCAAAAGACTCTTTAAACAGTGCTACGGAAGAACTACTTGTGGTTCCATAACAAACCATCGTTTGTAATAGAGATGTGTGTCAGTGGTGGCCCAGTGGTTAGTGCACTAGGTCATTGATAACAGGGTTGTGGGTGGTACCAGGGCTTGCTAAGCTGCCACAGTTGGACCCTTGAGCATAGCTCTCACAGGCTGCTCACCTTCAGCATGGCCCTTAAAGGCTGACCATCGCTCCAGGCACATGTGGTCACTGTCTCATTTTGTGTGTGTGTGTATGTATATATACAGTGAGTCCAAGAAGTATTTGATCCCTTGCTGATTTTCTTTGTTTGCCCACTAATAAAGACACTATCCTTCTGCACTTTTAATGGTAGATATATT
This sequence comes from Salminus brasiliensis, assembly GCF_030463535.1. NCBI lineage: Eukaryota > Metazoa > Chordata > Actinopteri > Characiformes > Bryconidae > Salminus > Salminus brasiliensis. Next base: position 14,143,851 of record NC_132896.1, read on the forward strand.
CTAACATGGAGAGACAGAATATCAAGACAAAAATCCAGAATATAATTTTAAAGAATATATTTTAATTAATTTGTATTTCAATGAGGAAAATAAGTATTTGATCCCTCTTGCCAAACACACTCAATACTTAGTGGCAAAGCCTTTGTTTGCAAGCACAGCGGTGAGACGTTTGTTGTAGTTAACCACAAGTTTAGCACACACACCAGGGGGAATTTTGGCCCACTCTTCTTTGCAGATCCTCTCTAAATCATGAAGGTTGGTGGGCTGTCGCTTGGCAACTCTGACCTTCAGCTCCCTCCATAGATTTTCGATCGGATTGAGGTCTGGCGACTGGCTGGGCCACTCCATGACCTTAATGTGATTTTTCTTGAGCCAATCCTTTGTTGCCTTTGCTGTATGTTTAGGGTCGTTATCATGTTGGAAGACCCAACCACGGCCCATTTTCAGATCCCTGGCAGAGGGGAGGAGGTTGTCCCTCAGGATTGTGCGGTACATGGCTCCATCCATCTTCCCAGTGATGCGGTGAAGTAGCCCTGTACCCTTGGCAGAGAAACACCCCCAAAACATTATGCTTCCACCTCCATGCTTGACGGTGGGCACAGTGTTCTTGGGGTCATAGGCAGCATTTTTCTTCCTCCACACATGGCGGGTGGAGTTGAGGCCAAAAAGTTCAATTTTGGTCTCGTCTGACCACAAAACCTTCTCCCAATAACTTGGTTCATCTTTCAAATGATCATTGGCATACTTGAGGCGCGCCTCCACATGTGCTCTCTTCAGCAGGGGTACCTTTCGGGCACTGCAGGATGTGAATCCATTGTTGCGCAAAGTGTTGCCAATTGTTTCCTTGCAAACTGTGGTCCCAGCTGCCTTCAGGTCATTTGCTAACTCCTGCCGAGTGGTTGCAGGACGATTTCTGACTGTTCTCAGCATCATTGCCACCCCACGAGGCGAAATCTTCTTTGGAGCACCGGGCCGAGGTCTGTTGATTGTCATGTTATACTCTTTAAACTTTCTGATAATTGCACCAATAGTTGTTACTTTCACATCCAACACCTTACTAATCTTTTTGTAGCCCATTCCAGCTTTGTGAAGGTCAACAATTCTGACTCTGAGGTCCTGTGACAGCTCTTTGGTTTTACCCATGTTGGAGACTTGAAATCTGTGTGATCTGTCTGATTCTGTGGACAGGTGTTTTTCACACAAGTGATTAGTGAGAACAGGTGGCTTCAGGTCAGGTAACAAGTTGATTGGGAGTGTCTAACTGGTCTGTAAAAGCCAGAACTGCTAATGAATACTAAGGGATCAAATACTTATTTCACTCCATGAAATACAAATCAATTAATATATATTCCTTAGATTTATTTTCTGGATTTTCTTTTTAATATTCTGTCTCTCCATGTAAGAATACATCTACCATTAAAAGTATAGAATGATCATGTCTTTATTAGTGGGCCAACGAAGAAAATCAGCAAGGGATCAAATACTTCTTGGACTCACTGTATATATATATATATATATATATGTGTGTAGGCCAACTGTGTCCAACACAAATGCTGACTGACTGTTAACCATTACAAACATGATTCTTTATGAAACCAAAACTAATTCCTCCGTGGTGTCTCTCATAGAACCATTTGAGGCACCTTTAGTTTTAAGAGTGTATGTGCATAAATAAAGCTGCAATTTATCAGCATTGGTTGTTTTACTAGGTTTTAATATCCATCTAAACATACATCTACTTATATGTCTCATAAAAATAAGGCACCCCAGTATATTAATAATATGTTAATTGTGGACACACACAAGCATCTTGAGATTTCTTGCACATTCACAGCAAAACAAAACATTTTTTTAATCCACTGTGATGCCACCTGAGGATTGTCAGGCAGGGTTTGAAAACCAGGGGCATATATATAATGTGATAGGTTTGTAATAATGTTGTAAGTGTGATTTATGTCCCCTCTTATTCTCCCATATGGTTTTTTTTCTGTGTTCCCTGTCTTCCATAGGTTTTGAGGACTGTGTAATTGTCCTGTATGGGGCGTTTTCTCTTTCTCTCTCTGTGGTATAAACTGCATGGTGATGGCTCCTGCTCCGTGTCAGTGTGCAGTGGGCCAGGCTGACACAGATGGATGGCTGTGGTGACGCTCTAATTGTTTGTTGTGAGGGGGTGTGGGAGCCGTCTGGCAGGGTTGTCTCACCCCCTATTGCTCTGCTCCTGTTCCGGGGACTCTCCTTGGGAGGCCTTTGCTCCAGAGAAGCTCACTCATATCCACCAGTGCTTTTCTGATTCCTCTCATCTCAGCCAAACCTGTTTGGAGGCGAAACGTTTATTAATGTTCAGCTCCTCTCTGTGCACATAATTATAATCTGCATGCAAAAAATGATCTTCATCAGCATGCTATTAAATATAGCATCAGACGAATATAGGCCTTTGTACTTGTCCGTTTTTTATACATATGTTCATGTTTTCTCCTCTAAAATGTAGTTTTGGAGGAGACTATTCACTAAGTCTGTATATATTTAACTAGGAATGTACTAATAAACTGTTCCCCTTCTTCTCTGGACATTAGTAGAGACTATAGAAACTTAGGTGTTCCAATAGTTTTGTTCATGTGGCGTATTTCTGCTTGTCTAACTTTATCTGGACCTGGGGTTGGAGTGATCCAATCATAATTCGTCCTAGTCTTGTTTACACCTGGCTTTTTGAATCGTCAAGTAGGGGTGTGCAATTTGTATCGTCTCTGATAATATCTTAATTGTTGTTTTAACCATGTGCGAGCAGACATTATCGAGTAAGTCACTCACTTTGCGGTACCCACAGAAAAACACGTCTTAAGAGATCACATATTCACTGCGCCCTGTACCCTGATATGGACTGCATGCATGCAGCGCGCTAGCATAGCCTACATGTTCACCGCAACACAAGCTAGTGTTTTGCCTAGGAATGACTGGAGTTACAAATGAGTGAACAAACTGCGCTAGGAGAGAAAACACAAGCATTCCGCGTTGTTAGATTTAGTTGGTAGACCTGGCTCGTCCTCACTAGCTTGGAGGTGGTTTTGCTTTGAAAACACAGAGGTTTCTCAGAAGACTGCCTTCTACAAACCATGTCGCAAGTCGGTTGCAATTAAAGACAACTCAACAATGAACTTATCTCACCATCTGCAAACTAACCTCCATGCTGAATATGAAGATTATTAAAAACTTCAGCAGTCCACTGCTCACTACAGGCCGAAACCAGCGAAGGAGCTATTGCACCATAATCAGTGACCGTCAAATTCTGTCAAGATTTCTACTTGTATACAGTCACATAATCTGACAGAGATAAAGTAAAAGGATAAAACCTAAAAGCTTTGAAAATGACAATAAATAACATGAAATATAAATATAATGCAATATAAATACAGTATATTTAATTACAATTTAATGTGAAAATAAGTTTGCAGAATCCCAGAAAATATCGAGTTATCATTTTTTGTCAATATCGCACACCCCTATTGTCAAGTGAACTCTGAATGTGATCCTGTTACAAATAAACGCTTGGAAGGTGCAAGGAGTAAACACTCTGTAACAGTGTTTACTGTTAACAGTGTTTACTGTAACTCTGTAACACTCTGTTACTCTCTTACAATGTTGATTGATCGCACCTGACCAGTATCGGATCAATTTAATCAGTTTAGATCTGGAGCCGATAGTGTTCCAGTATAATGGGTCAGTGCCTCACTATCCTTAACCAACTCAGAATAATTAACTGTATGAATGTGATGGGCAGAATTAGCCAGAATAATCCATTCCATTTGTTTCATTTTTGTGTTCCAGAAATATCCAGTATTATACTCTACATACTCTCTTCCTAGGGATGTAAATCATTAAGCAAAGCACAGGCAGACGTATTGCTAGGCCAGGCACTCATAAGAGGAGTAATTGCTTATTTGTTCCTTTAACTAGTTTCATGGTGTCATGTCCGAACCCAAATGCAAGACCTGACGAAGGTGCTAAGTAGTCAATGGACTGCAGCACGGAATGCACTGCATCCCCTAAGCCGACACGGTCATAGATTTGCTCCAATTAAGTGCGAGGATGGTCCAGGGCTCGCCGAAATGCCACACTCTACGTCTGGAGCACCATGGGCACTGAAGTCCATTTAGAATACTGCTTCAGCAAGGGCCCCTCTTCTCAGTGCCTGGGTAACAAGATGTTACTTTGAGTAGCATTCTCATTGGAGCAAAGGGGGCTGGCTAATAGGGAGAAGCAACAGGGCTTCGGCACTCTTATTATGCCCATGTGGCAGGAGGTGAGAGCAAGTTTCTCATCAGGCCTCAAATTAGAACCAGAGAGAAACTTCTGTGAGTGACATGGGCTGGAATCATCCTAATAATTTAAACGAGGAGAGCAAGAGAGGCGGGCGAGCGAGCAACAGGACCCAGGGTGCAATTTCGCATTCAATATGAGGGAAAGATGAGACAGTTCGGAAAAAGACAAGTGGTGAGCCCGCCTCTGAGCAAGTCCTGCGGGTTGAGTGGATGTCATTTGCATGTGCCTGTGCCAAAAGCATGTGTGTTTTTATGTTGCTTAGACTATATATATATATATATATATATTTTTTTTTTTTTCTTCATAATTCATCATTTTCTGTTCTCCATTGTCTTTTCTTTTCTTTTTTTTCCCATGTTACGTCTCTAGCATACCTTGACGATGATGAAGACGATGACCCTTTTGGGGATATTCCATTCAGTAAGTCACTCATAAACCCCTGCTCCTAGACTGGATCATTCAAAACACTTGACAGGTTTTCATACCACCTAGGCCTGTCAAATGTGTGTGTTTGTTGGTTTTGTGACTATCATTGAGTTTATTTGGGCTTATTTCTGTGTTTTTGTGTGTGTGCGTCTATGTTAGTGTATCATGGTTGCTGTGCCTGTCACGTGGTTATGTATTTTTAAAGTCAGGGTCAGTTCATCAGTCACCTCTATTAACCCAAGCCAGCTGCTCCTGCCCACACTAGCCAAGCTAACAGCCCGCAGGACAGAGACTTCCCCCTGCAAATGAACCTCCACTGTCCTACTGATTCCTGTGATGTGCTGTCCTTGCCAGTCTCAGTTATTTATTTATTTATTTATTTGTTACTGTTTTGTTGTAGTTTTTTTTTTTTACTGCTTTTGACCACTTCCCTTTCCTTTATCTTTTTGTTTTGCTTTCTATGGATGTTCTTCTAAAGGAATCCGGGCCCTCTTTCCTGGTCTTCGAAAAGGTACATGCTGGACTGAAAAAAAAGTGCAAAGTGTGTTAGCCGGTGCAATTAGTGTATGATTAGACTTTATTGTCTTTGTCAGGGATCAGTAGTGCTACCTTCATTTGCATGTTGGAGCTGTGGCCGCACCGTTCTCCAACTCGCGCGCTCCAATTCTACTGTTAATTTGTTTTCAGCCATTTGAAGCAAATTTCCCCACAGGTTTTGCCTTGTCTCCTCCCTCCTTCTTCAAATCCAAACCTTATTTGCATCGTCGTGAAGCATAGATTCATGGGTAATGCTTTCTTATTGCATTTTGAAGTTTTCATTTGTTCCCAATTACTCACAGAGAGTGGACTGAATTTAGACAGCCTTGTGCTCGTTCTAGACGAGATGCTTCCAAACGCAGTGCTTTAGTCATATTAACAACTCGACTTGGAGTTTTTCTTAGACCTTGAATTGCTGGAAAAAAGCCAACTTGTCTCATATTTGCTATTTAAGTGATGACTCAAGCTGCTGTGCAAAGCTGACATCTTGATGTATGAATACACTATGTAAACGACGTGAATAATATAACACCCGAAAGGGCCTTCAAGCCACTCCTCATCAGAGTCTGTTGTAGGATAAGGTGAGATTTCATCCTATACAAATTTCCACTATGTCACAATAATGCATTGTAGCAGGCCTAAGTGACCTTGCGCATACAAATTTGCTTCTTACCGTTTAGACTTGTAATAAGAAGGCCTGGAATGATAGTGGAACCCTTTTTGATGATATGCAGAACCAGTTTAGTCATTTATTGAAAATGATAAGGAACCGTCTACCAAAGGGCTACTACCAATCCGTGGAACCGTTTAACCAGACGAAGAACTGTTTACACGTTCCAAATGGTTCTTCACATTCTTCAACTGGTTATTTGTATTCTGTGTAAAATCAGTGGCTTTACTGAAGAACCCTTGAGGGACCCTTTGAGAAAGTAGACTTGCAGGGACTTATTAGAATGAAACACCATTGGATACTATTCTCGGGCTGCCTTTCTCTCTTCCAGCTCTCTCTCTAATCTTGTCTTCGTGAAAAGCTGCGCATTATGAACTTCATTAATCACAATTCTTTAAACAACTCCATAGTCAATTAGCCTCAGTGTTTTGGCAAAGCCGGTGTTTTCAGTCCATTTATCATGGGCTTTGTACAATTATTGGTACAATTACTTCCTCGGCAGAGCGTATTGTACTTCTGCCTTCCACCGGGATATGAAAGGCCCATGTCCTTTTTCTTCTCAATTATGAATAGATGCAGTGACAGTCTAATTTGTGTATTGCGTTTTGATTGCAAGGGAACGATCAATAAAGATGAACACTTATGGGTTTGTTTTTCTTTTTTTTTTGTTTTCATTTCTGGACTCAGAGTCCTAACAACTGCCCAAATGCTACCATTTCTGGGGAGTATGACAATTCAGACTGGCCAGCTGTGGTTAACTGAAACCAGGTCCTCAGGGTTGGGTGTCCCCTGTCGCCTTAACCTCTAAAGAAGCCCTCAGCACTTGCACAACTAATTAATTATAGTGTCAAAGCCATCTGGCTATCAGTGTACCCAGGTAGCCTAACAGCTTGAGACAGCTCTCGACTGCCATTACATCATTAGGGGTTAGATTTGTGTAATGTTATTCTTAAGCAGACTCAAACCTTGGCTTATATTGTAAAGCTTTCATTTGTAAGTGCTACACTTGTAATAGAGACTAAGTGGGTTTTCATTGTTGTCATTGCCAACATTTCCCAGATTGTCCTCCAGTGCTCTGTTCTCTTTATTCTCCATCACCCTGTTTTAATTTCTCCTGTCCGTCTAATGACCTGGCTTTGTTTGTCACAGCCAGAGGCTCCTACTCTGTTAATTAACGGAGGGAAGGAAGGATAATGATCACAGGTGTCCGGTCTGGCTGTTCGGAAAGCGAGAGCTGGAGGAGCTATAAGCACAGTGAATGAGCCCTCCCTCAAAGATTACAGAAGAAGGCTTTGTGTAAAATGGGCCCATGGTGCAGTGCAAAAGTTGGAACATATTGCTGCTAGACTGCTACCTCCCCTGAACATTTACCTCCCACTTTGGCACACTGAGCGCTTTTTACAGCACAGCCATATACGTGTACAACGTGTCCTTACAAGACAATTGGAAATCTACCATTCTCCTGAGCAAGTCTGCAAAAAGCCTCAGGCCTCACACTGAGTTTTACTCCAGCAGCAAGAAACTTCGATGCTTAGCTTGTCAGATCAGGCAGGAGAAGATCAGCAGACAGTGCAGAGGGTCTTGCGAGACACTAGCTGACTGCAGAGCCATAAAGATTTCGCTTGGGCTGAGATTACGATTTCAGCCTTGCTTGCCGGCGTTGGTGGATCATCTGCCCCCTGCGGGGCACAGTGGGGTGCCCACCTCAGTGGGCTCGGTGCCAGTCTCGCCCTGCTCTTCGTGGGCCACCCTGCCGAGCCAGGCAGGTGGGCCTAACTGGATCAGTGGGATTCAACGGCTTATTGACAGGCTGCCAGATGTTTCCATTAGTAGGGTGAGCTGGGCTCCTCATCTGCCAGAACATCTCTTAACACCCATCATCCACACTACTTTATCAGCCACACAACACTGTATCTCCCTTAAACCTCTGTCCAGCTTTTCCCTCCTGCCTCACCCTCCTCTCCCATTCCAACTGAGATCAACGGTGCAGGCTAGGCCCCTTACCGCTCCATGAGTCTTGCTTGGGATAGCTATCTAGCACTTGTCGCACATGTAGGAGGTGAACACTCTGCTTTTGATTATTATGTTTTAGAGTAGGTTTTTGTGTAGGTAGATGTAATGATGATCATTTCTTGTAAAGGATGGTTAATATTTATTTCTGTGGATGTTGAAGCCATTTTCCTTCACTAGTTTCGGACTTGCAAAAGAAGTTAGTGTTTAGGTTTAAGGTGTCAAAAGGGTTGTTTAGAGCTACATACCACATTTACTTGATTTACTATGATTTACCCAGACTGGGATGCTTGTGACATTGAAGAACTAACACCTAGCTGGGATTTGAACACTCAATGAGTAGGCAGTTAGACTGTTGTGCTACTCTATAGAGTTGTAAAATTACACTACACAAAAACACAACTCTCAGTAAACTTACTTTTACATTCTTTGTTGGACACAGATACAGTATGTACATTGCTTCACAGCTCTAAATGGGGTGCAAACTGCCTAACTGTCTCCTTTCGAATAGACAGGAATCATCAAAGGAAGTTCAAATCCTGTCAAGACGACAGCCCTTTGTGGTCAAGAATTTCAGAATAGGCAGGCTATATTCAAGCCTTAAATATTTAAGCAATTTCATCTGGAGCAGAATTTACTAATGTTTTTAACTGGGCTCAAATTAGGATTTATTGTTGCCAAGAACCCCAAAAACATGAGTTAAGAGATTTCAACTAAACTAAGTTGAGTGAACTCAAAAATGCTCTGTAATCAGTTACTTTATGGTTTTAGGTTTATCCGACTATGAGAAGATAAGTGCTGAACTAATACCAGTACTTTTTCAGATATGTGACTTCTACCTTACACCCAGCTTATTGCTAAGGGATTGCTCTGCTATCCCGCCAGTACCTTGCCACTCCCTACCTTTTTGCCCCTCTCTCCATTGTATCACACACCCTGCTCTCTCCCCCAGCCCAGCTTCCCTGGGCCCCCTGCTGGCTGCTTCCTGTCATTGCAGTAAGAGAGCGCGAGCTCCCATGCCTCCTGCCAGCACTCTAATCCGGATTGATCCGTGCGGCACGCTGTCTCATCGATCAAGCCTCTGCTGAGCCGCTCTAACGGTGGGCCTGCAGCCTGCATCTGCACCACTCTCAGCCGTGTATGCACATGTGCACGCGTGAACACGTCTTTATGTGGGTAAATGTGCATGCATGTATGCATACACATTCACAAGTTGCACTTTGCTCAAGCCACTGTGGCTCCAGCTACACTCTTCTTTCTTAACCCTGCACCACCCTTTACTCGCTCTCTCACTAGAGGCCATGCCCCATGGGGCGTAAACTCAGCTTAATCTAAACCTGCCATGCCCAGTCAATAAGCTAATCGTTACCTAATTGGATTTACCCGTCTTTGTGACTTGGAAGCTGTATGAAAAGGCTTGTTTCTTTTCAATTACAAATGCAGTTATTTGCTTAGAAAGGACACTGAGGGGCTTCAGTAAGAGAATGGAGCATCTATATCTATTAGTCAGTGCGCCTCTTTGTCTGGCATTATACTGTATTTTTATAAGCAACTGGACAGCATCAATATGTGGCACAAAAGCTGCCACAAAATTTAATTTGTTTAAACTTTTATCAAGGTCAATATTGCAGCCTGGTCTCAAGAGGAACGTGTACATATGCTGCTAAAATACCATTTCAGGATTTATCCAATGTGTACTAAATATAGTACAACCCTTGTGAACTTTTTGCTGATGCAACCCAGACAAAGAAAAAAAATATTTGAGCAGAGTATGTTACACAGCAACCAGTAATTTTATTACCTGAACCTACACCTCAACCTAACCCTAACCTTAACCTAACTGTTACCCTAACCCTAACCTAATCGTTACCCTAACCCTAAACCTAATCCTAACCTAACTGCTACCCTAACCGTTACCCTAACCCTAACCTAATCGTTACTCTAACCCTAAACCTAATCCTAACCTAACTGCTACCCTAACCATTACCCTAACCCTAAACCTAAACCTAAACCTAACCCTAAACCTAACCCTAACCTTAACCTTAACCTTAACCTTAACCTAAACCTAACCATTACCCTAACCCTAAACCTAACCGTTACCCTAACCCTAAATCTAACCCTAAACCTAACCCTAACCTTAACCTTACCCTTAACCTAACCATTACCCTAACCCTAACCTTTACCTAACCTTAACCTTAACCTTAACCTAACCGTAACCCTAACCCTAACCTTAACCCTAAAACTTTTCCATAAACTTAAGCTTAACCACAACCACTAACCACAACCCAAACCTTAACAATGACCTTTACTTAACCTTACACTTACCCCCACCCTAACTCTAACCATAACCAATAACTGAAAGTGATCTTCTTACTGTTTCTTACTATTAGTCCCTTTTTTCATAAGCTCCATAACGGAGAAGGCCTAGGCTGCCGCCGACGCAGGCTGCACTTCTTGACCACTATGTCATAAAAGGCTGTATCAAAGAAAAGGACCCTTTGTATACAGCCCAGAAATGCAGCCTATATTCAGAGCGATTTGGAGGATGCAACTGAATGTTCACAGCCTTCTGTTACCCACAGCTCTCTGCACACATGCAATGCAGGGAAAAATAAAAGCAAAAAAAAAAAAAGCCAATGAAGCAAAGTCTATTAAAAAATACATATTTAATTACATACATAATTTATTTCCATGAGGAATTAAAAAAGCACACACTGCAATTGCAAGAGGCGGGACCTTTCCAGTGATGTCACCATGCAGACTGTATCATTTATGAGACCAATGGGCGAGTAAGAAGGGTTAGTCTTTATAGAACAGTCCTACCGGGGACCCTACCAGGCCCTACCTCAGCTGCAGTGTAAGCTTTGGAATGCAGCTTGTGGTGATGCTGTATTATTAGTTTTTCTTCAGATACATGCCAAGCTGGGTTGTGTGCATTTAGCAAAACAGCGCCACCAGTGGACAAGAGTAAATTGTAATATGTGTACAAAATATCTTGTAGTGATATAAATGTAGTGCCGTTTCTTGGGGTGCACTTTAGTCATATATGTTTTGAGATCTGAGATTTGTTTGCGGTACTGACAGATCAAGCAAAAGTTTGTGAGTTCTTCCTTTGGTCAGTACACCACTTTACAATGCCCCCTCTGTCTCGCAATTCCACCAGCTATGCCTTAGTGTTTCCAATGTTTCATTTTCGAGAGAAGGGAGACTGCTCCGCAAATGCACAGATCCATTTTAATTCTCACCCTCGAACTGGATCTAGTGTCAAACCCAGCGGGGCTTATAGGGATTTGGAATGGAAACAATGACAGAATCCAATGCATTTCATTTGCACGTTCAAACTCAGCGGACAGATCACCATCAATGTATGGATAACAGATAGAATGCACAACTGACGAGGAACACATTGTTCAGCAGAAAAGCCGCTGTTCAAATGCCAATATTCCCATTTAAATGGGATTTGTTCTAATCAATAGCCGTTCTAATGGGCATGTGTTGTGTTGCAAAAAGTCAACCGGTGACATAAAATAAATAAATTAATCCATATTAGCTCTGGAGTCTTCAGGCTGCTGAGGATGCTAAATGTCCAAAACACTTGACAGGGTAATTAGTAGTTTATTACATGCCTCTGCTTCTTTTTTCCCTTGTTTCCCTTTTTGCCAGTGTTATTGTTTACATATAATAAAAAAATACTCACAAAAATAGACAAGGTAGATAATAAGTCCTGAAAGAACATGAAGTGAGTCCTGCAATCTGATATTCTGTTAGTTAGTTATACAGGTACAAAGAACATGTTCTTTGGAGTGATGTCTTAGAAGAACCACTCTTAGCTGTCTACAGAACCTGTCAATGGATGGATGGTTCTTTAAATAGCTTATAGCTTGTCATGCTTCCAAACCAAGAACCATTGAGGAACCATTTTTTGTGTGACAGCTACACCAAGTTCCTCAGTGGCATCTGGATTCATTACTTTCTCCAAGTAGAATTGAGGAAGGTATTTTGCACAACAATAAAATCAGTGTAACTTCTCTGTAGGGTTTAATTTGCTAGAAGAAAATGACCAGCTTGTATTTGAAAGATGTTCCTCTGCCCAATGGGAGGGTTCTTGCCATAGCCATCTGTTTCTCCAGGTGATATTGTGACTTGTTGCAGCTCTTTCTAGCTCTTTGCAATTAAAACATTTTGTCTAATGCCTCTATCTGTCATTTCCATCTTCTTTTCTCTCCTATTGAAATGTCCAAACTGTTGGGCATCAGGAATCACACCATGTGTTTTAGCCAAGTTCCCTCTGGGTCTAAACGTTCTGATGTTAGGGGCTTTGCTCTCCACTGCCTGCCTCGTCTCTCTACCTGCAAGATAAAGAACCATAGCCTGCAGCACAATAGAAAGCACCCTCTGATGAAGCATATTGCCCAGAAGGAAAGCCCTCGCATCCTTCTCCCCATGGCACGTGTTCTCCTTTACTTTCATGTCCGCATTGCAGGCCAGGGACTTTCTCCTGACCACTCATGGCCACCTCTGAGCCCTTTAAAACAGCTGCAATTCAATCAACCCCAATCCTCAGTCAACTGTACACTCCAGCTGCTCAGTCTTAGAAATCCGGAAGGCACCTTTTTTTTGCTTTTGGCTCCTTCCTGTCTTTTAGGAATCAATAGGTCACTAAATTCCACCCTGTCCTAAACAAATGAAATTGGCTGCTCACCTATGCAGTGGCCCAACTCAAATGCTGACTCTGCTGAGCTTTCTCTTGGCAGAAGGACTACAGTTTGTTATAAACGTGCTCAGTTCTGGCACGCCAGGCTGCCAGATCAGTTGAGCAGTGTATTATGACTAGTCCAGGCCTGATAGCCTGGCTTGAATATGAAGAGTGCTTACTGTGTCCTTCAACTTTTGTATGTATGTTTTCTTTTAAGTGAATTCTATCCTCAGACAAGGTTTTATGCCAGCTCTTTAATACTTTCAAGGTCTTTCTTGACCCTTTCAAGCACACTTTGATCATGGTTTGGTGGAATATAAGGTTGTCTGTTCAATGACCTGCCCTTTGCTTAGTGGACTTTCTTTTTTGTCTTTAATTCAGAGCTAGTAAATAAAAGCCAGACCAAATCAGTGGTGGTACCATGAACTGTACCAGCCAAAACCGATTGAGCCAAATCAATGGGTTGCTCCACTGATCCCTGTCCCAAATTAACGGGTTAGCCTCCACACCAACTCCACGATCAATGGCTGACTCTACTATACTTAATCAATGGATTAGCCTGCTCACCTTTCTACCAATCAATGAGTCATTCGCATTACCACTAAAGGTGAATGGCTACTTTTAACCCTCCACCTCGCCTATACCCAAACCAGCACTACCCTAAAACACACACACATACACACACAGTCTTTGGGGTGTGAAATAGAAGTGCTCAGCACAATATGGCTGGTGCAAGCGATCACGCTGACCTGCATGTGTGAATGTCAAAGGCAAAAGACACTCTGCAGGAGACTGATACTTCACACACTGTCCCGTCCTGGTCATTCTGTTGATTTTGCTGCATCAGACGCAAGCATATCATTTTTCCAGAAGGCTGTTTTTAGATCCAGCTGTTTGAGCTTTCACTTTCAGTGCACATGCTCATAGATACATTACACTCTCGTCAAGCATTGGAGACATACCATCTGCTATCTGTTTTGAGCTCTAGATGACAGTACATGAAGTGGGTGAGTCATGAAAAATTATTCATGACGTGCGTGTGGTGGGTATGTTTGTGTGCTTATGTCATCAGAGAGAGAGAGAGAGGAAGCTAATTATGCTCATTTATAGGGTTGTACATCAAAGGCATATGTATTTTCCTACATTTATTCTTAATCTAAGTTTCAGCTTTACCATTTATTATCCTATTAACTAGGGATGGGGGAAAATTTCCTTCTTAGATGCATCTCAATGAGGATGAGGATGATACTGAATCAGTTCTGAATGTTAACTGATAGCACAATATTGACAAAATGCAAAAGGCGGAACTCCGAAGTGCAGAGGTGCAGTATCGGACAGTCTGTGACGTGCATATAACGCATATAAATGAGAAATCCGACTGCATTAAAAGCTAGAGTATGGAAGCACTTTGGCTCTGGTTGCTGTCAACAAAGGAACATCGAGCAAGCGATGTAAAAGCTTCCATCAAACTCAGAAAGGGTGAAGCAAATTACAAACTTTATCAACTGTATTGCCAAGTATTTGCATCCGTATTCAGTTGATGAAAATTAGGGCTTTCGCACTAGCAATATTGCACACTTGAGAGACGAGATGACACCAATTACACAAAAGTCGAAGTCATCTGGGTAGGATAGCTGTAACATGTGATGTGTGGAAATCCATTGCCACAGAACTGCATGTCACCGTAACTGTGCATTTTATCGCCGATGAGTGGCAGCTAGCATCTAATGTGCTCTCATGTGAGCCACATGGGTGCAGATATGGCTGAGCTGTTAAAGTCTGTAGCATAAAAATGGCAGATCACTAAAGAAGATTTAGTTTTAGTGACTAACAACACTCCAGGATGGTTCTTGCTGCTGATCTAGGTAGTCCTACATGTGAAATGCTATGCCCATGTGCTACACCTGGCCTCCAAGTGAGCGCTTAAGTTCCCACTGTGTCAAGCCATTTTTCCCCCATAGCCCCATTGCAAAACCTTCCAGTTGTCTTGCGACTTCGCTTCCGTTTGTTTTATTAATAAAAGATATTAGGAGTAAATTCATTATGGATCATTACACATAATTTGCTTTAAAGGAGTCAAGCAGAGTCAACCAGTGGGAAAAAAGGAAATCCAAAAATACATCAAAATGCATCGATGATTTTTCTCGAGTCGATTGTCTTTATCATTATATTGCAATCTAATCGAGCCATGAGGTGCCTAGAGATTCCCTATCAACATTCCCTAGCAACAATTTAACTAACAACAGTTTCAGGTTTATTTGTCATTTGCACAACATGTCAGGACATTTATGCATTGAAATACTTGTGGTGAGGCTCAGGTTGATGCTCTACAGGAGGACAAAACTATATACATACTAAACATATTAAAATAAAGTTATATAAAAATATAATAAATTTACACAAAATACAGAATATACAAAGACAGGGGGGATCTGTAGAAGGGATGTGTACAATAATTAATAAATAATAATTTCCAGGCAAAAGGATCCATTTGATGTCGAATTCACCATCAAAAGAAGTGAAAATGCATGCCTGTATACACGGTACTAGTTACATCGTAACTGCCATTTACTGCAGTTGTGAATAATTAGTACATGTCAAGACAAAGTTACAGGTGCTCACAGGTGTTCATGTCATCTCACAGATAATATGGAAAACATATTATTTGTCAGGTGACATGAACACCTGTGAGGACAAGAATATCTGCTGAAGTGCACTTTATAATACACACTGAACAAGATCATGATCAATAAGTTCCTTTTAGTCCATTTGTAAGTGGGAATTCTTGTCTGTGATGCTGTGTCATGTTACTAAATGAAGTGCATTAATTGAGAACTTCCAAGAACAGAAGCCAAAAGTGGAATTTCTATTAATATACGATTAACGCAGGCCTGTAATGTGCATGTTTTGCCCTGAAGAATGCGTAAACGAAACTCATCGCATAGTGCTGCTGGGTAAGTTACACTACTCGTGGATTTTTTTTTTTCTATGCGTTATAAGGATTGTTATTTTTTCCTGTCTAAATGTATGCTGTGCAGTGTGGAGGTTTTACGACCTGCTTGTTTTCAAGAATGTGAAGATAAAGTTAAGATAAGTTAAAGACATGTAAATAAAGCTATTTTTTTATTCCTACTTTCTTTGTTAAATAAATTATAATGAATTTTAATTTATTTTAAAAAGAGGCAAGAAAGTATGAAAAAAGCACATTTTATGCACAGTACCATGTGCTACGAAGAATACACTGAGCCTGAGACGATTAAAATCTCTGCTCTGCACCAAACTGCCAACCTTGAGCATATCTGTGCTTGTAGCAAGCGAGACGATTGCAAACATAGACAAAGAATAGATACGCTCCACTGGTTCCGAGGAAAAACAAGAAATCATCCCTCCCCAAATAAGAATTCCAAGACTAGAGGAGAAACATGAATCCCAACCAACTTGACCTGAATGCTAATGGCCATGAAAATGTTGCTGTACCTTAGGTAAAGATAATGACTATCCAGCCTAGTTGTACCGACCAGATCCATGTTAACCCAAGAGCCTGTATCCTTTCTGACAGGAGCAGCTTTAATTCATCACCTATCTGCTAGATCAAAGTGACTCTGAGACCCAGCCAGAACCTCTGATGAATGAGGATGCATTTCAGCCCGTTGTGGAAAGTGCTGTGCAGCTCCAGCTCAAGCAATAATATACTATCAGTGCTGAGGCCAGAAAGCTCGAGCCGTGTTCAGTATTCGGTGTGTAAACATTAATGAAAAATAAAAATATGTTGCAAGACTGCTGCCCATAAAAAGCTCTCTGCACCAAGATGGCCAGCAACAGCAAGCAGGCCAAAGTTTGGAAGAAGCGCTTGGATTGACGGAGGCTTTGTGCACACTCTCACCGCCACCATATTCCCCAATCAGCTTCATTATTAACTCTAGTGTTTGTTCTTTGGACGGATATTTCAGTTATATGTTTTTTTTTTTACACTGGCATTGTTTTGGTTAGAGGAACCAACAGAGATTGTGAAAGGAACTGAAGAAAGTGCAGGATTTGTGGAGCTTTGTGTGTTCAGGACATTAAACCACAACATGTTTGGTGTGGCAAGGTGGCCATTTGTCTTGGAAGTGATTAAGAAGAAAGCGAGCCATTGGTCTCACCACTTTATGATTTTTTTATTTATTAATGTATTAATTTATTTATTTTCCACACTCGCGCCAACAGAACCATCTCTCCATGGGGCGGTCGCTCTGGTTGAGCTGCAGGCATCGCTTATGGACCCAGCAGCTACAAGGAGAGAAAGAGAGAAAGAGAGATCTGAAAGAACAGAAATGAGCCAGAAAAGAAGACATGGGAAGCAAAATAGTGGAGATAAGAGAGAGGAAAATGATCTGCAGTTGTTATATATTTTAGAGTCATTATTATTTACAATTTATAAGTTACTACTTGGGACAGTCATGCCAATAATCCTGTCCTGAACTGAATTGAGGGAATGAAAGCGAAAGAAAAAAAGACTCTGAAAGCTTGGAAATGTAGCAGAGAAAGCCTGGGAAGAGAAGTAGTGGACACATAAGAGGTGGTGAAATAGTGAAGAAAAGAGGGATGCTAAAGCCTTTGTAGGGCTAGTTCACTCGGCCACCGCTGACCAGAAGCCCAAACAGGTTGCCTTTGTAATGTAAGAGCAGTTAGGCGGTGCTTTGCGCTGAATTGCACATGACAGGCCTGCCCTGTGGATCAGTGGAGCTCAAAGAGTGGCAGTGGCCTGTGGGCTGAGGGAGGAGAGTTCAAGAGTGCTAAACAGCCAGCTTCTGCAGGCCTGGAGCTATGACGCATTCGCCATGTGGCCTTCACACAGCCATGGAAAGGCAGCTCACACAGAGCAGGCACATGAAAAAGTGCCCTTTGTACTTGCATTTGTTTGCATGTGCTTGTTCATGCCAGATTTTTCTGTCTGTGCTTGTGGTTTTATGGATAGTTTAACTAGGGGTGCACTGCCTTCTGGCACCATGCTAATATCCGATATGTGTGTTGTGCATCTCTGTTAGAATATAAATGCTGATACACAGAAATGTTAGGATTTAATCCTACTTAATTAACATTATACTTAAATGTGTCATTTATTTGTAAAGCATAGCAAATACAGTAAAATGAAAACATCTCACTTGTGCTCCTCCAAACATACCTCTGACACCAGCCTCTCGGTACATTTCAATGGAAAACTCGCTCAACAGTAGACAGTGACACTGGTGTTCTGGCAGATTCCAGCTGATGGCCGGCTTGTGCTTTGGATGTTCTTGGGTTGTTCCTGACTATTTGAACTGATTACAGGTTGGGTCTTTTTCCAGACCTTGGCAAAGTAAATACTTCTCTCAATAACTTGTATTTATGTTCTTTCGTCTGAACTGGTGATCTTGGAATCTGCAGTGGTTTAAAAATGGCTCCTAGAGACATTCCTGACTTGTGTGAGTCTACGATTATTCTTCTCAGATCTGCGCTGGGCTCCTTTCCCATTGTACTGTGTATTGGTCAGTCCAATGAATGCAGTGAAGGTCTTTTTATGTGGACACAGAGCAGCTGTAGTCAGGCTATAGTCAATCATGATCACTAACAGGAACTTTAGAGGCCTTGGCCTTGGCAAGTGCAAAGAATTAATAATCCAAATGGGTGCATGTGTATTTTTGACCTTGTATGTATAATTGTGATACTGTGTTGATTTCTGAAAACCCTGGTAAATTGAAACGTGCGCACCACTTTTTTAGTCTTTGTGTTGTATTCTCATTTTGCCCCAAAATAGTGCAATTCAAGGGGGAAAAAAACGATAATAGCCTAATATCACCATAACATTCATGTTCATGATGAGTATATGTATATGTGTGTTATCATCATGCACCCTACTTTTTATGCCCATATGTGGGCCCACATGTCCTCATTTTATAGCCCCTTACATACTAGTTTCGTAACAGCTTCTGATTATACCGTAGGCGTCACTAAATAATAAGTCTTAAGAGCAATAGCTGAAGAATGATCCTAGAGTTTTGTGGGGTCAAGCTTACTTTTGTGCATTGTGCATTGAGCATGTGTGAGTGTGTGTTTCTGTGCCACAGAACACACTAAAGGCGTCCTGTGTTTCTGGACCGGTCTCCCTCTCTGGTTGCTCATTAAAAAAGGGAGAGTCTTTGATAAATGCGTCTAATCATATTCCCTCCATCTGTTCAACCTGGACCGACCAGGGCTGCCAAAGGGAGAGCAGATATTTTGAGCCGCACATTTGGCTTCTTGCGTCGTGGCTTAATTGACTCAAGCCCTTTAAAAAAAAAGCAAAAGTAAAAGTAGCAAGGCATTCTCAGTGCCTGTGGAATCAGATTCCCCCTTCTCCCCCTCTCTAGAGTATAGTGACCTTTGCCTGCAACGCAGGGGAACAAGCAAAGAGTGTAGTACATGAGCGAAAACAACATCCAGCAAAGCCATTTCTCTCACTCTCGCGCACTCCCAGTTGCATTTACAACGGCAAAAAAGCTTTTTTTTATTATTATTCCACATGTCATACCTGGAGAGCCATTTATTCCCCTTAGTTTTAGTCTTTCTATGTCTCAGTCTGTTTTCTAGCCTCCTCCATGATTAAACCTTGTTCTCAATTAGCCTCCTGTAGCAATGCATGATTCAGATCCCTTAGCATATTAAATATTTGACACCTTCTTGTGCATATTTACTTCCCCTGTAAATATAAACTCCTTGCCTTAATTTAATATCTGTATTTCTTTCCATTTTCCTGGCCTGACCTCTAAATTTGTTTTCTTCGGACAAGTTCTTTCTGATTTCAACTCCAGTCTCATTAAAAAATCATGAAAAAGTCATGATTCATCCACCAAGCTGCATCAGTAATTACACTAAAGGGGAATTATCCCTTGAACTTAGTCACAGTTGTGTCTACACACACGTCTGTATGTTGTTCGACCCCTTGACACCCCTAGGTGCATTCTTCTGTTATAAATCCTTAATGCATAAAATATTGTATTTTTTTAAACAATTTAGTTTAGCATTTCTTGTGGAGTCCCACCAGGTTCTACTTTAGGGCCTATGAAACTGATGTTAATTATGACAGTAATGTAATTATTAAAAGTGAAGAAATGTGGTCTAAGGCACATTCCCCATTTTTTTACTTGCTGAAACACCTTCTCCTCGGCTTCTATTGTAAGTCTGTCCATCTCTAAGTACTGTAGAGTGCATTAAAACTACAGTCCACTGTAATCACCATATCAATCACAGACGTGTCAGATAGAGATCAGGTTGAGAAATGTTGAATATTCCTTTAAGGGCAGCTCCTGTCAGACAGGTGTCTCTCCATAAAGTAGGTTGCTGAAAGTCGCTAAGGCAGTTTTCAGGAATACTGAGAAAGAAAAAAAAAATTCTCATCTTTCCTGCTCACACACATCGCTCCAGGGGAACAGTCTCGCACCCTTGTCCAACAAAAACCCGCCGTTTTTTATTTGATTTTATTTTTTTAAAGAGAGAGTTAGATAATGCAGTATCCTTGTATGAAGTCTTAGTGCATTTAAAAGGTTTTTTTTTTAGTTTTTTTCTTCTTTTTTGTCAAATGTTACATTTTATGTGGAAGGCAGTTCACTGAAGAAACGGACAAAAACTAAGTTAAAAAATGAAAAAAAGGTGAAGGTGAAGCCTTATGAAGCTGAATAAAAGACGTCACCTTCTCTTTTATTCCCTTTGTCCAGTTCATGGCCTTGTTCTGTGAAGAGTTGTAAGGGCGAGGGGAGAAAAAGGAAGAAGAGTTTGAATGCAGTTAGAAAGATTTTCTTAGTAACTTTAGTCCATGCACATACATGTGTGCACACACACACACATACTAGTCATACATGTGTCACATATACTCACCAAACCATACATATTATACCAATACTGTCTGGGGCCTCCCTTTGCTCCCTTTGCTGTCAAAACAGAGTTCTCCGTGGCATAGATTTCACAAGATGTTGGAAATACTTCTTTGAGATTCTGGTCTGTGTTGACATGATTGCATCATGCAGTTCCTGCAGATTTTTAAGAACGTGCATGCTGCGAATCTCCCGTTCTAACACATCCTAAAAGTGTTCTCTTGGATTCAAATCCGGTGACTGGGAAGGCCACTGAAGAACACTAAACAACATTGTCATGTTCATGAAACCAAGTTTGAGAGGACTTTTGCTTTGTGACACGGTGCATTATCATGCTGGGAGCAGCCATTAGAAGTTAAATGGATTGTGGCCATGAAGGGATGCACATGGTCAGCTATGGCATTCAAGCAATGATTGATCGGGATTAGTGAAGTGTGCCAAGAAAACATTGCCCACATGTTGAGTACATGGATTCATGTGGTTGGCACCAAATTCTGACCTCACCATTTCTGTACTTCAGCAGAACTCAAGAGATGGAAACCAGGCTACATTTCTTTTGTCTTCAACTCCCACTGCAGCCTCAGCTTTCTGTTCTTGGCAGAGTTACCATAGCCTTTCTGTCAACTCAGACAGGGTGTTTCTTTCTGCAGAACTGACACTGACTGGATATTGTTCTCTATTGCACCATTCTGACCTGAGACGGCGATGCATAAAATCCCATATAATAATCAAACCAGCCTGTCTGCCACCAACAGTCATACCAAGCTCACAATCACTCATCAAATTTTTCCCCCATGCTGATTGTTGGTGTGAACATTACCTAAAGGTGCTAGTCTGTATTCAATGACCCATGCCTTTATGGGCTGATTAGATAATTGCGTTAAAGTTATACAGGTGTTTACTGTTATACTGGTGAGTTTGCATGTACATGCCAAACAGAATTAAGCCGTTTTCACACATGAACTCAGGTAAATGTCCGGATAATCAGATCTGGACATTATCCAGAGTTCCCCTTCCACACATTTAGCATACAGCCAGAGATTTTGGGGAGGGGAGGGCCGGGTGCCTGTGTTGTGTGTGTGCAGGAGGCACGGCATGACCTGCTGTGAATTCTTCACAGTATTACCTGCTCTATTCACACATGGGCTCACTCGGACATCACCCAAAGTTTGGCAGTATAACTGATCTGGACATTTGCGTGCACACATACATCTCCTTGGGATAATGTCTGGGTTAAATCTGGGTTACTATGCAAGTCTGAAAGGGTCTCAACTACTATGTGGAACTTCTCAATCAAGCACACACAAACACATCTGTCTGTGCACGTCTTTCTGTGTTTTCTGCTTCTTTCATTGCAGCCAGTTCCTCTCAGTGGGTAACCAACAAAGCGAAAACGAATTAAAAGTGTGAAACGACTTTCCTCCTCAAGGTGACATGATCATCAGCAAAGATCAAATCAATAAGCCTTATTCTTGTTCTTTTCCTTAAATAGCTCTGTGAGTTATTAGCCCACTCCGTAGCTGTTTACCTTTTCATTAATGCATGACTTGAGCGTTTAATTAGTAGCACTCCTTTCTGCAGACGCTACATTGTCTGGAGTGGGAGCTGAATAGAAATGCTGAAGCGTAGAGAAAAAAAAAATCTGAAAAAAACAAAAACATGCGTACACATGGGAAAAAAGGTAATTGCTAATAAGTGTGCTTGACTCTGTGTGTTAAGCATTTGTAGAGAGGCTGCGAGGTGTGTAGGCTCGGTCTACAGCGCACCGCAAATACGTTAAAGAGGAAGCGGCCTTGAGCACAACATCCCACCCCCGCTTGTGTCTATCTAACATACCACTCACATACACACACACACACACACACACACACACACACACACACTTATATACCCATACAAATGTACACTGGCATATGTGCACACATATACAGCCTGTGCTCTTTAGATGTTGGAAGAGCTGCAGGGCAAAGGTAGATAGATAGATAGATAGATAGATGGAGATTGATAGATTGACAGATAGACAGAGCCAGAAAGAGGTGGAGCAGAGAGAAGGGTGTCTGTGTGTGTGTGTGTGTGTGTGTGTGTGTGTGTGTGTGTGTGGATGAGTTTATGTCCCAAGAGAGCAGCCCCATCAATCACTCTGTGTTAGTATGTGGTGTGGAGCCGCACTGGATTGGTCAGAAAGCTTTACTAATTGGCCACTGCGCTGCAGCTATTCGGCTGCAAGGGGGCCAGCGGTTTGCCTTCAATGATGATTGATAGAGCAGATTGCGGTGTGTGTTTGTGTGTGTGTGTATGTCTGTGTGTGTGTGTGTGTGTGTGTGTGTCTGTGAAGGCTTTAGGAAATGTGTAATAATGGGTTAAAGGGACAGATTAGAAAATTGGGGCTTAATGATCCCGTCTGTGCTCACTTCCTTCTGCCAGCCGCTCCTGTCTGGATGATCTGAGGCACATTTCCCTAGGGAATACTCTCCCTCTCTCTCTCTCTCTCTCTCTCTCTCCCTCTTTCTCTGTTTCTCTCTTCTACTCGCTCTATCATTAGTGCAAGACAGACCTAGAGGAATCAACAGTAGTGGGTTTATATGCACATGTGTGTGTATGTGTGTGTGTGTTTGTGTGTGTCTTTGGACCCATACATGTGTGAGGTAAATCCTGCATTGATGCTCTCTGTTAGTCCACAGAACCCTTTCTCCCCTGAAAGCTCCAAATCACTGCTGCACAACACACACTCGCCTCTGGCCTATTCTGATGGAAATGCAGGCCCAGGCATAAGAGCCCAGGCCCACTGGAGCCGATAACAGCGGTGTGACGGCATGAGGCTCCAGAAGACATCTGTGATCAGTTCCTCTTCTGTGTTTCTGCGTCTCCTGCTCTCAGTGTGTTAGCCACACTGATCTGAGAGCAGCAAGTGCAGGATATGTCATTAATTTCACCAGTGACACACAATGCAGCATTGTACTGAAGCTTCTGCTCATTCTTCACTCTGAGTCCACCTGGGATTCTAGGTCCACCATGATGTCACTGCTAATACTGATGCCATTTCAATTTTGAACTGGTGATGTGGAAACAGTCCTCTCAAGTGCAGCTGAGAGAGAATGCAAGAGTCTGTGTGAGTGTTTGTTTCCAGAAAAACAAAATTGCCTTAAAAAACAGTTTTATGTAAGAACTGGGATTTTGTGCAGCGAGATGCAGAGTTACAGAGAGCAAATAGCAGCATTCCGGCCTGGATTGGTAATGACCAATATGCCATTCTCCCTATTGCAGGTCAGTGGAGCATCAACATGATTTTGAGGCTACATTAGGGTAAAATTGCTACATGATGTTATTCATATTCACACCACTTCCATAACAAACCACACTTTTATAAGCCCCTCCTCCTATGAACAGATACACCCACATTCGTTGACAAGTGGAATTGAAAGAAGCATGTGGACTTATGTCCACTTATAAGTGCTGTTACTTTAGGATAACTTTAGGATTATATTGCTATATAATGGTGTTGTCATTTTCAGTCAGAATGGCAGACAGAATTACATACATGTTATTGATTCTTCAGCTTCAGGAAAAATACAGAAAACAACACAGAAGCCTCAACAACTAAATATATCATAGGTTTCCGCCTTCGGTGTGTCCACCCTTTACTTCTATTACAGCTTACATTCTTTTCAAGCGACTTTCTCACAGTTTTTTTAGGCTCAGAAGCATTTTCTGTAATCTCAAACGCATTCAATGGTGTTGAAGTCTGAACTCTGGTATTGAGCAGTGTTCGCTTTGGTCTGTTTCCTTTTCAGAGTAAGAGCTTCTTGATCAGGTCCACATCCTTTCCGACATGGAGTGTTGAGTTGTCTTCCTCCCACAGTGGGAGGAAAGACAGAAAGGCCAGAGCATTTTTTGTAGATATGAAACAACATTGGAGCAGTTTTAATGGTCCAATGCTGTTTCTTGCAGTATTGTTGTTGTGGGGGGGTGGGGGGGTGGTAGGATGATAATAAGGGCATGTGACTGACAGGGGCCCTAAAATGTATTCATTGCGTATTTTGGCAGAATTGTTAAGAGTCTTGGGGCCCAGTGTAATATCTTTTTATGGAGCCCAAAATCCCTGGCTGCACCCCTGGTTAAGAGAAAATAATAATCCCTTACTTAATGAGTGTTGTGTGTGGAACTTAAATAAATATAGGGTGGTCTCTGTACAGCACTGTGTGGAACACAACTACGAGAAGGTATAAAACATACCAGAGTGTTTGTGTGAGTGTGTGTGTGTTAGAGGGAAAAAATAGGCCCTGTGGCTGTGTGTGTGCGGAACCCCGGGCACATTTGATTGACTCTACAGCCCAGGGCCGTACTCCCGCACTTACTTACTCTCAGTCTCCCTTCTTCTCTACTCTACCCTTCCCTCGTCCCCCCTTCCTCTGCTCCTTGCACACGTAATAAATTGAAACCTTCCCGCCAGAAAAGGAAACCCATGCATACACACGCATACACTAACACGCTCAGACATGGAGAGATCCCAGTCCCAGAGAGAGAGAGAGAGAGAGAGAGAGAGAGAGAGAGAGAGAGAGAGAGGCCGATTGTGCTGGCCCTTTTGGAGTTCTACTGTTAATCAGGTCACACACAAACAGACACATTAGCACACAACAGCGCTCCTTCCAGGCCTCCTCCCAGACGATTGGCAATGTGCTGCGCTGTTGATAGAGTGCTGGCAGCCGTTCAACACGCCGCTCTCCCGCACATCAAACACACTCACAGCCCTCTCCCTTTCATGCCTCTCCCCCCAAAAAAGCTCTATTTGATCTGCCTGCCAAAACACACACATTCATGCACATACACATACACACACACACAATTTATACACATAAACACTGAGACTGAGGTTTACACAGGCTCCAGACTAACTCCCACACACATGATAAAAACAATCAAGAAACAATAGTAAGTGTGTAACGTTCAGAAAATATACGGAATCTTAAGCAGGATTTTAACGTGTGCTAAAGTATATAAGAGTTGGAATCATTGCTGTAAACAGGTGTCCTTTCACTTGGCCTGTATACACTCCTTCTCCATTAGAAGGCCTGTGTTCATTGTGTGCTCCTCTAAACCATAGCCATTCTCCTCAGCTGCCCTAAGGACATTGAAATATTTGGATTTCACATTAAAACTTGAATTTGCTGGTTGGGAATTTAAAGCAGCATCATGCAAGAATTGGTCATTCTTGCTCTTGAGCTCCCCTACAATCAGGGAGTGTAATTTGCACCTTGAGCCACCATTAAAGAACACGCTTTTCACATGCATTTCTGGACGCCACTGAAAGTGAAAGAAGCTCATGGACTGAAAGAGGTAGAGTAATATTAGACTAACATTACAGATTTTACATTAATAAGACTTGGGTTACGCTGTGTTTTTTAGTTCTTGCAAACGTTGTCTTGCCTGCTTCACCACAGTTGCGTAGTGTGGTTTCTGGCATGCCGTGCCCATAGTTGCAAAAATAAAGACTCTATTTTCTCTATTACAGGACAGTGCAGCATCTACATGCTTTTGAAACTGTTTTGAATAGGTCGAAATGTTACATAATGTTGTAAAACATTGTACAGAGTAAAATACAGTTCCACTGGGGATTCCTGAGTGGCACAACTGTCTAAGTGCTAGCCCTGTCATTGGTAGATTGTGTATTCAATGACTGGAAATACAGCAGCCATCCATGGCTGGCCGTCCAAGAGAGAATAATAGGCCCTTACTCTCTCTGTGGGTGGGAATTAATAGGCCTTGCTCTCTTAGCTAGTTTGGGGGGGGATTAGTGGAGAGAATTGTGGGAAAAAAAGCCTATTTTAGATGTGACCACTTTCTCAGCTCAGTCCTAAAACACACTAGAGCAGCTTTCTTCACATTTCTTTCCAAAGCAGAGCTGTGGACTTCCACGGTTCATCTTTTGTAATGCTATACATGGCTACCATGCATACAGAAAACGTGACATGATTATACATGAATATATTTTAAAACTTTGCAAACAAGAATCAGCTATTTTGCAGCTTTACTACTGTGTAGGTAACAGGTAACCATTTGGGCACCTTTTAGCAGTTAATAATCACGTTAGCCACTTGGCTCAAAGCTGCACGTCTCCAGCCCAACAAGCAGTTTAGAAACTCCTTTTGTCTTTAAACTCACCACATCTGTGAAGATTTGTGTTCCGTGATTGGCACATGAGAAGTATGAGCAGGATTTGAATTGATAAACTGCATATGAGTCATTAAAAGAGCATTTGAGTTGAGTCATACACACACATCCTGCTGCTTTCCCCCCCAGGCAGGAGCACAGCAGGAATCATGTGTGGTTTCTGGCAGGAAAAGAAGATTGTAGGGATATATGCAGCGAATGATGTGTGTGGTCAATTTGTATCCTGCTAGCGGTTAGTGGATTAGCGGTCTGTAGGCCTCTTGCTTTGTGGGGTGTGTGAGTTTGTGCTCTGGCAGAGGAAGCGTGAACTGCAGACTCACAATGTGGCTCATGTTCTAAGAGGAGTGGAGCAGTGAGAAGCTTCAGAGAGCTGCTGGTTAATGTCCACTGATGATAGGATAAGGGCTGCACTCTTCATCCTCATCCTCTGAAAGAACTGCAGATGTAACTATTGGAATGAGAGAGAGAGAGAGAGAGAGAGAGAGAGAGAGAGAGAATGCCAATGTGCTAGAGCTGTGAGGGCTTCTTAAACACTCACACACACACACACACACACACACACACATTATTTGTCTGTTAGAGTGACCAGCTCTAACAGACAATAATAGTGTGTGTGTGTATAAGAATGTCTCACTGCTCCAACTACATATTCCAACTGATTATAAAACCTAATGATCTGTGTGTGTGTGTGTGTGAAAGAGAGAGAGAGAGAGAGAGAGAGAGAGAGAGAGTATGAGTGACTGAGAGTGTGTTTTAAAGAACACTAGTCAGCACTAGCAGCACTAGTATGTGCAATGTTTTGGCCTCATTTCCATGTCTCTCCATAATAAATTACAGCGAATGCCCTGGATTCTCCAGAACCACTTTGTCAGTACTGCTCTCTCTCACACACACACACACACACACACACACACACATGCAGTGCGTTTAATATTTGACAATATGCTCAACTTGAGTTTTTGTTGTTGTTCTTAGTTACATGTGTGTAGTTTTTTTATTTTTTTTATTTCTTGGTTGACATGATGCTTCCCCAGCATCCCTCTCTCTCACACTCTCTCGCGCTCTCTCTTTCTCTCTCCCCTTACTCTCCTTTAATGTTTTAAAGAGCAGACATTGTGGAGTCGAAAGCTTTGTCGTTCTCATCTCCATGGCAACCTCTTCAACTTTGTCAGAGTGGTTTGATTGGTGGTGTTGGTGTGTGTCAGTCAGTGTGTGGATGGAGGCGTGCAGGTCCACTCTGATCAGCCATCAGCACTCCCCCTCCTTTCTGTCCAGTGCCGGTCACTCACACTTCTGATGCCTCTAATGTTCTCCCCGTCACACTGACCTCCACTCCTTCGCCCTCTCTTTATGTCCGTCTCCCCTCACTGTCTCTCTCTCTCTATTTTTCTCTTCCTTTGTCTGTCTATCTCTTCTCTTTCCCCTGCCCATCTCTCTCTCCGTGTGACTTTTGTCCTCTATTTCCGCTCCATTTTCACCTTGACAGAGGGCTGGGTGGAGATTTGATCTTTGCATATGCATTATTGATCCAGTGCAGGTGTCGTCTCTCTCTCTCTCTCTCTCTCTCTCTCTCTTTTCTCTCAGCACACAGTGGATGTTCTGCTACGCTTCTCTTACCCACTCACTTCCTCTCTTATTCACTGACTCACTGACTCATTCATTCACTTAATTCTTCAGTTCTCCAATTTATTCTTTTACTCATTTACATATTCACTCATTTCATTCACCAAGTCTTTTTCCTATTTATCCCCTCATTCATATATTCAATCACTAACTTATTTGCACACACCGGTCTCCTGCAAAGTTACCAAAGTTAGGGGTGTGAGAAAATACAGATATATCAAAGTATCTCAATATTATGCTTTATAACACCATGTTGAGAATTTTCCCTTTTAATTCCAGTTTGGTACTGCCAATTATCTCAACCCTTCATAGCTCCCCCTAGCTCTAGCAATGCTCCCAACACTAGAAGGTTAAGGACTTAACACCTGTCCCCTCTGATACATACGTAGCCAGCGACAGTCTTAATGCAGTCTTAATAATATCACAATACATCAAAATATATTGAATCATAACCCCTGTATTCTTACCAATACACAGCCCCCACAGTTCCCCCATGTCCTCTTTCTGCCTACCTGATCTCTACAGCAGCTCTGCACTTCTATCCCTCAACCAGAACAGAGTCTTTAGGTAAACTTTCTTTCATCTTCAATAAAATGTCAGGCCCCTGAGCAATGAAACAAACAAATGGAGGAAATAAATAAATAAATAAATGGATGAATAAATGCAGGCAGAAAACAAACAGACAGAAAAAGAAAGAAAGAAATAAACAAAGCCAAGCTCCAAATCTCTGT
Source organism: Salminus brasiliensis (assembly GCF_030463535.1). Classification (NCBI taxonomy): domain Eukaryota; kingdom Metazoa; phylum Chordata; class Actinopteri; order Characiformes; family Bryconidae; genus Salminus; species Salminus brasiliensis. The sequence goes on from NC_132896.1 coordinate 14,172,897, forward strand.
GCTGTTAATTAAAGTTCTGAAGTTCTGCTCAGGCCACACCAGAGAAGTAGAGGTGATGTCAGCTTTGGAGAGAGTGATCTACAGTGTCAAGCATTATAATGACGAGACAGTATTCTGCTGTGGTCAGAGGGGTCAGAGGGTCAGTATTGGTTCTGGCGCCGAAGCAGCGGAGACTCTGCCCTCTCGCTTTGATCACATGACTCGTGCTGAGCTCTTACTCTCAGCTGCACACACACATACACACACACGCACAGTTTGCAGTCCTGACCCACACAATGGACGGAGCCACAGTTCAGTGTTAGCACACACAGCCAAGTCTACTTCGTTCCCTCCTCCACCCTTACAGTCCTCTCTCGTGATGCTCTTGCACTTGTTCGCAGAGCGAGGGATGAATAAGATGAAGGATAGGGCCGGCTGGTGCATATCTAAAGGGCCCTTGATGAGGCCAAGAGGCTGCAACCGAAGCTGTGTTTACAGCTGTTAGCACACAACTCGCAGAGCCAGAGCGAGGGAGAGATCGCAAAAGACAAAGAGGAGAGGGCCAAAGGTTAGACAGAGGAGAGGAGGAAATGAGGGATGAGGTGAAAAAGACAGATGAACAGGAGGAGGGGGGGGTGTTGGAGGAGGAAGGTGGGTTGCTGCTATTTTTGCAGCGCTCTGCTGGGAGCCCCTCTGGCATGCTGTAACCCATCTTAATGCTGTACAGAGAGGTAAAGAGAGTGAGGGGTAAGGGGGGAGAGAGAGAGACACAGAGACAGAAAGAAAGAGGGAATGCAAGAGAGAAAATGGGAGAGAAAAAATAGAGCAAGAAAGAGGGAGACAGTGAGAGAGTGAGTAAGGAGAAATGGAGAGCAAGAAAGGGAGCAACAGAGATTGAGAGAGTGAGAATACAAGAGAAAAAATGGGAGAGTGAGAAGAAATTGAAAGCAAGAGAGAGAGAGAGAGAGCAAAAAGGAGTGACAGAGAGAGATAAAGAGACACAGAGAGAAAAAAGTGAGAGAGAGAATAAGAGATAGAAAATGTTATAGAGAGAGAACAATAGAGAGAAAGAGAGAGAGAGAGAGAGAGAGAGAGCAAAAAGGAGTGACATAGAGAGATAAACAGACACAGAGAGAAAAAGTGAGAGAGAGAGAGAGAGAGAGAGAATAAGAGAAAGAAAAAGTTATAGAGAGAGAACAATGAAAAAGTAAGAGAGAGAGAGAGAGAGAGAGAGAGAGAGAGAGAGAGAGAGAAAGAAAAAGTTATAGAGAGAGAACAATGAAAAAGTAAGAGAGAGAGAGAGAGAGAGAGAGAGAGAGAGAGAGAGAGAGGGAGAGAGAGAGAGCAAAATGGAGTGACAGAGAGAGATAAAGAGACACAGAGAGAAAAAAGTGAGAGAGAGAATAAGAGAAAGGAAAAGTTATAGAGAGAGAACAATGAAAAAGTAAGCGAGAGAGAGAGAGAGAGAGAGAGAGAGAGAGAGAGAGAGAGAGAGAGAGAGAGGGAGAGAGAGTAAAAACGCAATAAAGTGAAACATGAGGCAAACGTACTCTGTCTGGCACTGTTTGCATTTCCTGTCTCTCTTTATCTTTTATGCTCTTTCTTTTCTCTTCCTCCCTCTCTCCTCCCTCTCTCCTGCACCCTGACCCTCTGTCTCTCCGCCACACGGCTGCGTGTCACAGATTAGAAATGGAACATTTCACACGATGGCTCGCTCTGAACAACAGGTAGCGCAAACCTGCAGTAGAACAAGATGAAAACAAAAGGTTAATAACGCTTAATTAAACATTTCACGCCTTGTTTTTTTTTTTTTTTTTCTCTGCCCAACAAATAAACACGTCTTATGTATTTTTTGTTTTCACTGGTTAATACAGAGAGTCGTCTTCAAAAGCAGCTGAGTCACTATCTGAGACTTGCAGCGAGAAGCTTCCCTTCAACCAAACACTTCTCTGGCTGCCTTTACTCCAGAGTGAATCATGCTGCTGTTTGGATGAATGTGACAAAGCAAAAGTAACCCAGCGCAGCACAGATATCAACACCACTGTTAGTCTTGTTTACTGGGATAAAAGACCATCTTTTTTCTGTCTATGAGCTTATAAGCACATTTATCTTTACCTTATCATAGTCTTCCTCTTTCTTTTCTCTTTGTTTCCCTGTAATCTGACTGCCACTCTCCAGTCACACATCTCCTTTCTCTCCACGTCTTCCTTTCTCCTTTTCTTCTTTCCTTTTCCTTTTCACACCCTGAGCCATTTGATCCTTGAGCAGGGGATTTAGCATAATAAGCACAGTGTTGTCTGCAGAATGCTCTGATATGTTAACATGCGCCGAGCCGGCAGTTCACTGCAGCTTATAGAGTTAACACTGGACGAGGCCAAGCACTTCAATACAGCATGCCAATGATCTTCTTCCTCTTTCATTTTTACCTCTTTCCCTTTCTCCCTTCCTTCCTTAGCTAATGTTTCCTTAGCTCTTCTTTCTTTCCTTCCTTATTTCCTCACTACCCCTTTTCTGTCTCTTTCCTTCCTTCTTTCTTTCCTTCCTTATTTCCTCTCTACCCTTTTCTGTCTCTTTCCTTCCTTCTTTCTTTCCTTCCTTATTTCCTCACTACCCCTTTTCTCTCTTTCCTTCCTTCTTTCTTTCCTTCCTTATTTCCTCACTACCCCTTTTCTGTCTCTTTCCTTCCTTCTTTCTTTCCTTCCTTATTTCCTCTCTACCCTTTTCTCTCTTTCCTTCCTTCTTTCTTTCATTCCTTATTTCCTCTCTACCCTTTTCTGTCTCTTTCCTTCCTTCTTTCTTTCCTTCCTTATTTCCTCTCTACCCTTTTCTGTCTCTTTCCTTCCTTCTTTCTTTCCTTCCTTATTTCCTCACTACCCCTTTTCTCTCTTTCCTTCCTTCTTTCTTGCCTTCCTTATTTCCTCACTACCCCTTTTCTGTCTCTTTCCTTCTTTCTTTCTTTTCTCCCTTATTTCCTCACTACCCCTTTTCTGTCTCTTTCCTTCTTTCTTTCTTTTCTCCCTTATTTCCTCACTACCCCTTTTCTGTCTCTTTCCTTCTTTCTTTCTTTTCTCCCTTATTTCCTCACTACCCCTTTTCTCTCTTTCCTTCCTTCTTTCTTTTCTTCCTTATTTCCTCACTACCCTTTTCTGTCTCTTTCCTTCCTTATTTCTTTCCTTCCTTATTTCCTCACTACCCATTTTCTGTCTCTTTCCTTCCTTCTTTCTTTCCTTCCTTATTTCCTCACTACCCCTTTTCTCTCTTTCCTTCCTTCTTTCTTTCCTTCCTTATTTCCTCATCCTTGCAACCTTTCATTTTTATGTTTTTCCTCCTCCTTCCCTTTCCTGCCTACTGTTTTCTCTTCTTCCTTCTTTCTTCTTTTCCTCCATCTATCCCTCCCTTTTTCCTTTATTCCTCCCTTCATTCACATCAACCATGCTTTCCTTCCGGTGTTCCTTTTCCCTGGTTACTTTCCTTTATTCACTGCAACCTTTCATCTTTCCTTGTTTTTCACCCCCCCCCCCCCTTCATTGCCTTCCTTTCTTCCTTCCATTCTTTTTCTTTTCATCTTTCTTTTATTCTTTCTAGTTTCTACCCGTTCAATTCACCCCCCCCCCCCCACACACACACACATAACCAACCTCTCTCACTTTCTCTCTGCCGCTCTCTGTCTCCCCTACCCTCAGCACAGCCGCTGCACACAGACATCTCGGCCTGCCTTGCCATGTCACAAGCAATTAATTTGGCCATTGCTTACATTTATCGATCGGGCCGAGATAAGCAACATAATCTATTCAGTTTTCCAGAAAGGCAGATTTCATGAATGACTTCGACTTATGTTTGCAGGCTTGTAGGAGGGAAGGAGGAATGCAGGGAAAATCAATCCTCATGTTAATAGGGTGGCCGGCTAAAGGAGAGAGAGTGCAGGACCAATGCCAGGATGAAAACCCCTGCGTCCCTAACACAGTCCAGCCACAGCGGGGCAGTGGGCACGTGCTCTGAGTCCACTGAGGATACAGGCCCAGCAGGACGGGATTGAGTTTCCCCAGACCAAATTTATCATCTTTAGCAGGAAAAGAGAAAGGAATGTACAAACCGAGGGAAAAGGAAAAGAAATGTACAACCCAATCATTTCTTTCATCCACATCTGTGTTAGGCTGTACGGGGGGGAGGGTGGGGCAGCTGGGTGAAGACGTACAGCTGAGCTGTCTGGAAATTTACCACTGTCTGGCCTGTTGTTTATGACAGCAATCTTAACTGTGCTCTCTCTCTCTCTCTCTCTCTCTCTCTCTCTCTCTCTCTCTCTCTCTGTTTATTATTATCTGTCCTTTGCTTCTTTGTTTTTATAACACAAACTATGATTCATATCAGAAGCTCTACACATGCTTAACTCTTTGAAGTCTACGAATGTGCCGGTGCGCCAAATGCGATGTTTCTCGATGTAACTATTAATATCTTTGCAATAATACAGAGCAGACATACAGTTCAAACTTTTTCTGGGTCTGTAGAGCCCGCACTTTCCATTGCATCTAATGCCAGATTGTACGCGACATACATACCTGTCTATGTTTTGTGTGAAACTGACCAATGGGTCAACTCAGAAACCCACCTTCTAACTCTCACCGTGTCTAACTGGTGGATACATGTATCTGTCATCCGTCTCTCGTCTGCAATTGGTGGATTCATGCGTTCGTCTACGGGTTTGTGTAAAACTGACTACTTAGAAACTCATCTTCAGCCTCTCACCGTTTATAAAACGTTTATACGTTATATTTTATTCATACATTCCACTACTTTTTGTGAAGCTAAAAGAAGACTCTCTCTTCATACAGTGCTCTAAGTCACATGGGATCTCAATCTAGAGTAGAGTTGAGATTGTTCATTTTTGATAAAAATGTGAGTATTATCTTAAATGTAAGTTAAAGGCTTTAAAGGCTAATTTAAGAAGATCATGAAAATGCCTTTAGACTCCGAAGGGTTACGTGGTTTTAAGCAGTTTAACTTGGGCAACAAAGTTAAGCCTGAATCTCTAGTATAAGGCTGCGGACTGCACACTAATACTGATTTAGACTGCATACTAATCTTAAAACAGGTTGGCAGGTGAATACACAAAAATATTAACATAGTAGCCAGTTTTGTACTAACAGGAAGTGATGAAGGGTTTCCATGCCAACATACGTCACTGCAAATTGTCCAGTTGTCGTTTTTGTGGTGGCTCTTACTCCTTGGCTGGGAGGCTAGTGTCCTCTCAGCTGGCTTTTACTGCTTAGTCCTCTCTACTAGCTCTTGCTACATAGCTGGGAGGCTAGCTTCCTCTTTACTAGTTCTTGCACCTCAACTCAATACTTTGTAACATAACCTTTGTTGGCAATGACAGAGGTCAAACGTTTCCTGTAAGTCTGCACCAGGTTTGCATACACTGTAGCTGGTATTTTGGTCTATTCCTCTATGCAGATCTCCTCTAGAGCAGTGATGTTTTGGGGCTGTTGCTGAGCAATGCATACTTTCAACTCCCTCTACAGAGCCACTTCTTCGTTGCCCGAGCAGTGTGTTTGGGATCATTGTCATGCTGGAAGACCCAGCCACGTTCCATATTCAATGCTTTCACACTCTTGATAAAAGGAGGTTTTGGTTTAAAATCTCACGATACATGTCCCCGTTTATTCTTCCCTTAACACGGATGAGTCGTCCTGTCAGGCATGATGTTTCCACCCCCATGCTTCACAGTAGGTATGTTGTACTTGAACTCAGCATTCTTCTTCCTCCAAACACGACGAGTTTTTACCAAAAAGTTCTATTTTGGTTTAATCTGACCACGTGATATTCTCCCAGTCCTCTTCTGGATCATCTATTTGCTCTCTGGCAAACTTCAGATGGGCCTGGACATGTACTGGCTTAAGCAGGGGGACACGCCTGGCACTGCAGGATTTGAGTCCCTCTCGGCGTAGTGTGTTACTGATGGTAGCCTTTGTTACTTTGGTCCCAGCTCTCTGCAGGTCATTCATCAGATCCCTCCGTGTAGTTCTGGGATTTGTGTTCACTGTTCTCATGATCATTTTGACTCCACGGGATGAGATCTTGCATGGGGCCCCAGATCGAGGGAGATTATCAATGGTCTTCCACTTTCTTACAATTGCTCCCACAGCAATTGTATTTATTCACACCAACCTACTCGCCTATTGTAGATTCACTCGTCCCAGCCTGGTGCAGGTCTACAATTTACTTCTTGGTGTCCTTTGACAGCTCTTTGGTCTTGGCCATGGTTAAGTTTGGAGTCTGACGGGAGGCTGTGGACAGGTGTCTTTTATACAGATAACAAGGTCAAACAGGTGCCATTAATACAGGTAACGAGTGGAGGACAGAAGAGCTTCTTAAAGAAGAAGTTACAGATCTGTGAGAGCCTGAAATCTTGCTTGTTTGTGGGTGACCAAATACTTATTTTCCACCATAATTTAGAAATGAATTCTTTAAAAATCCTAGCTAGCTTGGCAGCATGTACCCAGACATTGCAGAGAAAAATCTTTTCAGAATTTCAGTATTTTAACTTATTTGTTTCCATCTAAAGCAAAAGGGGGTTTTGCTGCAGTAAATTTAGAATGTATGTATGTAAATAAACAATAAGCATGATGATTCTGCAATATAGAAAAGTAACTACAAGTTATAGGCATGTTATTTTTAGTATTCAGATGGCCTACAAGACCCGATGAGCTCCCTGCTGGTATATATGTCAGTGCAATATCAATATTTATAGCCTTTTTGCTCGTATTTACCAAGGGCAAATGGTGTGATGTCTCAGCATGATCTTGGCATCTTTTTGCTGCATTTGAGACACTGGATGCAAATAAATGAAAGCAAAATGTGTGCGTCCTCACAATCTGCATCAGATCAAGTCATCAGAATGGATACTGATGTGAGATTGACACTGATTGAATGTCAATGAGAGCGAGAGTATGTTATGTGGCATATGCTTATGGTAGTATTGAGGGCTTGCTGTATGACTGCATTAATGCTCATTACCACTTCCTGTTGGTAAACACATATGACAGTGTGAGCTAGTCACTAGGGTTAGGCCTTCTGCACAAGACTGCGCTGACATTAATAGGCATGTGCGTGTGGAATTATGACAGATTTTAGCAGCTGTGACACATGCGAACCACAGGGCGGGGGTGAATAGGAGTACTTATCGTAATGTGACAAAATATATTACGGTAACTGTGAGTGTGTGTATGTGTAGGTGTGGGTATGTGTTTGTCTGTGTGTGTGTGTGTGTATGTGTTTGTTTCTGTGTTTAAATGCCACTCTCCATCCTGTTTACCGCTCCCTGCATTTGCACATTGAGAAAAGGCAGGGGAGCTCTAGAAGTTTTGCCCTTGAGAAACACACAATGGCTCCTTTATGTGAAGGGGATAAAGGCAGAATCTGGCAACTCCACCGTGTCTTAAGAAGTTAACCTGCAGGGCCCAAGGTGCTCGAGTCTTTCTTCTGAAAGAGACGCTCCACAATTGAGGGGTACACGGCAAGGCCTTTGATGTGTTAAAAGGCGTGCTGTTTGGCTAGGGTGCTCCACGCAGGGAGGAGATACGCTGAGTGGAGAGGAGAGGCTTTTGCACTTGCTTGGCCTGCGTGCATTATTTGCCCATATCCACATGTGCCCAGATGGAATGTGAGGTTTTTGTTTGTTTGTTTATTTTTTGAGCAGCATGTTAGTGGGTGCACACAGAGATTGCAGGGCAGTAAAGTTAAAGCAGTCAGAATTTCTTGAATAGACTCGATTACTCCATTAACAAAATACACAAACAGAAAACATCAATTAAAGTGTACCCTCTTAATCGATCAACAATTCTTTGACATTTGCATGATGATAATGCTTATTATAAGTTATCCTACAAATCCCAACTTAACAGAAACAGCTATTTACACTAAATGCATTTATACACTTTTTATATATTGTCACTGTCATGCAAAAATGGCAACTTCACAAGCTTAGGAAAAAGCTTTATTAACTTTCGGTTGGTCCATTCATCATGGAATTTGTCAATTTTTAAACAGCCAATGTAGGAAAAAAAAACTGCCAGAATCAACATCTTCCTTGACAAAGTCTTCCTTGGCATTCTTGTTTATGATATTTTCTATGAATATATTCTGTTACCGTCCAGTAGCTATGCATAGTTCTTGCATGTTCTTCAGACTAGGGATGGGCAATATGGTAAAAATTTTTATTACAATATTTAAAGACATTTTCATGATACACAATATTTATTGCGATACACATGACAAAATGCATCAGCAGCATCCAGTTAAACCAGACTAATTTCACATTGTAATGAAATGAAACATCGCTAAGCACTGACGATATCCTCAAAATGCTTGGAAAAGTATTATATCAGCATATTGCCCTACTTTACATCAGATATGTGCATTTTAATCGGACTTGGCCTTTAATTTACCTTTGTTGACATCTCGATTACTCGGTTAAAAGGGAATTTCACAAATTTTTGCGTAGTGAAATCAAGATGTAAACAATGTTATTGGTTTAATATTAAACATTCTAGATGTTTAGACAGTTATGTATAGAAATCCCCTCAAACAGCAGATAGCATCTGAGCTCTCTCTCCTGCAGTCCAGGCCTTCTAGCTTACTTCTGACCTACTCAAGACTTAATACTATCAACGCCAAGTTTTCTTTCCCATCCAAATCAGAATCATTTAATGTGGTAATATTAAACTAGATTGGTGTATACTATCTGCCAACACCAAGGCATATCGAACACTTGTGTTTTTGTAGTTCTAGTCTCATAGTGCACACTTCAGGTACATTAAAGTTAGTAAAACTCTTTCCACTTTCAAATAACACAGTAAAATCACTTCTTTTGTAGTGTGCGTATTGGGCTACTTTTTTAATGACCACTTTATGGTATCTTGAATACACCACTTTAATGTGTCAAGTTGCTCTAACATGCACAAAGTACTTTTTTATTTCGGTCCTCATAACAGACATTTAAAAGGTTTAATAACTTCTACCCCACCACTGGAGATTGTGGTTACTGTACATTTATGTGACTTCTATTCTAGTGAGGTACACAATGAGATAACACAGGTTTGGAACTTCATTTAGGCTTAATATAACAAATATTGGTGTATTTAAAGTCTGCCTGAATCAGCTCTGAAACTGATCTTTCAGATCAGCTCAGGACACCCCTACTCGGCAGCTGTACTGCAGACTTTACACCTGTTTCATGACTGAATGTGAAAGATCAGTGCAGATCGGATTTACCGGGTCATTTATGAGCGCTAACCTAATCGTCCAAGTCTCCATTCTGCTCCAACTCATCTAATCACATCAGCCTCCACACGCTTTTCACTGGTCTGCCTGACACTGACACTGAGGAAAACTCTCTGTGACATACGTGCACACGCACAGATTGGTTCGAGACACCAATGCCTACAGGTGTGTGTATGTGTATGTGTGTCTGGTCTGGAGCAGAGAGCAGGGCTTGACAGATCCCAGGTGGCCGTGGGTGGCGGTGCTGGCTCTGGGGATCAGGGGATGTGGTACCTCTCTCTGGCTCCAGATGCGCAGGGGGCAGAGCCGAGGCCTGAGGCCCAGAGAGAAAACTCAGTGACAGGCGGAGACAGACACATGTGGGCCCTGCTCCCCTGGGGCTCTGTGGATGGCACTCGTCATGTCTGACTGATGCACTGGGGCTAGAAAAATTCACCTGACACAGAACCTCCCGCCTTCCAAACTTACACATACAGACACAAACACACACATACACACGCATGCACACACAAAAACATGCTTGGACCATTAATCTCTTCACCTCTAAAGACCTGTCAGTGGCTCCTGACTTGCATTCCTCACATAGTAGTTACTGCATTATAAGCATGAAGGCAGGCAGGCAGGCAGACAGACAGTTAAAAAGACAGACAGACAGACAGATAGACAGATAGCATATTTGTTTTACACTGTCTGTGTTTAAAACAGCAGCTGTTATCTCTCACTTTTAAAAGGGCATCACTGTACAAAAGGTATAAAAAGGTCTGTGAAGGACTTTGACCGTTAAGTCTTCTCATCTCTCTCTCTTTCCTTAATTACATTCTTTTTCTGTCAAGCTCAAATATCATCCCTCTGTTTGGTGTGAACTCCGTCACCTACCAGAATGCCAGCAATTGCAGATGAGAACCCACGAGAGATGTGTTTAACACAGAGGTCAGCAAATCTAACACACACGCAGTCACACACACACACACACACACACACACACCTCAGACCTCTAGATGTGTCATTACTAATAGTGAAAATCAGATTTATGTAGATAAGAAATGCCTTTGTTCTTGTATAAGCAGGGATCAAAATCCCTGAGTGCTGGCTGGTGTACGCTGTCCATGGTGCTGCAAGGCCTCCCAGTATGAAATCCACTGCTTTGGAACGGATCGTGCAGACACACAGCCCCCGGCGGCCTTTGTGTCAAACCATGGAAGGTGGGAGATTGATTCTGACCTGTTACGTTGCGCCTGTATGAGAGCCATTGTGGCTGCAGGTTAAGAGGCCAGCTCTGCTTTAATGCTCTGAGTGAGCGAGACTTCTCCACCACCATCAGACTCAATAGACAAGCGCATTTTTCTCTGCCGCAGCCACGGGCCTGCTTGATTGACAGACGCAGTCTCATAATAGGCTGTCTCTGATCTCCACACATTAGGAGCCAGACATAACAAAGAAACAGAGCTCCTGAAGTAAGAGAGGGTACTGCTCTGGCGTATTAACCATGGAAGCGAAATACTGTAGTCTCGACAGCCGGCTCTGTTTTTTACTGTCTTGGCTGGGTAGGAGAAAAGCAGGAATTTTTAAGTTTGTGGGTATCTGGACCCCTACCACTTGGAGGCCACCAATGGGATACAGACAAAAAAGAATTGCCCACACAAATGCATGCACGCACACACACACACACACATAAACACACAGATGCACACACAGTCTTAATCACAGAACAGTTGGGTTGAGTGTACACTAAGCATCACAGGCACCCGTGTCATCGTGCCAGTGCCGTTCTCCTCTTCCTCTTGCACATCAGACCCTAATTAGTAAATAACTCATTAGCATGAGGTGATTAATCACTCACTGGAAAGGGGCTGTGGGTGACAGGCTGCAGACATGTGTGTGTGTGTGTGTATGTGTGTGTATAAGAGAGAGAGAGAGAGAGAGAGAGAGAGAGAGAGAGAGAGAGTGTATGAAGGGAAGATGGAAACTGGATGAGATAATGAGAGTAGAAGAGTATGTGCTCTTAACTTATCTGTGCCATATATACTGCTCATTTCTCAGGATTATTACTGTATAATGTACACCATTGCTTAAAAAAATAGGATAGAAGGTGCAAATGCATTCATGAGATTCATTTCCAGCACATATACTTTGTCAAATTACATTCTGCCTCTACACCCTTAAAAATAAAGGTGCTACAAAAAGGAATCCCTGGTGTGTGATGCAGTAGACTTACCACTCCTGAATGAACAGTTCAGTGGATGATTCTTTAAAGAACTATGAGCCAGATTTCCATCAGTTTAATCGGTGTTAGTGATCCATAAACCATGAAGTCATGGAAAACACCAGAATAAAAAATAATAATAATAAATTAAATGTATTAATCTTATCAATAATGTTTTCAGACATGTTTGGTGTCACAGGCACTTTTTGGAGCATGTACACACACCAGTCCGTTAAATCATGTATTTAAAAGGTTATTTATGAGGGATAAGACTGCTGTGTCATAATAAAAGTCATGAACTCATTCATGCAGTTTCTGTCAAGCGCAGAAGCTGCCAGTATATCTGGTATCTATGCTTTTTTTTATTCATTTATTTATTTATTCATCCGTCCATCCATTCATCCACCCATCTATTTATTTATTTATTTATTTATTTATGGTGTTTACATGTTTCTGTCTTTTACCCATCAGAACTGTCTATTGTATTTTGTTTTTCTGATTCAGAGATTTGTAGATTACAGATAAAGGTTTCTTCCTTATGAAAGGTTTTCTCTAGAACCATACATCCGTTCAGGGACCATTCCTTTTTTGGAGTGTACAGTATATCCACTTTTCTGATGTTTTGTGCTCTCTGCTGTTTATTGCGATGCTTCTGTAGAGCAAGGATGATCTTGTCTCTCTAGTGACCTCCAGCGTGTGCCCAGATTGAAAGTGGTCTAGCTTTAAGCTCCAGAGGCTCCAGGCAGACCAGACCGAGTCCTGTGTAATCAGAGCCATACTGAGATAGAGCAGGACTACAGCCAGCCTGGCTACCCCTCCATCCAAACCCTCGCACTATTCTATCTTTCTTTATCTCTCTCTCCCCTCCTCTCTTTCCTCCCTTATTCTTTATTTCTCCGGAGAGACTGAAAAGCGTGAGGGAGAGCAGTACAAGCTGTCTACAAGACAAAGACAAAAGAGAGGGAGAGGGAATGAGAAAGGCAAAGAAGAGGCAGTGGTAAGAGCCAAAGATAGCAAAGAGCGAAGTTAATTCCCCAGCGGCTTTCTTTCCTTGTTAAAACTAGATGCTCCATCCAACCTAGCCAGCCCACTCTCATACAACTACTACTACACATGCACACACACACACACTGCACACTAGCCTATCCTGAGGTTATGTGTCTGTGGAGGTGTGTGTGAGAGTGTGCATTCATGCCTGTGCATGTCTTCATGACTTCATTCCGGGTCCCTTTTCTTTAACCTGCTTTTATAGCATTTGTTATATATGTAGGGCTGTACACCACAATAAAGTGACACAGTGGACACAGCCTCACCAAAACTGGACAGTTGAGGACTGGAATAACATAGCCTGCTCTGAAAAATATGCAGAGAGTTCAGAATTCGCAGTTTTTAACATGTTCTGGTAATGTTAAAATTTGTGAACATATCAAGGAAAGCCAATTTTGAGCATTTGAGTAAAACGTTTGACCTTTTCTGGTGTACATGAATAGCTTACTTCATCACATCAGTCAAAGACACACTGGATCTGTGACTGGTCAAGTTGCTCAAACAGTAAAACAACACTGTGATTAGAAAGATCATTTGCAAATTGCAGCCTTCAGCAATATCAGAACTGCAAAGGCCAATATTGTGCTAATGAATTAGCAAACAATATGGTGCACAGCCCTGCGTGAGCATGTGGACGATTGTGCCTGCATGCACATTCAGTGTTCAGTGGCGCTGCTCCGATACAGCACCGCATAGGGGCTTATGCTCTATCTCTGGTCTAATGTAAATAGTGCCTTGTGTGTCTGCTTTAACTGGATGGCTTTGTCAGGCAAATAATTGGTGCGAAGCGACTCCCCAGCACTGCAGGCGCTTGATTGGCTGCTTCCTTCTGTTGCTGCAGGGACGCGGCCTTGAGCGACAGGCGTGGGGGTGGTTGGGGTGAGTGACGGCCGCAGCTAGCCACTGCATAGTGATTAGCCCATCACAGGGCATTGCGGTGACAGCCCACGTACAAGCATGGAGATTCATGTGCCGAACTACAGCCCCCAAAAGTGCACTGGAGTGAGTCTGTATGAGAAAACAAAGCCCCCCAAAAATCGGGGAACATTGGGATCTACGCATTCTGACATGCATAGTGTCATTAGCAGAGTGCCGCTACCATATCAAAACCCAGGGACTTTAATTATATTAAAGTACAGATCCTTTCTTTACCCTCCGCTGTAAAGTTACCAGTTTGGAGCAACAAGTGAAGATAACACGGCATTAGTGCACGCATGTAACTTTAAGCAAACTACAGCCGATAAAGTTGTAATAATGGTTTGCTAAGCAGATTTCTTTAATATCCACATATAGAGCTGCAGCCACACTCATTCTCCCTGTCCTTGCTGGTGAGTGCAGGCGACCCAGATGTCAAAAGTGCCGAGTGCAGCATTATGCACAGGCACATGGGTCTTGCAGCATTGGCCATCCATTTTCCTGCGGATGTTTTTCTTGGTTGATTTTTTTTTTTTTTCTCCCAGCCTGCAGGCTCCCTGAGGTCTTTGCAGTAAAGGTTAACTAGTCTTTTCTTAAGCTTTCACTGGAAGACAAATGGCCATGCTCACCCCATGGGCCCCCCCCTCCACCCCCAAATGCACATCCCATTCCCCTACTGCCTCACTCCCCTGGTCGACTGCATGCCCCACACCGGCGTAGTGGAGGAAGAGAGAACGGGAAAGGGAGACTGGAGAGTTGACTGAAAGAAGGAGGCCAAAAAAGGGAGAAAATGATGTAGAGAACAGAAACTTAGGGAAAGCGCTGTGAAAAGTGAGAGAAAATGTATTTTGGTGGAAGGCAAAGTTCAGCAATATTGCCGGAATTGAGCCCTTCTTGCAGCAGATGCTTTAGGTCCACGTTTTTGTGCGTCCACATGCAAATGCATGTGTTACTAGAAGAACAGTACAATATGTCATATTCGAGGTTTGGGGGAAAGTATTGGGAATATATGCATTCAGGACAGAGAAATAGGGTGTATCCATTTGTAAGCTACAGCTACAGTTTTAAAAGGCGTTTTTTTTTTTTTTTCAATGAGTGCAGCTACTACTGTCTTCTAAATAAAAAAAAAAAACTTCTAAATCAGTCAAATACATGTAGAAAACACAAATGCCAGACTGGCTCTGAATGAGAGCATACAAAATGGCATGATCGGATGTACATGACATTAATTGAAAATTGAATAGCTACCCACTTCATTGTAAAAAAAATAAAAAATAAAAAGTCAAATAAACAACAATACACAACATATTCCAGCATCAGAACCATAGAAAAAATGAAAAAAAAAGCTATGTGAGAAAATTTAGGTACACCCTATGAATAACTCGAAGTAATGTTTTTTTGACCATCAGTCTCTCAGATGGTCGACTGCATGGTGTCCAGGTCCTGTGGCTGCAAAACAATTCCAAATCATCACCCTTCCACCACCGTGCTTGACAGTTGGTATGACGTGTTTATGCTAATTTGCTGTGTGGTTTTCGACAAACATGATTCAGTGCAGTATGACCAGATATCTTCACTTAGGTCAATTTGCTGGGACGTCCACTCCTGGAAAGATTGGCAGCTGTCTTGAATCTTTTCCACTTGTGAATAATATTTCTCACTGTAAAATGATGGACTTCAAGTTGTTTGGAAATGGACGTATGGTCTTTGTTTCTGAGACTGATGGACAGCAACAACTGCTTTACATTGATGATGTCTTTCCTCCTTGGCATTGTGTTAACACACACCTAAAAGCTGCAGACCAGCAAACTGCCAAAACTTCTGCTTTTATAGAGGTGGTCATATTTGCTTTTTGGCTTAGTTTTCTAAAATAAATAAATAAATAATGGCAGAGTGGAATATGTTGTGTGGTGTTGTTCATTTAAGATTGCATTTACCTTATTTTAAGAACTGCTAATGTAAAACCATAGAATTCAAATAGAGTGTACTTTCACATGATTGTATTTACTAATATAAACATGGTGCTGTATATTATTAGTGTTGCAGCAAAACCTGCACATTTTTGGCAGATTACTTTGTGTGTGAACCTTCCAAAACAAATGGAACAGTAGAAATGGTCCAGAATTACTTGACATAATACTTGTGCTTTATATTAAAGTTGGAAATATTTACATTTTCTGAGCTTTCATCATGATAGTGAGGATGGTATGCTGTGGCATAACTGAACTAAATCCATACCATGACTTTTTATTTTCATCTGGAGTTTAAAGGGTTGAATAAGACTTGGCGGTTTGGCTGGGGGAGAGCGTTGTGGCTGTGCAGTGATGATCTGTGCTGGCGTTTCTATGCAGAAAGCATTGCTGTCTGTCTGGTCTGCTCGTCTGCTGCCTGCAACCGTAATGAGAGACTCTAATTCTGCAGCCAGTCTCCGTCCACACTGATTAGAGGCTCCCTAGAGAGACACACCAGCTCCAAAAGTCACCCTCTTCACTACTGACTGAGTTGGGGGGGGGGGGGGGGGGGGGGACTCTGAAAAACAGTAGTCGCTAAACTTTCTTAGCTTGTATACATGGTTCCGGGTTGCAGGTCTTTAACCATATCATACCTAACATCTCATCCATTGAGACACGTTGCCTTGATGTGCTTTAAACTCTTTATCTGCTCTCCAGAGTAGTAGAGTTATGCACACACCATGCAAATGTATGAAAAGTCAAATGTATCCGCATGTTTTGTATCATTATAGAAAAGAAATGTGATGCTGTCCTTATTGTTGGATGCACTGTGACCATTTCAGATCATTTTTTTTCTTTAGAACAACCATAAACAGTAGAGTGAAGTGTAGAAGAATTGACAATAAAGCTTAAATATGGTTAATTAATGTAAAACCTCCTTTGCATCATGAAGAGGTTCTTCATACTTTTAAAAAGTTCCTTAGACTTGCATCTTATTTACAATTATAGTCCTTTTTAAAGCTATTTACTAAAAGGTTCCTTCAAGGACAACCACCAAGTGGCTTGTTTGTTTACTGTTTTCCCTTATTTATTTCATTAGTGCAGATGTAAGATGTAATGCGTCACACTTTTGTCGCAGACTTCAGTGTCTGATGTTAAATAGTGTGCCTCTGTATTCTTCTCCTGATTAGAGAGGAGCAACAGTAACCATAATAGCCATTGTGGCCATAATGAGATTCCTGTAATTTACAATCCAGCAAGAGCCAGTTTACACTATAATGACCTTTTCATCACCCCACTGAGTGAAAGTGTGTTTGTGGGTGCATTCATGAGTGTCTGAGAGAGAGTATCTGTGTGTGTGTGTGTGTGTGTGTGTGTGTGTGTGTGTGTGTGTGTGTGTGTGTGTGTATCCAGATTGAACTTTATGAGAATGATCGTGCTCCAGTGGATCTGTGGCAGTCCAAGCAAAGTAGGTAAAAGAGTGACTGAGTAATTGGAGTTGTCCAAATGGGCTGGGTCTAATGGCTTTATAGTAGTTTTATAAATATAGCAGCTGGTCCAATGTGTGTGTGAGTGTGTGAAGGGGTGGAAGCGGATGTCTCGATTTATCTGCTAAATGACATCAGTCTCTGAGGTGCTGACTGATTAGAACACCTGCCCTCTGTTGGGCAGGACTGGTGGTGCCATAAGCTTCCTCTACTAGTTCAAGCCTAGACTAGGAGTTTGAGGTGGACGATACGACAGTATTATTATCATGATACTTTATGTCATGAGACACTTTTCTGATAATATCATGTATTTCTATAACAACTTACATAAAAAAATATATATATAGAAAAATAGTTGATATAGTTTTGTAATTATTTTGGCTTTTTTGCAGTTTGTTTTATGGTTGCATTATTAGTTTTAGCTTAGTTTTTATTTAGTTTCAGTTTTTTAAAGTCACATCCCAACATTTACAGTGATCGAATGAATTCACCAAAATGATTTAAAAAATATATTATTATTATTATTATTATTACAGTTTAACAAGAACATTTCCATTGATTTTATTTTGGTAGTTTCAAGTTTTTTTTAACAATAATACGCTTGAGTAGTGCAGTGTTTCCCAACCTAGGTCCTGGAGGCACACTGCCTTCCATATTTTAGTGTATCCTATGCTCTCAACACAGTTGATCCAACTAATCAACCTATTACCAATCCCTTTCAGAGTTGTAGTGGGTAGATTAAACTGGTTTTCTGAGTTTTTAACTTATGTTTCTTTTTTTTTAAACATATTTTTAAGATCTTTGGATTAAAAAAACGTTGTCAACTGGCATACAAAAACAACAAAAAGAAAAATGTTACTGTCAGGAACAAGTTTCAGGGTTTTTTTGCTTTTTGACCGTTGTGAGGCTGACAGCTGTTCTGTATATTGTACATAGTGCCAACATTTCCTGATGAAAAGTATAAGTACAAATAGAAATGCTCCAAAATCACATTTCTTTTTAATGGTGATTTCCTTTGAAATTTTAGAAGGTATTTTCTTCTCCTATAAAGTTGCCTTTTTAAGCAGCAGTAATGCTGTATATGTGCTCTCGTAAGCTCTTTTTAAGTGTTCTGCTGCTGTTTAATTGCAGACTTCAGGAGAAAACCAAACACATGGTGATACTTATGAGGTATCGTGAAAACTTCTTCACACATCACTATCATGCTGTTCTATTTCTTTGCCATATTGTCCACCTCTACTTTACTGTTCTTTGGCTTTTGTCCTTGTGGCGACATTCAGACTGAGAGTTACACTCAGTTATGCATTATTTGTGTACTAAACTGGATCACCTTGGCTGTATGTTTTCTAGTCATGCTTCTGCCTTTTTGAAGTGCTCTGCTTGCCACCATCTTCGTGTAACCATCTATTATGCAGGATTCCACTCGGATATGTTGTACTGCGGATGTAAATAGGCACCGAACGATGTAAATGAAGCCGGGCCCAAGGCAGAATGTTTAGGCAGGGGTCTCACTAATGCATATCGGGGATTCTGGGACATCTCCTAGCTCAATTATGCCACTTCATCTCAATGTATGTTTTCATCAGTACCCTTCTTTTTTCCCAGCACTCTGGACCTGCAGCACTTTCCCTGCACACAGTTCTCACAGTGACATTATAGGTTATGTATTTTTAGCATACATCACGTGCCGTTGCTTTCCTGTGTGTTTTCCTGTTGTGTCAGGCTGTCAGTGTGCCATGCCAGTCTTCTCGGACGCTGAAAGCTTTTACCTCCAAAGGGAAATGCTGCAGAGAAGTAAAAGTCTGTCCGTGTGGTTTAAGGCACGGACGTGAACAGTGGTCTTCGTAACACGGCTTGACACATGCTAGCCTGGATGGAAGAGCGTTTGTTTTCTATCACACAAACTCCCTCTGTGGATCTGTCGTTCTATTCATCTCTATGCCTTTGCTAAACCAGCTTTGTCGTTTTCAGTGCTCACTCACTCTTTCTCTCACTCTTTTTATCACTCTTTCTCTTACTCTCTCTCTCTCTCTCTCTCTCTCTTTCTCTCACTCTATCACTATTTCTGTAAGTCTCCTTTTTTTTCCTCTCTTGCTCTTTCATGCTCTGTCTCTTTCCCACATTGTCTTTCTATGCTCTTCTCCCGCCACCCCTTAAGTCTGTCCCTGTGTCTCGGTTCCTCTCACTGCTTCTCACTTGCTCTCGCGCTCTCCTTCTCTCTGGAACGCTTCTTCTGTCTCTTTTTCTCACCAATCGTTGACTCTGTGACTGCTTTGCGATTCTGACTTGCTCTCATGCTCTCTCTCTCTCTCTCTCTCTCTCTCTCTCTCTCTCTCTCTCTCTCTTTCCGTTCCTCTCACTGCTTCTCACTAGCTCTCACGCTCTTGCTCTCCCCTTCTGTCTATTTCTCTGCTTGTGTTTTTCTCACTCTCTTGATCGCTGCCTCTATCTCACTACTCATTGCTTTCTCTCTTTGACTCTGTGACTCTGCTTCTCTCTCTCTCTCTCTCTCTTGCTCTCTCTCACTGCCTCTCTCCCTCACACACATATCTCTTTCTCTCTGTGACTCTGCTTTTCTCCCTCTGCTTCTCTCTCTCTCTCTCTTACTGTCACCCTCCTCCCTTTTTCTCTCCTCCACGCTCTCTCACACTCCTGCTCTCTCACCCCATCTCCCTCCTCCCTCTACCCCCCTCCCTCTCTCTCTCTCTCTCTCTCTCGCGCGCGCACGCTCTGCGGAGAGCCTGTATAATTCTCGCAGCTCTCAGACGGCGCCCGTAGCCACAGCCATGTGCATCTCCAGCTCGTCCCCGCTGCCTTCCAGAGGCTAAAAGGAACCCCCTCTGTTTTTTTCTGTCTTTTTTTTTTCACGACCATCCCTCACTTCTCCTCCTCCTACTTCTCCTCCTCCTCCTCCTCCTCCTCCTCCTCCTACTTTTATCTGCATCTCCAGCCCTCGCTCGACCCCTCCATCGCGGAACTACTACGGCAGGAGGCAGAAGCGGCACGCGTGCCCTATGCATGTGTGTGACAATGAGTGTGCGTGCGTGTGTGTGCACGCGTATGCGATGAGAGTGGGAGAGAAGTTAAGTGAGAGGGATTGAGAGGGCACCGAGGTCCTTTCGCTCGCATTTCCTGGCAGCCGCTGTCCGCGGTGCTGAAATCTGAGGGAGCCGCGTGGAGAAAGAGAGACAGAGAGAAAGAGAGAGAGGAGAGAGAAAGAGGGAGTGGAGCTCGCACGGCCGGAGCCATGCACCACTCAGGCAACACCAGCGCCAGGGCTAAAGCACTGTCTCAGGAGACAGGTAAGAGACTTGGGCACTGTGGAGAGTCGCGCACGTGTGTGTGTGTGTAAGTGTGTAAGAGCGTGTGCATGGGGTAAAGGTGTTGAGGCGGTTACGTGGAAAGTGCAGAAGGTTACGGAAGTGAGATGATTCATGGCGTGTGTACAGGGCGACTCCAGGCTTAAACCTGATAGTAGCATACTAACATCTTTCCAGAATGTGTGTGTGTATGTGTGTGCGTGTGTGTGTAGGTCACACAAGTAGCACTGACGTTTGAGCGAGATGCGAGATGATGGTGACTAGGATGATTGACACAGGCTTGACAGTGTCATCTGAATGGATTGCTGCTTTTAAATGCCTTCTCTTGATGACTGAATCATCTTTGTGAGTGTGTGTGCATGTGTGTGTGTGTCCACACACATGTATATGTTTGTATGATCTGTGTTCATGTGTGAACATGTTTCTGTGTGTACATAAGTATATGCATTCTTGGGTGCTTTTGTGTCTGTTTGTATAGGTATGCGCATGCGAGTGTGTTTGTGTGTGTGTGTGTGTGTGTGTGTGTGTCTGCACGCATATGCATGTGTGTCTGTATCTGTCCATGTACATGCATATGTGTTTGTTTAGTGTACTTTTATGGTTGTTTATGTGTGTGTGTTCTAAAATGTGTGTTTCCTTGCATGTTACATGTGCACCCACATGTGAATATATGCTTACTTTTTCTATGTACTTGTCTATGAGCATTGGTATGTGTGTGTGTGTGTGTGCATGTGTGTGTGTGTGTGCATGCATTCCCCTATTTACAAGCCTGCAGTTTAGTCTAATTTGCCTCCCTGAGTAAATTGCTCAAATTGCCAATATTTATAAGATTTGCATTTCATTGGAGAGACAAAGTGCTTGTTTTGTCTGAGGCTCCGGCACCATGAATAATTGAAGGGTGTCTGAGTGATGCCGGTGCTCCGTGCTTGTATTTAGATAGGTGGAGTACTAGAAGGGGAGAAGGCAAACGCTTCCTCCGAAAGCTCTCTATTCGGAAGGACGCTGAGGGAACAGAGCCGCTGAATGACCCCGAGCGCGAGTGCGGGGAGAGTAGGAGTGTGCGCACGCGTTTGTGCATTTGTGTGCAAGCGGAGCAGAATGAGGGGAACAGCGGGGGGAGCCTGTAGCACATTGTCTCCGCAGATGGCGTGTGATTGGCATGATCCAGCCTGCAGTGGCCACATGTTCCCATGGTGGCAATTAAGGAGTGAATTGCTCCGTGCTTTTGTCTCCAAAATGGCAACCTTCTTTTCTCTGACTTTGTATAACGTGTGTGGCAGGAGGGGGGAGGGGGGGGGGGTATGTGCACATTGTATGTGTGTGTGTGTGTGTTGGTGTGTGGGTGGTGCAGAAATGCCCCAGTACAACTTTTTTTTTCTTTTGGATGAGTAGATTGACTTTGATTCGGAAAAATGAAGGGGAGCGAAATAGACAGCCATTGTCAAACAGATCGCTCAAACTTATCCTCCCAAATGCAAAATTTCAGCAGCACAAGCTATTATCTGGAATTCAAGGGGCTCTCTGTCTCTCTTTGTCATTCTCTCTGCCTCCCTCCGTCTTCCTCTCTCTCTATTCAGTATTCAATTCAGTAAGCTTTATTGGCATGACCATATATGGACACATGCTTGCAAATGCATCGTTGAACCAATAAGAAAAAAAGAGGGAAAAGAAGTTATCAGCCAAAAGTAACTAAGACTTTTGACTCTGTTGATTGAGTTCAGTTCCGTTCATTTGAATTCAGTTTGTTTATGTTCATTTTGATACGGTTCAGTTCAGTTCAGATCGTTTCGTTCATGTGAATTCAGGCTGATTCAGTTCAGTTCAGTCCAGGTCGGTTCAGTTCAATTTAACTCAACTAAACTCAACTTAAATTGACCTGACTTTAAATGAACTGAACTGTATTTCAGTGAACTTAACCAAACTGAATTCACATGAACTCAACTCTTAAACAATTGAAGAACAATTCTGAAATGCGACCTCTCTCTTTCCCTCCCTCCGGTGTACTCACAGGCATCTATAAAGGATCTCACCCCTCCTTCACTTTCTTCCTCGTTTCTCTCGGTATCTCGGTCCTCAGCACAGTAATCGGTTGCCCCCCTGGGGTGTGTGCAAGAATGGTGTGAACAGCTCCATATGGGGAGAGGAGAGAGGAGTGAAAAATGAAGGAGGAAGAAGAGAACAGACACTGAAGATGGCAGAAGGCGAAGAGAGAGAGAGAGAGAGAGAGAGAGAGAGAGAGAGAGAATGCAAGAATAAAAAGTAGCAGTGTTAGTGAATGACATGGAAAGCAATCTACATGCACTTCATTTGGGTGCACAATGTGTACCTTTCAACGTCTCTCTATCTCAACTGTACGCTGAAAAGCATACGTAAAGCCCTGATTTAACTAGCTTCATAAAGTACAAATCTATAATCATCAATAATCGATGTATATTAATAAACAACACATATATCCCCATACTTAAAGACAACAGAGAAGTCCTGAATGTTATTTATATGAGGCAGATTGTGAACGTTAGAATCGAGTAAACTGAACGCAACACTTACGGATGTAGGAGCTCATTATAGTGAACTTGACTGTGTGCTTGATGTAGGAATAAAACATGCATATGTGTGTGTGTATGCATGGGAGTGTGTGGGCGTGTGTGTGGAACCGCCAGCCTAGTTGAAAGAGGAGGAAAAGCTCAACCCTTTGATGTAGGAAAGCTGTTTAGCTTAAAGCCGGCCCGCTATTTGCTCCCGACCAGCACCCCCTGACCCGAAGCGTCGGAGCTTTGGGTGGCCAGACCGGGAGTCCGGCTTAAACGGCAGCAGCGTGGCTGTGTTTGATATAGCGCAGGCAGTGGAGTTCAGCGGCAGCGGGGGACACATTCACAGCTGATCTCAGCAAAAGTGTGCAAAGCACTTCACCCTCCACTTTCAGTAATCTGCTATAAGTTGGCCCAATGGGAGCGCTGCTATTTGAAGCTAGTGTGATCCAGAATTAGAGAGGAGAAGAATGTGTGTAGAACGCAGCTGGAACAGATGAGGCCGAGAATTAAACTCTAGAGAGAGGCTCTCTCTCTCCCTCTCTCGCGCGCACTCTCCCTCTCTCTCTCGTACACTCTCGCTTCACTCTCTCTTTCTCTCTATTCTTAATGGCCTTCTTGCCTCTTGTTGACGAGTGGGCCTCGGTGCTCGAGTCACTGACTCAGATGCCAGCTCATTTGATCGCATCTCTCGG
The DNA here is from genome assembly GCF_030463535.1 of Salminus brasiliensis. Lineage (NCBI taxonomy): Eukaryota > Metazoa > Chordata > Actinopteri > Characiformes > Bryconidae > Salminus > Salminus brasiliensis. The sequence continues at coordinate 14,196,302 of NC_132896.1, forward strand.
CGACTCTGTGACACATGAAACTAGCACATTCAAAAAGAGCAAAGGAGAGAGAGAGAGAGAGAGAGAGAGAGAGAGAGAGAGAGAGACAGAGAGACTGAGGGAGCGATTGGGAGAGAGATGGTGAGACAAAATTAATTGGGTCTGTTTACTTCGGCGAACAAGGGCCTGTTTGTGGCAATGGCGATGTTGTTGTTCTCTCAGTGAGAGACACAGAGAGAGAGAGAGAGAGAGAGAGAGAGAGAGAGAGAGGGAGATTTTAATTGAAAATATGGATTCCATTAACCCCGCAGCCCAGGGCGGCTCATTAGCATCTCATTAGTGCAGAGAAGAAGTAAAGAAGAAGAAGCACATATTCCATTATTGTTTTAATAGGTGATGATTTATCATTTACAGGGTCCAGGGTGTAAACGCTGCTTCTCCTTCACTCTTCACTTTCTGGATCATGTCACAGTGGAAAAGCGCTGCGCAGGACACACACGAAATACACATAGCAATACACACTCATGTATACACACATTCAGTATGCAGAGTGTCTAAAAAAAAGAGACTGCCGTGAGACGCTATGCACAGATTTACACCAGAACATGTACACAGGCATGTGTTGTGCAGGTCTAGGCACACCTGCCCAACTGCACAGATGATGATGCTTCATTCATAGTGAGTCAGTTAATTCTCTTCAACACATGCAGTGTCACAAAAGGCCATGAAAGAGGCAGATTATATTTGTCCAATATTATTTATTTTACCCCAGTCCTGGATACACAGAGTGTATTACGAATATCATGATATGTTGAATCATTGACTTCTGGTAAATGCTGGTAAAAATCATGTTTTCTTAAGTATTGCATATATATCAGATAACCATTTGACACTCCTGTCTATATAAGGAGATTTCACTTGATAAAATTCATATATATATATAAATTAATACAAATGTCTAGAAATGTATCTTCAATTATTTTACAGCAAAATGATGAATTTGATATGTATTGACTAGATTTAAGGCGATTTCATTTGCCAATGATGTCCTTGCAGTGAGAAAGAGAGAGGGAGAGAGATACAGAGGGATAGAGAGAGAGAGAGTACTATAGAGGTTGAGGTCTTTTTGCAGGCCTGCAGTAGAGTGCGTGCTCTGGGTTTATATGTGTAAATACATGTGAGAGGTAGCCTACAGAATGGCCAACTGCCCTCTCTGAGAATCTCACAGTGCCAAGTCTAAACTAAAGCAAACAGCCAGCTTCTTTAAACACTGTCAAAACACACATCTGATCTGAGGTCAAGTTCTGTTCTCTTCCTGTCCTCTGTGCACTCTTTCTCTCTCTCTCTCTCCCTCTCTCTCTCTCTCTCTCTCTCTCTCTCTTTCTCTCTGTGGTTTCATGTCAGGTTTCACCTCTCTTCTGTACTCCCGCTTTAGTCAGGCACCAGCCCCCCCTGCTGGACCCTGTAGGCACAGCAAGCACACACATGTAAACCCTGTGCAAATGGAGAGCATGTTCTGGTTGTGCCTTGGTGGTCTTTTTTCTTAGACACGGATTAATGCAAACTCTACGTAAAAGCCTTACACACAGCTTTCTCTGTACCAGGTACCTCCGACCGTGGATTTGTATAGGGAGGAGTAAATAACAGCGTGCAGAACACTACACTATGCAGGAAAGTTTACCCATTAGTTAAGGCATGTCTGCTGAAGAGTGTGTGTTGCTTTGTGTGTGACAATGACGCTGAAGGTATTTAATCAACAGCAGTTCCCTTCACCCACATCCCGTGCTCAGTGTGAGGAGGGCTAACTATTGCTTAAGTACCCAGTTATTGCAGTGATTGCGGCACTTTTTAAATGTCCAGGCGTCCTTGAGAGCCATACCCCTAGTTGTTCAATCCCTATCCCACCCAGAAATGTGTTAGTTTGTAGAAACGGTTCTGAGCATTTTGGAACTTTTCAGTAATTGGATCACATTGGATTTCACGTGGATTTTACATACAGATAAAAGGTCAGGTGTAAACACACGCAGATAATGATCGGATCATTCAAACACCCCTTGGAGGTGGCCTGAGATGCACCTCCGAGGGAGATGCATGTCCACATTTGACACAAGTGTAAATAAAATGTGTTTATATGGCCCATTTGTTGTCTAGTTTCGTTTCAAACACATGCTGTTTTGACCAGATATGGAACTCCAACATGAATTTAGCCGATGATTTATTATTATTTTTTGTTTATGTTCTGAAATGCTTATTCACCCTCTCAACAGTTGGTACTAAAGAGCAGGTTTGTGGGCGGAGCATGGATAGGGCAATTGATTTCCTCTTTAAAAATCAATGCGGTTTGATCTGTGATCAGAAGGCTCTTGCATTTTCTCCTTTTGGTGAGGTGAGCTAGAGCTAGAGGGTGAGTGGGAGTGATTCCTTTGTGAGGAGAAAGCTGCAGAGCGGTAATGTTACCCACAGGCCTTTAGACCCAGCTATTGAAAAGGACGTGCATGTCGTGGCTAAGCTAATAAGCATGTGTACGAGCAGATGGTAATAAAGCTCTGTGTGATGTGGGCGCCCACTTCATTTGCATCTCAGCGCACCGCAGCCTCCGCGGCCTCACACACACATACACACACACACCACACATTCATACACTTACTCTCGCTCTCTCGCGCACTCTCACTCTCTCGTCTTTTCAAGGATCTAAGTTGCAGGCACGGTCGCGCACCATATTGCTGAAAGTGTTTACGACTAACTCACCCACTCTATTCCTGAGTCACTCACCCGGCCCTCCACCCAGGGATATATGCGCTTTTTCCATCACCCACTCAGCCATCCTTTCAACTAAGCAGGTCATCATTTGTTTGGCTCTGCCATTTAGCATTCGGCGAATTTGAGCTGTTGCCTTCTGGAATGATGCTTTATGATGCTCATAACATGCATGATCTTATGCTTTGGCCTAATATGATATTTCTGTGGGTTTCATAATTTGTAATGCTGAACATCTTTTTGGAATCTGTAGCAGCCTGTAGTGTTACTATAGAAGAAGAAAACCCCATTCAGACATGTAATCCATATTCATAATGCAATGTGCATTGAGTTTAGAAAGCCATATATATATATATATTTCGGTATTGATAATCCAGGTAGACATTTCTACATGTTATTAATAATAAGGCATCACCATTGCTATCAGCAGATAGCAGTGCATCCCTTATATATACCCTTTTACACCTGGTCACTTCAGTCATCTGGATTGTACCCTAATAAGATTTTACCCACATACCCACATCTCTGGCTATTTAATCCAGTTTCTGTGTAAGATGTAATCCTGATTATTGAGACGAATGACGTGACCAGATGTAAACGGGCTCTCAGTCAGTAGTACAGTCATTCCTACCTAGACAGGGTGCCTTTCATTATGTGGGTTGAAAATGACCAGCACTAGTGCCTGTACGTGCAGAAGTGTGTGTTCAAGCCCTTTAATAGGGCAGTAAAGTGTGGGATGGTAATTATCGACTGCAATTGCAAAATCTAACCAATAATTATAGTAATCACATTTTTTTTAATTTTCCACAAATCATATATAAGAAATCAGAGCCCCCTCAGAAAGACTCCTGTCAGAGACCTTTTAGTTCTGCTGCTCTTATCCTGGATGTGATGTGTGTGAGAATGCATGGAATGTTATGGGTTTCCTTGTGTTCGAAGTCATCGAAGATGCATTTCCAACGTATTTGTGCTGTAAAGTTTTTTTTTCTTCAATTCAGCTCCTCTGTGCTGCTCTCAGTGGCTCTGTTGGGGTTATGTTAGGGTTGTTTAGACCTCAGACTTGGCGCTGCTTGTTGGATGCGGAGTGATTTGGGGGATTGAAATAACCGGTTTGGTGAAGTCCCTGGTGCTCTCAGCTAAATTTGAGAGGACGATGTGTCCTCAATCCCACTAAAAGCATTTGTTTTTTCAGCGCCAGAGAAAACAGATGATGTACTTTAGTTCTTTTCCCTCCCCTCACTCCTCTCTCTCTCTCTCCCTCTCTCTCTCACCCTCTCTGCCTCTGTCCTTCAGACCCAAGGTCAGTGGGAGATTGGATTCAGCCCCCCGTGTCTTTCGGGAGGCACAGGCTTGGATGGAGGGCCAGGCATGTTGTAAATCAGTCCGTCCGAGCCCGCTCTCGTCAGGTTGAGAAAAAACGGAGGGGCAGAAAGCAAGACAGAGGGAGGGAGGCAGGGCAGGCGTGTTTGGGTTTGCTCGGCATAGACATGCAAACAAATGCGTGCGCAGAAGGTATTGAGTGGTGTGGTGGCTTGCTGTATAGCAGATTGGACAGATCAGCCTTTTCTCTCTATTAAAGATCAGCAATATGATCAGGCAGCTCATTTCATTGCACTTTATATGGCCGTAAACACACACTCAGCCTCAGTACTCCAGAGCCATAGTGTTATTGGCTCCAGTTTCACTCGGACTCTCGCTGGTTTTTCTGTATTTCTGTCTTCATGCTAATTTCACATCAGGCCACCTAAGCACTGGTCTTGTGACTGCCAGCATTTAGAGATTGTATCATTCTCACTCTAACAGGTTAGTAATTGGAGTGTAACAGCTTAATGGCTGTATTTACAGATACAACCTCTTCTTTTTCTACTCTTTAAACGTTCTACAATCAGTCTGTGTTGTCAGTGTTTCAGCTCAGAGCATTTATCTTTTTACTCGCTCTTCAAAAACTAAGGCTTAGAAGGCCTTAGAGGGCAATCAGAAATGATGACTTTTCTGTCTTTGTACGCTGATGTGTGTGTTTTTTTTTTTCGTGTTGTTTGTTTGTCAGAGCGGCCGTGTGTGTTTTTTAGGCTGGTCTGTTTGCTGTGTGTGGGTGAAACTCGAGCTCAGATGCTGATGGGTGCTGACACACGCGTCGAGTGAGCATACTGTATATTCCAGCCAGCTGCCAGCGCTCGCACAAGGGGAGACTGGGATGCAGCACAGAATGTGTATGACTGTGTGTGTGTGTGTGTGTGTGTGTGTGAAGAGGGGCATACATTTTGAAGACAAATGAAGTACATTTTCAGTACAAATGTCCTGACATTGTTGAAATAACAGCAAACACAGTGACAACAAAGGGGTTTTGACTTTGGGAATTTGGTTTTTAACTGAAAGGGCAGCTTTTAACTTTTTGGTTATGCAGCTTAAGGTTAGGGCAAAAGTTTGAAGCTCCTGCAAAATTGAGAAAAGCTACATATATATGTACTGGATGGAACAACTGTCTAAGCGTTGGCCATCTGGTTGGGATATTGCAAGTTCGATCCTTGGTGATGCCAAAGGCATCAATGGCTGGCAGGCTGAGAGAGCATAATTAAGATAGTAAGAAAGCCTCCCCCACCACTCAACATGATACTAGCCAACACTTGTGTCTATTAGCAAGCGTAACAGAATTGGCATGTTCAGCAGTGTAGTAACATTTCATTAGTGGTAGTTTGAAAAGACTGGTTGGCTGTATGTGTCTTAAAGGAAACACATGCTCGTCTTCCCCCTCATAAGGATGGTGGCATTGTGGAAACCTAGCTAATGGGTGGTAAATGACAATGACAAAAACTAGCAAATTGTCATGGCTGGGTTTCCTAAAAGTAAATAAGAGAAATGGTTTTTAAATTGGGTGCCATTTTAATATATTGTGACAAAACATATCTCTAGAAATGCTGCAAAATTCCCTTTTACATTAACTTCCATTGGAAGTTAAGAAGGGTTTTTTCTTCTCCTGTAAAGATGACATGTTACAGATAAAGTTTTTTTTGTGACAGCAATGACATATGAAAGAAAATCAAAAACCTGTGATGTGAGTGTGACTGGCACATCACATGATCTGTACTCAGGTGTGTTGGACTCGTGGAGCGACGGTTCCGTTCAGGAGTTGACACGTTTAATGAGCAGGAGTAGGAGAGTCTGTAAATGTGCTATTGATTAGCATGTTGAGCGCACGGTCAAGTGAGGTGACTCTTCACTTGAGTCATTAGCTCAGTTAAACCGTTAAGCTCTCCACTGCTTAATATGCCCTTGAGATACAGCAGAGCGAATATCCGCAGATTCAGCACACACTGAGTGCTCAGATATGATTCAGGTGGAAAGAGTTGCTCAAAACACCGGTGATGATACAACCAGATCATTATCTGACAGATGAAGAGCAAAGCAAGATAGAGAATGATAAAAAATGGAAGAACTCTGCATAGTTAAACAGTTAGCCCGTCATCCAATCATTCCTTATTCCTGCCTCTTTGTATGTGTGTGTGTGTGTGTGTGTGTGTGTGTGTGTGTGCAATCCTGTTAATACAGATGTGCAGATATAGGAGGCAATTGTGGGCTACTTTCCTCGGCTGGTTATTTATGATAGACTCTGTATGAGTGTGTTTGTGTGCGTGATGTGTGTTTAGTTGATTAGCTGTGTTGATAGTGAGCGGGCTGATGGATGGCTGTGTGTTTAAGAGTGTGTGTTTAGCTGGGCCTGGCTCGTTGGGATGGATGGATGGAGGTATTAATTTTCTCGGTGGTGATTTGGGCCTGTTTGGCAGGCTGGCTGGCTCTGGGCTCGGCAGGCCTCCCTGCTCACTGGAGCGCCACAGCCGCATGCGGAGGCGCCATGTGGGCTCCAGCCTTGCCATCACCTCCCCTCCTTCTGACCCCCTCTTCATCCTTCCCTCTGTCTCTCATTCCATCCTTCCGTCCAAACTCCAAGTTCTCACGTCCAACCCATCCTGTGTCTGAGTCACTTTTCAAAAGACTGGAATCACTGTTTTTTTTTTTTTTTCTAATGTTTTCTAATGTTTTTTCTAATGTTTTTAAAGGTTAAGATATGCATATCTTGTGAAGGGGGTTCAAGTAAATCCAGAATGGGTCACACACCATTTGTCTAAATGTTTGTGGACACCCCTTCCAATGAATGCCTTCAGCTACTTTAAGATGCCTCCATTTCTGTCGCAAATGCGCACACACACCGCTTATAAGCATGAACTTATTGGCACCATGCCCAATGCCAGACATGGGATAGAGGGTTATAAATCCCCCAGCACTGAGCTGTGGAGCAGTGGAATGATGGTACTTCATCCAATCTTATAAGTTTGGGATGAGTTGAGGAGTTGGGGATGAGGTGGGGTGCTAATCATTCAACATCCTGGCTTCACTAATGCTCTTGTAGCTGAATGCAATTCAATTCTCACAGCAATGCTCCAACATCTAGTTTAAAGCCTTCCCTGAACAGAAGAGACTCCAAAAAAAGATTTTGGAAGAAACAATAAATGAGCAGGTGTCCCAATACTTTTGTCTATAAAGTGTATTTCCAAACTGATATATTTGATCATTAAATTACTTTTGTTGTAGTCTGTAATGTTTATAATGTTCTATAATATCTAGTATATACTACTGGTATTTCTAAAATGGGAGGAGATATTAATAAGACAACTTATTCCAAACTTTTGAACAGTACAGTATGTCTCTGTTTCTCTCGCCCACCTCCTTTATTAGGGTGGGTGATGTAACATGCGCTGGTGTGTTGCACATGGTCATATTTAGAGAGGTTATTTATTGCTCTGGGGTCCAGATGTAGTGTGCAGGGTTTGGCGGTGTAGTGACTCATGGCGCAGGTAGCTGCAGGTCACTGGGGAGAAGAGGGCCTGTTGGTGCAGGTACAGTAGAAGTCATTAAGTTTGTGCGTGGGGAGTGTTTCGCTAACTGCGAGTGCAAGGCCCCACAGTGCAGGTAGAGTTGGGCCTTGTGGTGCAGGTGGCATTTGACTTTTTTTCTTTCTTTTTTTTGTCCTGGACGTGTGAATTTCATTCCTGGTGTGATTTCATTATAAGGATTCTGTAATAGGAACTTCATGCAAGACTACCGTTTCCAGCATTTCTGGATCTCAGTTTTGTCTTTAGTTGCGAAGGAATATGTCAGTGAAAAATCATGCAATATTCATGCAGTCCCCCCCTTATGTCAAATGTTGTCAATCAAATAAAAAATAATTGGCTAATAGATTTAACAAGTAATGGATATCTAAGATATATCAATTGGCATGACTTCATTATATGGACAAAAGTATTGGGACACCTGCTCATTCATTGATTCCTTCAAAATCAAGTGTATTAAAAAGTCTCTACTGTTCCAGGGAGGGTTCTCTACTAGATTTTAGAGCATTACTGTGGTTGCATTCACAGACAAGAGCGCCATCATTCCAGAGAACGCAGTTCCACTCCTCCACAGCTCAATGCTGGGGTGTTTTACACTCCTCTAGCCCACGCCTGGCATTAGGCATGGTGCCAATAGGTTCATGTTTATCTGCTCCAGAGAGTCCTATTCTTTTGGCAGGGACTAGGCAAAATCTGTGTCTACAATGGGTGCAACATAAAGTAGCTGAATGCATTCATTAGAAGGGGTGTTCACAAACATTTGGATATATAGTGTACCTTGTACCCACACTAAAGAGATATGAATGTCTTCTGTGGATGGTTGCTACACTGAGCCTCCTGGTGCAGGTAGGTCATTAGTGTTGGGCCTGTCTCTCCTCACCATTCAGACAGCTACGAGAGCACATGGATTCCTGGTGCTGGCGCTGCCGGCTGTCACTCGGGCTGAAAAAGCGCACTGGTCCAGCTGAAGCTTGCTAGCTGTCAGAGACAGCGCTTCTCCATTCAAGCGCAGCGCTACGAACCCCATACTGCCCTGCCTTTCCCCACTTCGGTGGGGCGCCCATGTGGGAAGACACACCTACAGAGGCTGTGCAGGTGAAAATGACTCTCCAGCGGAGCTGTTCCCACCCTGCCTGTGTCTGACAGCGCGCGAGGAGGAGGTTAGCGAGGATCGTCGCGCAGGAAGGACGTAGGGCTTGATTAGCATGGGGCTCAGAGGCAGAAAGGTCAGGCGTGCGCTCACCGCGAGTGTGTGAATGAGAGGAGAGCGAAGGAAATAGATTTTTCCACTCCCCACGCACCTAGGGGAAGAGAATGACATGGGGAAGAGGAAGACAATTGTGTTTGAGTGTAAGTGTGTGTGTGTGTGTGTGTGAGGGAGAAAGAACGATAGAGAGAGAAAGCGACAGGAGTAACCAGATCCATGTTGAATGCTAGATGGAGCCATTATTTGAGCAGCAGTTAATGATGGGGAGTGGGGCGATAGCAATGTGACCTTGCCTAGGGGACAATAACAGCATGAAATCCTTCCCCCTCCTGCATCTGTGTGCGTATATATGTGTGAGTGTGTGTGTGTGTGTGTTTGTTGCTCTGAGGAATGGCTCTCCGTTAAATGGGCGTGGAGGCTGAGAGAGGATGGGGCTTCATGGCATTTCAATCCATCATTGCTGATTACCCAGCAACGTCACCCTGAACTCAGAGCACATCTGTCTTTCACTCACGCCGGTGCTGGGTGCTGCATTGTCAGGCATACAGTGTTGCGCTAGTGCTGTTACACACCAGTGCTGATTTACACATTTTTAGCAGCGGTGATAGATAAAGAGGATTATATCCATGAAAACATTCTATTCCATTAAAATAGCTGTGGTCCCTGTTGGATTTTAAGAAGCACTTCCATGGGTCAGATGACTGCCACCAGCTTTTGGAGGTTTTATGGTTCTCCAGGGACTTCCAGATCACCACTGCTACTTTAGCATAGTTATCATTAGTTGCCAAAATGACAAAAGCCTGGACTGCCATGCTTTCTCTTAACCTAGCCAGACCTGTCATTTTTCAAGGAGAACCATATCAAGTCAATGAACCTTTTAGATGCTTTTTCACATCATTGGAAAACCTTCTGTAGATTGTTTTACATAACATAAGAGATTGTAAATTTTAAGAATCCCTTTTCAGTACTGTATGAACCCTTTTTGCTTGTACCAGTGTACTGGCATTGTTTTCTACAACATGATATAGAGTTGTTGTTTTTTTTAGAGTACTGATAGATCATAAGCATTCTTTTTGTGATAGCATTCACGGTAATTCATCCTGAGCAATATCCATTTTACCCACCCACCCACATACTTTGCAAACCCAGTTATGTTTTCTTGGACTCTGTACCAGGGATGGCTGTGGCATCAGCTGGGATTGAATTTATGTTCTCCTAATTATAAGTACTCAGACAGGTATGCCACTTGTGGATGCTTACACTGCACACTCGAGACACAACCCCTATGAACCAACACAATCTCACATAAATACGTCCGCATAGGTTGATTGTTACAGTCCACAAATAATGACCTATTTGGTCGTTTTTTCATCTGTCCAGTAGTAGCGTTGTTGAGCAAAACACTCACACAACCTGTGTGTGTCATGTACTCAAAGAAAAATGTTACATTTAGCACTGGGAGATAAGGTTGGATAAATTCTAATCTGCTGTGTATGAACTTCGTGTAGCTTATAAAACAGAAACTAATGGACATCAATAAAGAAAGGATTCTCTACAGTTAAGAAAAAAGGTTATGGTTAGGTGTAGAAGTAGATTAAGGAGTAAAATAAAAATAAGATAAAGGTTAAGTTTAGGTGTAGATTAATGTAATTAAATTAGCCTTACATTTTTTTTGTTTTTCCTTGGTTACAGGTAACGTTGGGTTTGACGAGTCGATTCTCAGTTGTGAGTCGACTCTAAGAGGAGTCCCCTGTTTTCTTTGCCACTAGAAGTCATCTTTGCGCTGAACTTTGCAACCCAGACGTTTTGCAAGGCGATAAAATCGACCAACGTGAATGTTTTCAATAAGAGATCAGGCTGTGCGGACGGTTCTGTCTATTGGTCACTGCCAGTAAAGCTGTTTCACGTTCTTCGTTATCTGTTGCAGCTTTTTTGGGGCAGTGGTTGTATTTATCTTTGCACGTCACTATAATAAACTGGTTCGTAAAGCTGCTCACATGGCAAGACAAGCGACATGTCAGAAATCCATCTGATTGTCCGGCTGCTCAGTCGCAGCTCGTTTGGGCAGGTAATCGAGCATTGGTACCTCCCCACTCTGCACATCAAACGAACAGCAGAGCTAAAATTCAGCTCCCATACTAAAATTGCACAGTGTTGGCCTGGCTTAAGGCATTTTTCAGCAGCGCTCAGTAAGCATGGGTTCATTAACTTTATTAATATTACATTAAATATCATCAAATACCATATTTTTGGAAAACACTGTGAAACTGAACCTTAATCGGTACCGCCTAGCACTAAAGGTTATCCACCCTGTTCCTTTCATGTCTGCTAAAATCTGTTTACAGTTTTTGTCTCTAAATCATGTAAGTGTATTTTTCACAGATGATCTCTCTGTGAGTGTGTGTATGTGTGTGTCTGTGTGTTTTTGAGTGCGCATTTGTGTATTTGTGGGTCCCTTTCTGTCTTATTGAGCCTGTGTATTGTGCAGTGGTTGCTGCTGGCCTGTTGCCAGCTGGAGCAGGGGGCGATTAGCATTGCTCACGCTGTCTCCAGATTGGTATTGATCTGCCATCCGTTCTGTTCATAGCCAATTCTCTCGGCAGCTCATGCCAATACACCTGCCCCTGTACGCACGCACACAAGCGCGAGCACACACACATTCTCACACACAAACAGATGTGCTCCTTAACTTGCTCCCGTCCGCTGCACTCCAGCTCAGTCATACAGAGAGAATGCAGGGGTTAACCTCTTCCTTTTCCGTTCACGCTTCATTTGCCAGAGCCAACCACACCAGGCACAGAAGACAACAGCAGCTGCATTACTGAAGCTCTGACACAGTGGTGTGTTCTGGTCGTTTTTCGCTTTCTTAAAGCTGACAGGTGTAGGCGCAGATGGTGCCCAAGCTTGTGGAATGCCCGGCAAGAAAGGAAGAAACGCCTCCCTCTTTTTTTCTGAAGTACTTCACTAATTGAGAAGTTAAGAATCAGTGTTTTCAATGATAGAAAAATGGTTTAATCGCAGGAATAATGGATAACGTGCATCAAATCCCCTTAGCCCAGTGCAACAGGTTTCAGATCATTGGTGAGCTAGATCTTTTAAGAAATTAAGGATTTACATGATTCTAAAATGACCAGGAAAGCTGTGGAACATCAAGAATAAAATCAATCCTGAACTAAGATGGTTCTTAGATTTTCTTAAATTTCACTGTCAAAGGTGGGCAGAATACCCACACAAAAAAAAGTATTCGGACACCCGCACACCACATTGTTTCAAGGGTATTAAAAAAATGGAGCACCATCATTTCAGGGAACACATTTCTACTGCTCCACAGCTCAGTGCTGGGAGGGCTATACCTCTCTAGCCCACGCCTGGAATTAGGCATGGTGACAGTAGGTTCATGCTTATCCTATTGGTTGTATTGGCGGTACTTCTCTACAGGAACTAGACAAGCTGTGTGTCTGTGCATTTGTACAACTGTGTCAGCAATGTGTCAGATGAATACTTTCATTAGAAGGGGTGTCCACAAATGTTTGGACCATAAAGTATATTCGCTCACAATGCAGAAGGAAGTAACATATTTGGAACACCTCTTGATAAGGTACAGGAGAAAATCTGTACTATTGTAATATTAGCACTTGTGTTGGCTCAAAGGTCAGAAATGACCACACAGCTATGTGTAACAGCGGACACCCCCCCCCCCCCTAAATGATCATTTTCAGCCTAAAATTGATTGACCTTTTCATATAGTGACCCCAACCTTTTACAATGTTAAACATCATCCTTGTACATACTTCCAAGAAAGCTATAGCTATACACCACCAGGGTACACAGGTTGTCTTCTGGTCATTTCTGACCCATGGGACAAGAGGAGTACACAGAAAGTTAAGACTACATGAGGGCTAATTCAATTCTTACTGTTCCTTACTGTTCCTGATGGGCGGTTTCCTACTTTACCTTTGAGTAAGGTTTCTTTTTTAATTATACTTAACATATACAGTACAGCAATACAGCAGTATCAGAGCACAGGGTCAGACCCCGAGTGGAGGGTCAAGGGTTGCTCATGGGTGGGGCAAACAGTGATATCACAACCATCAATAACCCAGCACTCTACCCACCAGGACAGCAGGGCCCCATATGCATACACACACACACACACACACACACACACACACACACACACACAGACACACACACACACACACACATATATATACATGTATACACATTGGAAAATATTAATTATTTTATTGCTAATGGTAATATGACAAGTAATTCTGAAAGTTAAGTTTTCTCATTTCCTATTATTGTGTGTGCGTGTGTGTGTGTGTGTGTGTGTGTGTGTGTCCATGCATGCACGCCTGCTCGAGCCGCTCATTGGGCCAGAGTTTAGAGTTTGTCAATGGTGGAGCTTTGAATTTCAAACAGATCAATGGTCAGAAGCCAAGGCCTTAGCCAGTGGCTTTCTCTGGATCAGCTTTACCTACACACACATACTCTCACACACACATTTGCACACACCTTCTCAGGCTCCACTGCTGGCCCTAGTAGCAGTTTCTACCCCACTGTCCCTATTAAGCAGCACGCTCTCCTGCACTGCAGCAGTAGTCACAGTGCCAGCATGGGGATAGTGGCAGGTTGGTCAGTGAGTGGTCAGCCCTATTGTCAAGTGCTGCTCTCGCCACAGGGAGCTCAGGTCCAGCTCTGTAAGACGTGATTGGGTACAGAGGCTTTTCCTGCTGGCTCGGTGTAGAAAGGAGGGCCACTTGCGTTATGTAGGACTATTGCTATGGTGGAGTGTGTGTGAGAGAGAGAAAAGGTGTGTGTGTGTATATATGTGTGTGCAGGTTATGCCTGGTGTGTGAGGAGTGTTCTTGATCATTGGGAACACAGCTGCATGAACAGCCTTTGATCTACAGATGTCAAGCCACACGTGAGGTTTCACACAGTCTGATTATTAGAGCTTCTTGCAAAGCACCACATGCCATGTACCTGACAACCCACGAACTTACAGTGTTTATATTGAAGGGGCTATAGTTTGTTTTTTATTATTAATATTATAATGTATTCTTTTGTTTATTAATGTAATTATTTATTATGACCTGTCCCTGAGATCCACTTGGAAAGTGTTTTTGGTTTAATATACCAAATGACAAATATTCCTTTTTTTAGTCTTTGCCTAAAAATGGGTGGGGCTAAGGTGCCATGGGCTGAATAGGTGCATATATGTACAGTATATATGTTGTTGTTGTTTTTTTCACCAAAACATTGAATTCAAACAGGATGGGTTTCTGGTCTAGAGTCCACTTTTTATTTATTTATTGGTATTTACATATGTATTTATTTATTTCTCTACTACAGGCTCTATAAACCTTTCTGCTGTCAATTTATTTGAATATGTTCAATATAGATTTTTGAAAGTGTTAACAAACTGTCTGGTAAAACTGATTTATGATTATGTTAGATTTAGGTTTAGACTAAGGTTAAGATGTTCAGATCTACTATATAGAGCTAAAAACAAGATGAGCATATACAAAGCAAATGTGCCAGTCTTAAATCAATGCTATTCATGTTAAATTAACACTGCAAGTGCACTAACAGTGTTGATTTAACACAAGCAAATTGGCACAAGGATTAGATTGGACTTTATTGTCATGGAGAAGTTAAAAGTACAAGCCAATGAAGTGCAGTTAGCATCTTAGCAGAAGTGCAAAGTAGTGATCACAGAAATATTGTGCAGTCTATGTGCAAATTGAACAGAATGAGGTTGAGTGGTAAACAGGGGCAGGTAATGGAATTGTGCAAAATGGCAGGATTCAATTAGAGAATGAATGTACAATACGGGCGAGCAGATGGCTAAGTGAACATGTGCGAATTAGATAGGGCTGAAGTATGAAACAGGCAGGTTAATGTATTATTGAGGAGTTAAGGAGCAAAACATTGCAACTCTGGATAAACCAAATCAAATGTTACTATTTGATTTGATATGTACTGTATATATATCAACAACAATGTAGATTTAAATACCGTAAACTAAAGAAATGACGCAGAGACACTCAGTGTTTCAAACTATTTAAGGAGTAATAGGCACTTATTATGCATTTCAGATTTTAATTTTATTTAATTTGAAAGTGTGTACAGAGTCATGAGGCACTTCAGAATTAGCTAGAGTAGCATGTTATGATTATTTTATACATTTACAACAATAATTGGTTCTGTTTTAATAGAACGAGTAAGTTCCTTCCAAACTTTTGAACAGCAGTGTTTAATTGTTTGGTGATTTATCAAATAAAATGATCAAACTTACATGAATACAGCATGCCAGAAACAAACAGTTATGAGTACATTACATAATATTAATAAGAAGAATAACAATAATAATCTGGTTTAAAAGTTATTAGGTACACTGAAGTCAGTTGAGCAATCCTCTCTCTTACATTTTGGTCATTTATTATTCCAAATTCAGTGATTTTTTTTTTTAAAGAAGCCAGGCTGCTTACTTTGCATGGTGTTTTTGTGTAGTTCTGCACATAATGCAGTTCGCTGTTCCAGAGTGAGTCATCTGTGTGTGTGTGTGTGTGTGTGTGTGTATGTGTGTGTGTGTGTGCTGCTTCACTTAGCTGTCCATGCTTGGCAGCCCTTATGTGCGTTATCAGCCTCAGTGCCAATACTCGCTATCATTTAAATATTCCTTCTATCCCTCTCTCTCTCTCCCCCTTTCTCTCTCTCACACTCTCTTTTTCCTATGAGGACATGGACAGGAGGATTAAGAGTGTAATGCTGGCTAATCCTGCAGGTAGACACCCCGACTTCTCCCAAATCACCACATTCTCCAGTGAGGAAGGAGCAAGAAAGAAAGGAAAACAGCAGGACAAGAGAGAGGGAAGGAAGGGGGTGGGAGAGAGAAAATGAGAGAGAGAGAGCGAGAGAGAGAGCGAGAGAGAGAGTGAGAGAGAGAAAGCCAACGTGTGCAGAAAATGACAAATGCAAATCTGCATGGCTAGGGGTGGCATCACCTCGGAATGTCATATTTGTCTTGCGGAGGCTGTGTGTCCTGCAGCTATGTGCAGAGCGATGGCAGGCATGCATATGGGCATCCACACTGATGAGCCCTGGCTCTGAGTAAACACACAAACACACACACACACAACAAACAAGTGGGGACTGTGCCACAGTGAGGACTAGTATATTGTAGACGTTTGAGATGCAGGGACCAGAAAGAAAAAATGCGGACAGAGGCAGAAAAGGGAGCCGGGTGGAGAGAAAGGAAGGAGGAGCTGTAGTGAGAAAGGAGGGGATAATAATGTTAGCGCTAAAGCAAGACAAAGAGAGAGATGAAGAGACTGGCATGAAAAAAAGAAAATGGAAAAAGGGGGTTGAGAATGAAGCAGGAGGGTGAGAAAGAGAGAGAGAGAGAGAGAGAGAGAGAGAGAGAGAGAGAGCGGCATGTGCAGGTGTGTGTGTTTGTGTGTGTGTGTGTGTGTGTGTGTGTGTGTGGAGAGATCAGAGCATTAGCGCTCTGGGCTGGCTGTGGCCATCGATTGCAGGCCGCTCTGCTGATGGGGATGAATCATTCTCCCACTGTCTCATTAAGCACAGCCTGGCCTGCACCCTACACCATTACTCTTCTCTTCTGCTCTCTTCCTTTGTATACACTCAAACACACACACACACACGTATAATTACACACTCACATACATTGGCATATAGATACACACATAGGAGCAGTTCTCTCTGTTGGCTCTTTATTACTACTTTCATTTTTCGTTGAATAGCGTTCATCAGTTTTCACTTATAGACTTGCTTCATCGTCTGTACCGTGAAAGGTCGAGACAAATACACATGCACTTCTAAAATTAATTTATTATATTAAGCGATGGACATTATGGACGCTTAAAGCTTAAGGATTTCTGTAGAACTTGTACTTGTGATCTTTGGTTTTACTTTTATTACTTTTAGTAATCTCCTCACATAAGGAACTGCTGTTCTTTGGACGACACCATAACATTTGTATCGTAGTTTGGGACGAATACATGCGACTGCGCCCCTAATGTCTGTGGTTTCTTTCATTATTAATAAAACATTATTGCATAGTGCTGTATAAGTGCTCACACTGAACTCTTGACATTAACAAAAGTCATAGGAGTAAAAAGTCACAACTGGCTGGACAAATCTCATGATATATGGCAACAATAACTAACAGTATCCTCTCTGAAATCCACTGTATTGTGGTTTAACTGAGTTTGTATGTTTTATATATGTCCTATTTTATCTGTTTTGTGATATTCTACAGCAATAAACCATGAGAGTCCCTGTGCTGCGCAAAGCGGGATGAAATCACTAGTAACACATACCCTTGAATGAGTCATTCATTTTATAAAACTTGGACCATTAATAAGTAATACAAGTGATGTATGTGGTCATATATGCACTGTATGTGAGGTGCTGCTACCCTGGCCATGTATGAATAATGTGGGGAGTGAGCACAAACACTTAAAAAAAAGGGCCTTGAGAGAGGCCTGCGTTACCTTGATCTGTTTCAGTTTATTTGGTAAATAATATTCAGCACCTGCTCTAGTCTCTGTGTTTCTGAATTCACATTTGGTTTCTCAGGTGAGTTGGCTCAACCCCTGCCTCGGCCGATGGCACAGTACATGGATTATTTTATAACGGCTTGACCATGCCTCAGCCTCCTTTTTCCAATTCCTGGACTCGTGAAGAAATGAGAAACACGTCCCATTTATCAGACAGATCCGTAATAAGGTCTGCAGTTTTCTATGTTAGTTCGGTTTAGAGATCCTTCGTCCATCTCAGGTTTATTTGGAAGTAGACTTAAACCAACCTTCTCAATCTTGTATAGGAGATTTGGGAGAGTTGGAAGAGCAGCGTCCTCATTGTTCTAATGAACCACAGAAACAGATCAACTTACACCAAACTCAACCTGTCAAGTGCTTAGTGCTACAGTACATACCAGTAGTACCATTTGCAAAAGCACCTGGTGTGTATATCAGAATACAATATATGTACAGATGTTTGTGGACACACCTTCTAATGAATGCATTCGGCTACTTTAAGTTGCACCCATTGCTGACACAGATGTGCAAATGCACACACACATACACAAAGACACAGCTTGTCTAGTCCCTGTAGATAAGTACTGCCAATAGAATAGGACCCCCTGGAGAAGATAAAACATGAACATTTTGGCACCATGCCTAATGCCATGCATGGGGTACAGAGGTATAAAGCCCCTCAGCATTGAGCTGTGGAGCAGTGGAACTGGGTTCTCTGGAATGATGGCGCTAGGGAGTTGGGACGTACTCTAGTAGAAAATCTTCCCTGGACAGTAGATACTTTTTAAATACCCTTGAATTTGGAAGAAACAATGAAAGAGCAAGTGTCCCAATACTTTTGTCCATATAGTGTGGCAAGTACTAGCACTGAAGCTTGGAGAAACAGTATTATGACTAAAACTGACTAAATGAGAGATGTTCAAAGGCTGAGGAACTACAGCAAGAGTTACTTAGTGTCAAACTGTCATGGCAATTTAGATAAAAGTCACATGACAATGAGGAGTACATTCAAGCCCATGCACAGACACTCACACACACACACACACTCATACTGATACACACACTATTTCTCGCTGTGCTTTGGCATGTCACCAGGCATGTTATTTGTGTCTTTTGCGCCAGCCCCTCCTGATAATGGTCTGTAAGCACATGCGCTGCTGTGTAATTTCCCGCTAAAGGCCTCTCTTAGTCCCAGACGGGTGTTGTGATTTCCAAACACCGAAAATGATACGGCATGGCGTCCATGTAATCAGCAGGTCATGGGGGGGTGGGGGAGGGTGGTTCTGGGTAACATAGTGGCAGTCAGCATCTTTTTCTGCCATCTTCCTTTCTCTCACCCTCTCTATATCCTCCCTTTTCTCTCATCCCTCCTGTTTCTCGGGCCATGCTCTTTCACAGTTGGCTTACATGTTGGTTGTGCATGCTTTTCTGGCCTCCGGGGCAGCTCCAGACTAATCTCTTGGCTGTGTTCACCAGACAGGGGATGGTCCAGCATTGGTCTTTGAACTACTTTTCTGTTTAGTTTTCTCAATCAGAATAGGGTATGGAAGACCTTGTTTACCCAATACATTGCAGATGTAAAAAAAACAGCTTCATTTACCTCAACTGTGCGATTTCTAAACAAAAACAAGCTAATAGGCTTTTCTGTGGTGCCCCAGTTCAGACATTTGGGCCGGCTTATGACTGAGACTTCTTGCTGGCCAGTATGTCTTCTTCTTTGTAGTCAAATATCCGTTTTGAGAGGCTCCCAAAATGTGCTTTTATTTATTTTATTTATTTATTTTGATTTTTAGTCAGGTATTTAGAGAATTGTGGATTATGAAACACAGTGTAGCTGCATCAATGCTGACTCACTTCCCTGCTGACTCACTGCTTGACACACATTTTTGCACGAATGGCTTTGATATACACTTTAACATGGTGAAGGTTGGCTTGTTAAATGGATGAATGTGTGGATGGACAGACAGAGAGACAGACTGATAGATATATGAGAGAGAGAGAGAGACACTAATTGACATAAGTATTGGGACATCTGCTCAATCACTGTTTCTTCCAAAATCAAGGGTATTAAAAAGAGTTTATCCTGCTTTTGTTTCTTAACTGTCTCAACCAGTCCATGTAAGGCTTTCTACTAGATGTTGGAGCATTGTTGTGAGAACTTGAATATATTCAGTAGCAAGATGATTAGTGAGGTCAAGATGATCACTACTCCACCTCATCCCCAACTCTCCAGCTTGTTTCAGAAAGATTGATGTATGGAGCACCATCATTCCAGAGAACACAGTTCTACTGCTCCACAGCTCAATGCCGGGGGCTTTATACACCTTTAGGTCATAACTGGCATTAAGCATATTGCCAGTACACTGTTAAAAGTATAAGATCCTTGAGGTACTTTTAAAACTTTTAAAAAGTTTGAAACTGGAAGAACCTCCTAAGGTACTTTGAGGAACCTGTAAGGCGTCATTTTCTTCTGAAAACCTTTTCTTGAAGGTTCCTTAAGAGCGCCAAAAGAGGTTCCTCCACAGTTTCAGATTAAAGAACCTCCAAATGTTCCTCAATAATCTTTTATCAGTGTACTGGCACCATGCCTAATACCAGTGTAGGATCATGCTTATCCACTCCAGAATCCTAGACAGGCTGTGTGTGCAATTGGTGAAACTTAAAGCAACTGAATGCATCCACTAGAAGGGGTTTTCACACACATTTAGACATGCCCATGTCTCCACCATGAATTCCTATACACCACACACATGCTGTGCTTTCGGATAGCATTCAGCTGGCACAATGGGTGGGTGACAAACAAGTGATTAATATCAGCCTCATCATCTCTCCTTCTCAATATGTATTCACCAGTGCAGCAATCTCTTTAAGAAGGCTATAAGAAGAACACTTCTCTCTTTTGTCATCAGTCAGGTGGGGGGTGGAAAGAGGTGTACCATCAGACTGTTCTGTTTCCATGCCAGCCCACCCACCTCTCTGCAGGAACGTCCTTCCAGATAGTGACTTCCATATAGGCGTGACCTGTGTTGAGCCTTGTCATTAGTGCATTCACGTGTGATTTTTTTGCATGTGTGTGAGGTGACGGAGCAGCCGTGATAGGTGAAGAGGAGGCGTGTAAGAGAACTATAGTGGATGGTTTATCACAGTGGGTTTTCTCTGAGTAGAAAAGCTTTGTGTGTGTGTGTTCAAGTGGGACAAGAAGCATTTAGATAGAGACAATTAGGTTGGCAAGAGCAGCCCAGTTGTGCAAGCAATCACACATGCATGTACAAACACCTGCTGCGCCTTCCCCCCATGCTGAGTGTAGAATGGGCCCAGGATGTGGTGGGGGGTGGGCTCTCCCCCCTGTCCTATCCCTCCCTCCTTCAAGAACAGTTCGCCCCAGGGGAGCCTGCGATAGCATCGCTCTAATCCTTGATTAGATCAGAAGGGAGGAATTGTTTATCTGACATGCTCACATTCATTGTTGAGGGGTCGATATCCAGGTTTAATATTGTGATGTTGGTGGGGAACTTTTCACACTCCACAGGGATGAAAATGAAGTATTTAGTTAAGGTGGATCTGAATATGTGGGTAAAAAGGAGACAGAGAGAGAGAATGAAGCCAACCTCTCAAACCTGCCATTAAAGAGCTGTACAGACAAAATACAGCACATGCCAGTCCCCAAGAACCAACCCAACTTCAAGGACCTTCCCTTCCTCCACATGTTTGTTATGCTGCTCCTATGAGAGTTGATAAGGTGTTGCAGGGAGTTGAGGCCCGGAGTGGAGCTCAATGAAGCTGTAGGATCAGGTAGAGTTCATGGGCTTAAACCTTCCACTGCAGTCATTAGCGAGTCTGTTTGAAATGCTTGCTCATGAACGTCTTGGTAGGATTGTTGAGTGTTAAATCTCTATGGTGTTACCACTAGAGGAACCGTTATGACTGCACTCATCAGTTTACACATGTTCATGTTAATCACATATACTTAGCCATTGTAAAATATGTTATGTAGTGTTTGTCATTTGTCGGGAATATTCCTTATATTTGTACCATGGCATCATCAAAGGATTTGCAGCTATGCTGGACACACATGAATCAAGAGGATGCAGTTTTAAGTCAGGGACTCATTGATTATGATGAATGCAAAGTTATGAATCTTGCCATACTTCCACAAGATGATGTCTGCTCATTTCTGTAGAGTAACTTTACAGAATTCTACACATATATATCTCAGGATATGCAGCATCAAACAGTTCTCACAAGCATTGTCCTGCCATGGATAGCATGCCCGAGCCTAGAGATGCAATGATAGAGATGCTATTCTCCTTTTTACAAGTCAGTTGAGCATCAACAAGATTTTAAGTTTGGGTGTTTGCTTGTCCTGGACGTATTTACAGTCAATGCACGGAGCATTTGGGAAACAAAACTCAGAGATGCCGTGTTGGTCCATACAGTGAGGGGACTATAATGAGAATGAAGCAGTGCATTTAGGATGAATACGTTTCATGGACCTCAAAAAGGAAGAACTCCAGCTGGGAACTTCAGTGGTAACAGGCTGTGGTGCAGGTCAGCATGCAGAGGCCCTTCAAATCTTTCTCTCTTCCATAATCTTAGAAAAGAGTAAAGCGTGAGGCTGAAGTCTGCAGGCATGAGACGGAGAGAGAGAGAGGAATAAACAGAGATCGAGAGAAGACCCGCTTAGCGCAAGCGTATCACGCTGATGCCCTCTACATGAATGGAGAGAGATGAAAGAGCTCTCGCTCACCTCTGCTTCTCAGTCGCTTTTCTCCTCCTTCCCCCGTTTCTGCCACTGCTAAGCTGCTTAACGTGGAGCCACCGACACAAATCAGATTTCAGGAAGTTTACTCTCTATCACCGCTCCCTTCTCCCTGTCATACACTATGTTTAGAAGCTCACAGGAGGCGTGGATGCACAGAGGCTTACTGAAGGGTGCCAGGCAAAGGTTAGCGTCCAACTCTTATTTCCCCACAGTGGCTTGCGCACCTTCACATCTTCGCAGTGTCTCCCAGACGCAGAAACGAAGTTCATTTCTCATTCCGGCGACGTCCCCCTCGCCTCGCTTTGTTTACCGGGGTTGCAGGAGAGATCTCGTTACCTTCGTCGGGCTGCCAATCAGGGATGGGAAGTTTGTTTAGCACCCCCCTCCCCTCCCTCTCCCCCTCCCAGCAGTGCTCAAGGTGCTCTCTGCAAACTTGAAGGTGTTCCGGGGAACAACATGAAGGCAGGCGTAATTTGAATTCTCCACGGAGCAGCGAGGAAACGGACGTGACCGGATCAGAGGAGGCTGTTGCTTTGTTAAAAAATTCAAATGGAGCCCATTGCAAAGAAAGAGCTCCCAGGATTGATCTCAAATGCATTCAAAGAAATCTCTATGGTAAAGTCCAACCTCTTCCAGAAATGGGAAGTGATTTTGATACCTGCCCGTCCCGAGTATGGGCGAGCCAATCTTAATACAGCGGCGCAATCAAGGTGTGAAGAATTTAGAGAAACAAACCCACAATTTCAGGGTCCTTCAAGTTGGTCTCAACCGGAAAGAAAAAAAAATAGAAAGAAAAGACATAAATAAATGCAGAAATAAATATATATTCTCAGCAGATGAAGTATCAAAGGCTGTTTGTGTGTGTGTGTGTGTGTGTGTGTGTGTGTGCAGAGTACATGAGAAGTGGCTCATTTGAAAGCGTTTGATTTCTCGCCTCCATCTGGGTCGGCAGTGAGGCAGGAGTAAGACAGACGAACGGGGCGGCCCAGGCGCTGTGGAAATAGAATATTGATCTAAGGCCAGCGCTAAACTGTTCTGACAGCAGCTCCCCTGTTTGTTTTACCACATCCAGTCCATGGAGCAACAGCCATTCGGCCCGAGCCAAGGGGAAACCTAGCCCTCCCCTGAGACGGGGGCCGTACCAGAGGCCTTTGAATCCTGGTTGTGACGCAGGTGCCGTGCTGGGGGGCATACAGAAAGTCATGACATCTTCATATTAATCATCATGTTTTCACATAAAATGGACATGCTTCATAATAAATGAAAAAACAATACTAGCTTTGACTTCCACTGAAGGTTAAGAAGGCCTTTGCTTCTCCTGTAAAGCTGCCATTTTTGAGATACTAGATCTTGGGTTGATCAGCTGACATCAACACTGTAGCATGGACTTATACTTATAGTGTTCCAGTGACGTTTGGAGGATACATCCTTGTCACAAAAAGATTACGTAAAGCCGAAGGACATGGATGTCAAAGCCTCCTACGGAAGTTTTGCTCACCTGCGGAGTTTACTTTTACCCTAATCTAACACATCTGACTCCAAAATTCAGATGCATGCGCAGACCTTGATTAGCTCGAGTAGACGTGTTAGATTAGGATTGGAAATAACTCTGCAGGTTAGTCGATCTTGAAGGAAAGACTTGGGGCACCCCCTGCTATAGAGTTTGATGGGTTTTGGTTCCCTGCTCACTACTGTAGTTGAATGTCAGTGGTAATTACAGGCAGGCGCTGGAGGAGAGCTTATGCTGATTGGAGAGTCTGGGCTAATCACAGTGGTGGCTGCGGAGCAGGAAGGATCCAGCAGCAGGCCCACACTGACTCCCATTACTGCCTCTGTAGCTCTGATGAGAGAATGCAGAGAGGGAGATAAAGGCTTTTACTTCGTCCTCCATGATCCCTGCGTCACCACTAGCTCATTAGGACCTATGTAAGAAGCTTCCAGCTTCCAGCTCATTTTCCCTCATCGCTGAAGAACTCAGAAAATTGGGAATTCCGTGGGAATTGATCAGTTCATACTCATACAAATGTGCTGCGAGGTTGGACAAGCTGCTGCAGAACACTGGCAAAAAATCCCAATTTCAGCACAGAGCCACAAGTTTTTGTCAAAATACGCAGATTTAGAGTGTGTTATTTATTTCAACTTCTTTTGGAATATAAAGTAATTGTATGTGTGTAACAGGGCACACTGTTAACAATTAAGGTAGTATTATGGGAGAATTGGCATTTCTGGCTCATGACCTCCCCCTGCAGTCAGGAAGTGGAATTTGCACTTTGAGCCAGCCCTCAGGAAGAACAAACTAAACACATATTTTTGGACAAGCTGAGAGATGCACAGCCATCACTCAAAGTGAAAGAAGCATGTGGACTGAGGTGGTAGTTGATGTACCAGGCTTCCCCAGAGTTACATAGTGCAGTTAGCTGCACACTGAGCCCAGGGGTAGATAGAGACACTACTCACCCTATTACAGGCCAAAAGAGCATCTCAATGACTATGGTTACATGTCATCTCTGCAATCTGATTGAAATCCTTCCAATTATGGAATAAGACTGAGGTGTTTATATGTACACTTTACTCAACTATCTGATAAAAAAATCTCTGTTTACATGCACGCTACATGCTGATGCGGATGTGTAGAGTACCGCTTAGTGTACACATTACCATGACAACAAGCATCACACAAGTTTTTTATGATGGCAGACTCTCATCCGTTTATTAAAAAAGGGACGAGGGGAATTTGGCGTGTTCTGCAAAATTCCAGGGCACATAAGCTATATAGAGTCCCACCACAGATGACGCAAACCTCTGGATTAAAGTGTGAGAGAAAAATGTTAGGTGGAAGCGAAATTTACGTATGACATGGAAGTCATTCATGATTTAACACGACTTGATGAAGGATTATCCCACCTCTGCAGAACATACTGTAATGCTGCGTTTCCACTGCTCACGACAGAATTCTGTGCAGTGGGCACATACCGTGAGAGCCCCTATTCCAGTACTACTGTATGATGCTGTTGCCTTGCCCATGCAGAGATTGTACTTAAACTTTCCGATTGGGAATGTAATCTGATGCAGTTGTTTACATGGTTGTTATTCTTCTATTACCCACCTTGTTCAGTCGGATAGAAACTGTGTAGTCTGTTTCAAATGAGGTGCATTCAAAGACGTATTCTATTCTGATTGAGCTATCAGTCGGAATATTAACAAATGATCAGTCTGCGTGTAAATGTGGATATTCTTTATGAAATTTAACTCTTAACATGGTGGCAATCTTTATGTCACTACCTCTCCGTTAGCTAGGTCCAGCTTGCTAGTACATCTTTTTAAACTGAACAGAGAGGAGCGAGTCATTCATCGTTCAGAAGATGAATGAGAAAACAGGGACACACAGGCATATAGAGACTCGATTCCCATTTATCTCAGCCCTGTATTATGAAATCATGTATTTGTTTGCAATCTGATGTTTGTGTCATCTTCAAACGGGCAGGAAATCCAAATCAGGCTCGTCCTTGTGTTTGTATTCGTCATAAATGTTTGATGGCATTTATCCACTGATGGCTTGTTTTTGCCAGCTGTTCTTTTAAAAGATTAATAATGTGTTTTTAATCCCATGCATTCTTTGTTTGTTGTTGTTTTCTGTTTTGCTTTGCTCCTGATTTAGTGTCGGAGAGTATTTCTAGCTTTGGTTCCTCACGTGAAACCAGGCCTTTGCGGGATTGCGTTAGAGTTGTGGGATATTTTGCTTTTCACTGTTATATGAGACCGGATAACACAGCTTGTTATTTGCTGATTATTTATTATTTCAAAGGGCACTGGTTTCAAAGTCTTACACAACCCCAGTTTTTTAATGAACCTTGGAAAAATGAACAATGAGATGCTATCGTGCATTCAACAGGATCTATTAACACAGTAATTACAAGCAACTTAGGTTGACGTTATGCAAGCTAGTAAACAAGACTCTTTTGTGGATTTTGCTCAAGGCTGTCCTGGCTTTCCTGATAGCAGAGGTGGAACGTTCTTCTTTTATTCACCACACTCTCTTCTATCTACTGCTTTTCCTTTTTCCCAGCTCCCCGAACTCTTCATTCTCCTTTTCCTCCCTGTCTCTCTTCTCCTCCCCCCACTCCTCTCTCTCCATTTGCTCTATGCTCTCGGCTGGTGTGCATTTTTAGCCCAGTCTTGTTTCAGAGCTTATAGAGGTACTCAAGAGGGTCAGAGCTTTCTCCACCACTGGTCTTGCTTTAGAACTGTAGACTCTCTCTTCTAGGACGCATATATATATATATATATACACACACCCTTTTCTTCACCTGTCTTATCTCTTATGCGTTTTGCCCATCCAAGGTCATGCAAAAGCCCTCTCTCAGTCATAATCAAAAGATCCGGTCCGGTCCCGGTGTCACATTTGATTACTAGTGTGTGTTTTTATCTCTCCAATGCCTTGGGTCATGAGTCAGAATGTGTAGGCTTCAGTCTCAATTCAATATGCATCAGACATTTACATTGGGTGGAAGCGCTGGTATCACAGCTGCGAATATTCTGCGTAAGCAGTGAATTATTGATGAATCAGGGTTTTTTTTTTTTTCTGCACAGCACTTTCTGCCGAAGATCCTCTTGCCCTCTAGTTCTCTTTCTTTTTTTGATGCCATCTCTTGGTACAACATATTCATATATATATATATATATATATATATATATATATATATATATATATATATATATAGCAGAACTTTTCCTAGTAAAATGAATACAGGGAGGGTACAGGGGGACTTCAAGAGACAAGCAGGACTCAAATGGTCTCTTTTTCCTGAAAGTGAAGCTAACTTTGTTCGTTCAATAGCTAGTGGCTATGAAATTCCATCCTGGCCTCATCCCATTGTAACCTCACCGCACCACAGCTCTTGACTCGTCCCACTCTTTATTTGTATTGTTAGTCTCACCCGTGTCTTGTTATGGTTGGGTGTGCGGTATATATGTCTTTTATTTTTAGGCTGTCTTTGCAAATCCCTTTTTATCCTTTACTGCAGGGCTTATCCAGGGGTATTCTGATTCTGCAAGGTTGGTTTCCAGCGCCATCTGCCAATTTCTTGCTTAGCATGACCAGTTGTTTTTTCTTTTGGTCAGGTTAAGTAGGTGTGCTTGAGAAAGCATATACCCCTGGATGTATATCAGATGACTCCAGAGGAAACCTTCAGTACAAACAATTTGGTATAAATAATATTTGTAAGTAAAATTCCATTAAAGTCTTTGGGGTAGGCCCCATCATGGGCCCAGGTCTTGGAACATATGGACCCTCAGAGCCAGCCCCCTGGGCAACTGGGTGAGATCAGATTGGTGGCGGTGGGAAGAACAGAGGGAAAATACGAAACGTCAGCATTTGAAAGCAGCAAAATAAGCGTGTAAGTAAAGCTCTTTTAAAGACAGGTGGAAGCTGGTGATTGATTGAGGTAAAGGTGACGTATCATTAGAGCCTTTAAGTAGAACTTTTGCTAAAGCTTTCATTTCCTTTCAGTTCCCAGTGCCTAAGTTCTTGCTTTCTAGTATGGTCTGTTCTAGTTTCTTGGAATAGATTGCTTCTGTATTGTTTATGGATTTCTCCATTAGAATATATGAATCATGGCAGTGATTTATGGACAAGCCTAAATAGTCTAGTTAAATAGTTGTAAAGCATATTTAAAATCCTGTCTGGACCAAAGTTCTACACAATAAAACACACCTAATGTAACATAAATATGGTATTACACAGGATCTGTCAGACACAATAAAAAATGACACACCGCAGGCCTTACACAGAGAAATCTAAAGCATCATAAAGCACCTGTTATGAGTCATCCAGATGTTGCACTGGTAGTTAGCCACTGGGTGTTGTGGGGAGCTCTTGGCCTGCCCCTCTCTGTCTCCTGCCACTGTATGCTGTACCTGGCTGGACATTCCCCAGCCGGCACCACCTGCATGGCCTCATTCTGTGGGCCAGTGCTGAGATATTGCTTTATTTCGAGGGATCAGCAGAATGAAAACCAAAATGAGAAACACCTCGGAAGCATCACCGGGGGCTAAATGCGTTATTATGTCAGATTTACAAATTCCTCTCTCTAGAGTATAAAACTGACCTACATAACTACGGATCATAAAAACACACACACAAATGGCCCAGTTCTGCTCGCTCTGGCTTGCTTTTTTTCACCATTCTTTTGTGTGTTTCACCTCTCTCCCATCACCAGCAGCCTAGTGAATAATGAGCGTGTCTCAACCAGAGTGGTAGGGCCTGGGAGGGGTGATACTGCATTGATCCGATACAGCCTGTAATGGAGTAAACATCTTATGCATGGACAGATTCTCTCCTGTGGCCCAGTGCGCAAGTGGTATGCTTGCCTCTCACATTTCTTCTCATAGCGATTAATAATAGAGGGCTCCCTCATAAAAGAAAGAGGTGTTCGTCGCAGAGTGCCAGTCGCAGCTGTCTCATAGCTCCATCGCAGATCTTTTATTTGCTTAACTCGTGTCCCATGTAGGTCTTCATCGTACAGGGACAAACTGGGAGCTAGAGTCATTGGTAAATCATAGATTTAGTCGCTCCTGTTTTTCAGGAGTGGCCTCCATGGGCCGATGAGTTAGAACCTGAACTTTTTCTCTATGCCATGCAGCAGGTGATCCACTTCGGGGCCCTTATGCACAAGCATTCAGCTCAGATCACAGCTACAGAGAAAAAATATCCATCAGTGGTACTTTCACCACTTCTTTTAGGATAAAGTAGCTCCCAAGCTGGAATTCTGAGATAAGGAGTGAACTGAGTGGGATAGAAAAAAGAATCTGCGGTGTGTTACAAATCTCAGACTGGGTGGTTTCTCCAGAATGGACTGTATGGATGGCGACACCTCAGTCATGTGACCCTCCCTCTTGCCCTTTCCTCTTATGGGAGATGGATCAAGGTTGACGGCCACATATGGATATGGCAAATATCGACCGTCTTAGTTCATCTGTGCGAGAGAGAAGGAGATTGATGGACAGTGTTGAGAGGGGGAGAAAGAGAGAGACAGAGAGAGAGAGGAGAGCCAGAAGCTTTTAATGTTTCATGGCAAACCAACAGGAATGCGTGTTGCACAGTTGAAAGTGTCACTGTGACAGCATTGTTCCCCAAGAGGGTGTTGCTCTGTTGGAGTCCAACAGCTATAATGGGAAAAGTTGGCCTCCATGAGTGAGAACACGGCCCAGAATTTAGAGCGCACTCCATTATTTAGCAGGCTTTGAACATGGTGACCTTGAGATAAAAATCCATCCAAGGGGAATGCATCTGAGGACTTCACTGAGCTCTATCTACATCAAACAACGGAGGCGCCATCAAGCATTCCCCTCAGGCCAAGCCAGTCGCATCTTTCTGTCTCTTTTGCTCCCCCCCCCCCCCCCCCCCCCCCACTCATTTATATACTTCATTTACATGACCTTGCTTTCGGTCTCTGATATGTGGGTTTCAGGCACTGAATGCAAATGTCCCATCAGTAGCTTAGTAATCACTATTAATCACAATTAGGCCAGCTGGACAGAAAGAAGCCTCTCTCCCTATCTCGCTCTCTCCCACTCTCTCTCTCTCCCACTCTTACTCGCTCTCCTTTCAGATGGATGGATAGTGTCATTGTGCAGAGGCATAGCCAGGCTGCTTACAGCAGACTGCTCTGAACCTTCATTAAGGTCACTCTGACTCATTTAGCTGCTAACGCTAAATTCCAGCTCAGTCACTTCTATAATAAGAGGGATGTTAGCTTTTTAGCAGCTCAAGCAGTCGCATATCACATACTATTAGCTAGTGCATGGCTGGTAATCGGAATAACCATTACGCAACTTAGTTTGTGGTCCTTATTGATGCAAGGTTCCTATTTTAACACCTTTTTTCTCTTTTATCATGCATATCTCTGTTGGTTGATCCTCCTCGCCTCTACGTTCTTCATGTTTAATTTATCAGCAGTTAAAAAGCAAGTTGCATATATTTAGATCCACAAAGAGCGATATTCCTGTCATGTCAGTCCGTATCTCTTATCTGTCTCCCTCTCTCCTGCTTTTCTCCTGTTTCTTACCTCTCAACCAGTTGGTTTCCATCCCTCCTCTGGAAAACACAGAATAATTGCATTCTCTCTAATAGAGCGGGTAATGTTGACAGTACATAAATCCTGCCACAGAAATAGCATGTCATTTATCATCTGATTTGGCCTCTTTGTTTTGGCTCGGCTACCGCTCTCTCCTCCCTTTGTCCCCAGTGCCGGGCGCTTTATCTGCCTGTGCTGGGGCCGATGGCTATGGCTGGATCTATGTGTGTGTGTGGGGTTGGCTCTGTGTACATGTGTGTGTGTGTATTAGTGTGTGTGACTGGTTGGATATCTCTAAGCACCCAGGATCTATATACAACAACACACTATGGTGTACTCAGGCCAGTCACCTATACTTTCTGCCTTTGTGCCAACTCTCTCTCTGACACTCCATTTCTGTCTTCTGTGCTTGCTGTGCTTTCCTACATCTCATCTGACTGGCAGTCTCATCCAGACATCCATAGCCATAGCTCATCTGTCCCCTTCTGTCCAGTCTCTGCCTTTCTCTGTGGGTGTCTCAGCTGAGATCCAGAGATGAGGAACCTTCTGTCCAGAGCTCCTGCCAGTAGCCAGGCAAAAGTCTTTCCAAACGCAACCGTAGCCTGATGGTGTGGAGAATTCGGTCTTGAAACGAGCTTGAATCCAATGTCTTACATCACTGATTATGTTTACATGCAAAGATTTTCTCCAATCCAGTTAAATGTATTTAAATTATAGATTTAGACTGCGCTGTATATGCACGCTCTACTCAACAATCTGTTGAAAATCTCAGTTTACATGCATGATACAAGGAATCCGGCCACCAGAAGCCATAATAGAGAAGCAGCAGTATGTTAGCTACCTGAGTCTGTGGTTGGTGTGTTTGCTTTTCTGATGCTTTAAAATTCAGAAAACTCAGGAAAGTGTACTGCAACATTCCGAGGCACATGAGCGATCCAGTCCCACCACTGAATACACAAAACCTCTGGATAAAAGTGTGCAGTAAAGGCTGGTGAGAGTGGTACCAGTACCAGTCAAACCAGTAAAGGAATTTACAGATGTTAAGCGGAAACAACATTTCCGTATGACGCAGCAGTCATTCATGATTTTATGCAACATTTGAATGGCTTGATTTGAATGGATTATTAGGCTGCATGTAAACATGGCTATTGATATGTGAAACAAAGTGATTTTACAGTGCCATGTTAAGATAAATAGTCCATGATAATAAATTACCTAAAAAGAATCTTCATCCATCCATTTCTCCTATCCGCTTCTTCTTGTTCAGGGTCTCAGTGATTCCAGAGCTAACCTGAAATCATTGTGCACAAATAGGCAGGAATATCCCCTGGACAGGGCACCAGTCCACCACAGGGAACCACACACACACCTAAGCTTACACATAGGGAGCAATTGAGCAAATGCATGTGTGTTTTGGGAAAGTGGGAGGAAACCAATGTGGAAACAGGAAGAACACACCGAATTCACAGATAGTGACTAGAGCAAGATTTGAACCCACCACCCACTTAATTGCTTTCTGAGACTGAAACAAGTTGGCCAAATATCTTGTTACTGGCCAAGATAGCTCTGTGATAGAAAGGGAAAAAAACTGGCAGTTGTACCAGGGTAGAGACCACCACTTGGCACTACAGTGAGATTTGTATCTGAGTGCAATGCACCACAGGACAGTAAATGAGCATGGGGTCTCGTCAGGTCCAGGCAATTACACTGCGAGCTGTAACTGTGGCCAGTTGCTTAGCCATATGTACAGTCTTTTCCCCACCTCAGCTGACCCTTCACTGTAGCAGAATCCAGGTGACACAGCAGGTGTTAGCTGGACGCACCAACACAGAGACATCCCACTGCTGTCTCTCCATCATAGAGACTAAGATGAGTAAGTGGAGCAGATTCCTATCACTATACTAAGTATATATATATATATATATTTTTTTTTTTTTTTTTTTTGCTGTCGTTGCACGTGTGGTCCTAGAATTATCATTATGACCATTTCAGCAGGCAGAATAATGCCACCCATGCAAATAGTACTTCTTTTAATCTTAAATCTCTAGAGAGCGGAAGAGTAAGGAAGAAACAGGAGGAACAATAAGGCTGGAGAAGCAAAGAGAGAGAGAGAGAGAGAGGTGGGGGGGGGGGCAGTGTGAGGACAAGGTTAGTGAGGCAGATCCAGTGTGCTGTGGCTTTGTGGAAGAGAGCAAGAGGAAGCGAGAGGGAAAGACAAATAGAGGGAGAAAGAGAGATAGAGCAAGGGAGAGAGGGGTGAGAAAAAAAAAAGCGAGTTGACACTGATTCCCCTGCTAGCTCCCTCTCTGAATAGCAAGCACTCTCTCAATTATTCATTAGGCAGCCATGGAGTCGAGCATCCATAAAGGAGCCCTTATTGTTGGCATTAGCACTAGAATAGTCCCAGTACACACGCTACATGGTACCTATCACTCAGCATTACATTAGAGCATCTATCCCAGTGAGAGAGAAGGTGTGTGTATGTGGGTGCATATATGTATGCATATGCATGCGTATCTGTACCTGTACTTGAATGTTTCGATAAATCATTAAGACCGGTTCTCACCGCACAGTGACCGCTGCTGTAACCATAGGGAATGTGTCCACCCATCGATTTCCTACTTTCTTCCCCTCTCGGGTCCTCAAGGGTTAATTGCTGCACATTTGTTTTCAGCAGGTCCTCAATCAGAGCTCGTCAAGGACAAGCTGGCATCAATCTTTTTCAGACATTTTTCAAGCCTGGCTTTGACATCCCAGCCTTAATCAATCAGAGAGCTGCCTGCCAAAGACTTGGAGTCTACACAGTGCTCTCGGCAGGGGCACAGCTACCATGCATGCAGAACGTGCAAGGCATGTGGACAAAGTGCCTTTGCGGGCACTAGAAATGCCCAGTAGTATTCAGTAAATTCGCTAAAACACATACATGGGTCTCATACACACACAAAGCTATGCACACACACACACATGTGGATCTGTCCTGTTCTGCCCTCCTCAGCAGCGTGCTAAAGCTCCTGGGCATTTTACACAGATTAAAGAGTAAGTACGCGCAGGTGCGCGCTGGCTAAATACGCCTGTTAAGTGAGTCCAGCTCCAGCAGCAGGTCCAAAGGGTCAAACCTGCCAGAGAGGAAGTTGCACTCTCAGGTGATGCCCCAAGCCTCTGAAGCGATGGCTGGATATGTGTGTGTGTGTGTGTGTGTGTGTGCTGGGATAAGCCTTTGAGACAAGCAGAGCTGGATGTAGCTAGACTCTGCAGTGTGTGAGCTTGTATTCTTAGATTCTGAGACAGTCTGAAAAACACAGCCTACCACACTACATGTCTAAATGTTTGAGGACACCCTTTCTAAACAATGATTCGGCTCCAGTTGATGACACAGATGTGCAAATGCACACATGCAGCTGGACTAGTCCCTGTAAATGAGTATTGCCTATAGAATAGGACTCTCTGGAGCAGATAAAAATGAACCTATTGGTGCCATGCCTAATGCCAGGCGTGGGCTAGTCGCTAAATGCAATCAAATCCTCGCGACAATTGCACACATCTCTCTCTCACACTACAGCTCTGTACCACCCTCCAGGTCTGGTTCCACCTTCATGCTCTTCTGTAGTCTGGGTCCGACCAAAGTTTTAGTGTATTTTATCACTCAGAAAGCTTTTAAGATGCCAGTGTAGACGTGACATCCCTCGGAGCCAGACGTCGATGCATTTTTAGATATGCTTTCTAGGATACGTTAGCTTTTAGCCTGAATAGCACTCCCCCACTCTCCTAGGTCCTTTTCAGTACTGCCATGAGGATTGACTGGCGACAGCCAGTTTCTCTACCCAGAGCAAACAATCAGTGGCCTCAGACTGCAGGCACTGTGCTTTGTTTGCACAGTCTGGTAGTTGTCAGGCTACAGAGATGTGCAGGACAGCAGTGTGTCTGCTGCTTTTTCCGCGGTGGACGGCCTATCTGTGTTTGTTATTGTGATCCTTTTCTTAGTCCGTAGCAGGAGAAAGCTCATCAGGCCAGGATGGGTTTTTTCTTCACCCCGCGAGCGATCGATAGGTCACCCGTCTCATTACACCCTGTCAGTCACATGGCCCAGAGTAGCTCAAGCACCCAGTCCCTCACTTTCAGACTCTTCCTCTGTCAGTCTGGCTATCGTTTTACCTGATTTTGCTCTGCCAGCTGTCCACAGCTGTCCACATCCTTTCACTAGCATGAATCCACCAGTGTGATTTGGCGTGGCTGGTCCAGTATGATCCCACATGTAGGATTAACACAACAATCAGCTTTAATTTCACTAGTTCATCTAATCAATCTGCTTCCACCTGCATCGAGTGGGTCTCTAAAACTCTTCCAAATCAGGCGACAGCTGCTATTATCTGTTACCCACCTTAAATGGTGCAGAACTTACAGATGGCAGAAAGTACTAGCTTGACCCAGGATTCTAACTCACGACCCTTTGGCCATGGTCTTAGTCTGCTGAGCCACTCAGAGGCCCTAAAACAGGGTTCTTGATTTGATTTTGTCTGCGAACTGTTCTACAGATGAATAACGGTCTTGTTCTGGAACTCCAAAAGAGAGCCAGAACTCACTTGCGAAAGGTTTAAAGCAATTCAAATCACATGCTTGTAGTTCAGTTTGCATTTTTAGTGTTGCACTGGAGCTACGAAACTAATGTACAAACTACAAAGCCATCAAGTTGTATTGACTGCTGTCTTTGAATAAGAAGTGTAATACCTGTATTGCAGCTGGTACAGCAGGTCAGCATTTTCATTTGGGTGTTGGCCTGGGTGTTGTGGTTTTGATCCACGCTTTAGTCTCAGTCTGTGAGCAGTTTGATGTGTTCTCCCCATGTCCGTGTTGTTGTCCTTTGGGTGCTCCGTTTTTCCTCCCTCCTCCCAAAAACACGTGGTGGGTGAACTGCATTCGTTAAACCTGCCCTAGGTGCAAGTGAATGGGTGTGTGTGGTACACTGCGATGGTCTGACAAACTGTCCAGGGGGTAGAAAATGCCTTGCACCCACTGATTCCAGGTAGGGGTTCAGGTCTTAAGAAGGCTGCTAGTAGTAGTAGTTTAGCTTTAATGGGAAAAATTAGAGTTAATTAGATTTTTTGTCAAACTATAATTTTAATCTCTTTCATTCCGTGAAGAGATACTATTATCTTGCTTTTCCATCTCTCCTCCACCAAGCCCCCTCTTGCTGGACCTTTCCCTGGGGGGGGCGTGGTTGTCATACTGTTGATTGCTCAAGGCGTGTGTGTGCGTCCTTTCAGATTGACAGGCAATCTCCTCCTTTGTTTTAAGTAATCAAGAGAAGCCAGCCATATATTCCTCACTACAATTTGCTGTCCTGTTATCTTTCCTTTCTGTCTCGCACGCAGGAGAGGGACATTTTTGGTTGTTGTTGTTGTTGTTGTTGTTGTTGTTTTCTCACAATCTATGTAGATATAGTTTGAGTTCAAAAGATACTGTAGCACCAAAAACTGTTTCTGTGTGTGTGTGTGTGTGTGTGTGTGTGTGTGTTATTTATTTATTTATTTATTTATTTATTTTTCTATTACAAGGCTCAAATGATGCTTGACAGGAAAGAGGAGACTTACACAGGGTAGTAGCTTCAATTGCTTTTGGATCCAACAGAACGTCACGTACCGAACACAGCATTCTCACCATTTTGCAGATCTTGCCTGTTTCAATTGAAGTTCTGTGGCATCACTTACTGTAAACGCTGTCATTCGAAATAGGCTGAACTAATGAGCCGTTCTGTTTCAGTAGTTATTGGCTGGATCTGAAATGGCTCCCCGTTCTCTATGTAGTGCTCAACATAGGGCACAGGCTAATAGCTTTTACGTCCTAAGTAGTGCACTGTATCTCAAACAGGGAGCCATTTTGTATTTAGCTGAGTCTTTCTCAATCCTACATCGCCCCAGCTCATTAAAAAGTGATAACTTCACTTGGGAGTTTCATTATGGCTGTGCTTAAGTATCGAGTGTATGGATATGTCACTTAGCTCTGCTTAACAAACAGAAGAGCAGGCTAATCTCCCATGCTTTCATCTGAGGGGACTCTATCTTTCCTCTTTAAATGAAACAGGGATAAAAACAAGCATTGATGTCCCTCTGGCACTCTTGTCTATTTTTCACTCTGTCCTCATGCTTGAGCTGGCGATAACGCGCTGGCATTAGCCAGAGATTGAGGAAAGGAAGGACAAGTTCATGGATCTTGGGTGGTGTTTCTGCATATATAGTCATGGGGGGCATACTTAGAATGCATCATGACACTGCAGCTGTCAAGGGTGGACTGAATGACTGGGACTGGTTCAAGAATTGGTTGATTAGTCCTTGTTATGTTTGTCCTTGTTGTTTGTGATTATGCCCTGTTATGTGGACAGTTTGGAGAAGGGGGTAAAGGCCTCACATTGTGTCCTAAGCATGAACATCATATGGTGCTGCTATGAGTTTAGTCTACACTGAAAATAAGTCAAATGGAAACAAACTAGTCTGACACATCCGCTGCAAACTGGTGACGTATCTTCAATGACACTTTATAGGTTTATTATTCTGGTATTAGTTATAATATAGAGGCTATTATGAATCATTTGGTAACAGTTTTGCATATTTTGTGGAGTCCCACAGGGTTCTGTTCTACAGTTATGAGGGTAAAGGACTGACGTTTGGGGTTTAAGGAATTAATCAGGGAAAGCTGAATTGAAATGGTTGTATTAGTTCTATATTGTAAAATCCTTTTGTCTTAAAGGTATATCATTGATAACAACAACAGTATTACTAACTGAAAATCATGAATGGTCTCGTTTCTGTTATTATTCTTATAAAAACTAAACAGCTCTCCTCTATACCCATGATCTCGCTTCCCCTCATCCAGTTTTTGAATAGATCAACCATGTTTCGACGAAAGATGGCTCTTAAATGCAGTGTTTGTTCAGGTGGAACATCGGTGCTATGCGATTCAATGTGACGTGTCAAAAAATAGAAACGGGTCATCCGTCAAAAATTGGGCATTCATCAAAAATTGCATGTCACATTGCACTCCATCAGACTCTGCAACTTAAGGCTGATATAGACAGCTTCATTGATTAAAATTAGAGTGTTTTGGTTATGTCCTTAAAGACAACCATGCGTCATTTGCTGTTAGGACAATGTGTCTGACATTGCAGACGAAAACAAAAGCATAGTATTATTTGATAAATGCTGGTGCAATATGGAGAAAAGTATTAGGACACCCACACATTACACCTACAGGAGACAGGAGCTTTTTATAAATCGTTTTATAAATTTAAATTTTTTAATCTTAGCATCTTTGACAACAGGTTTGGAAGCACTGGTGACTTTTATACACTCAGCAACCCGGCTCTTTTTGCCCAAGTTACTGTGTTCCTAAAAGCTTCCACTTTTCAATAACACCACATTGGCCACAGCTGATTGTGAAATGTCTAGGAGGGAAATTTTTTTTTGCAACAGTGGCATCCCATTACAGTACCACGCTGGAAGTCAGTGAGCTCTTTAGAACATCCTATTCAACACCTGTGGCAATAGGACTGAATGAAACACCTGAAATGTAGTCACATTAGAGTAATACAGCAAAAGTATACCACTGGCATTGAGGGGTTAACACACATGGTTCTTTTTTGTCGCTGCAATTTGCTTGGCTGTGCTCATTAGTCATAAAGAGATGGCTTACTGCAATTCGTGGAGATGGCATAGTGGTCGTGTGTTAAATTACCGTGGATATAGTGGATGTTGTGCTGTTTATATGGTGTTCCTCTCTTGTTGGCTGTTAATCACATTATATCTGTGTTCTTATGTGCGACTGAATAGAGTTTTAGAAAGCTCAGAAAGGTCATACAATGTCACTGTGTCGTTCTGGGTTTCTGCTTTCTCTCTTACTCTCACTCTCTCTCTCTCTCTCTCTCTCTTTCTCTCTCTCTAACAAGCTGGCTGTGTGGCTGGGGGTTTTAATTAAAGTGCCACTGCTGGTGAGGGCATATCACGTCTCATCTCATCAGCACTGCAGCCTCTCAATGTCACCCAGGTCTCACTTAAACACACACATACGCACACACACATGCACTCACACAAACACATACAGTTATCTACATGTGAGCTTATTAATTTGTGAGTATATGTGCACTGATACGAGTATCCATAGCTACAATATCATAAGCAGCTTTGCACTCACATTAGCACTAGCGCTAGCACTAGCTGAGTCACATTGCTCATTTACGAAGAGACGACTGTTTTCTTTTCCTTTATCTTATTTGTCGTTTGCTGTGCTTTCTTGAATGGTGTCTCCACGAGCCCGCTGTTTATCTGCATATCACATCACTTGATCAAACAGACTTAAGCAATGTCACGCCACATTAGCATTAGCATGCGTACAATAACTCTCCGTTTAAGAGACGCTTCTGCGTAGATGCGGCGTCGACCGCTCCCTGCTCTTCTTTAAAATGTATAATTCCTCGCGCGGCTCTAATAGAAACCATAAAGAGCTGCTCATCCCCTCCCAATCACAGCCGCTGCGAGACAGGCGGCGCTAACCCAAACAAAGCTTAGAGCGCTGGGCCTCCGTCAGCAGCTAAACAGATGATGGATGGGATGAGAAGGGAAGGGAATGGGCTCGCGCCTGTCTCTGGCGCTTTGTAATTGCTCAAGAAAAAGGATGCTCAGCAGCCCGTACTGTTGGCCTAATGGGATTATTCCCCAGTCGGCCTGCTGTGGAGAGAGAGAGAGAGAGGGGAGAGAGAGAAAGAGAGAGAGAGTAATCCAATTCTATGTACTGTACTTCATTGAGAGACAGTCATCTCTTTGCAGATCCACAGCACACGCGTGGGAGAGTGTGTGTCGTTTCAAGGGAACTTTGGTCCCTCAGCCCGATGGGATGAATGTGTTGAGTGTTTGCTTACCACCCCGGACCCTAGAGAGTGTCACTAGGGAGAAGTGAAAGAGAGATTGCACGAGAGTGAGCACGAGAGTTAGTGAAGGGAAGAGCAAGAAGATGAGCAGAGACTCCAAGAAGCGTCTTTCCTTAGAAATTTTACATTTCATTGAACTGTACAGACTGTATTTGGCTTTATCAAATTAGAAAAAGGGCTGTGAACGCTGTCACAGAGGGATTCCCTCTGTACTGCGTGGTGTGTCTGTGTTTTACCCTGTTCAGTCATGGAGAGCTCTCAGTACAGTAGTGTATCACCACGTTATTCTTCTGGAATTGTCCTTATGAACCACTTTCAAAGGGAGGCAGCTCTGTCAGAGGAGCTACTTGGCAGGAAATCAAATTTACACAATTTCCACTTATTTAGTTTTTGAACCCACATAATCACTGCACTGGGTGTTTATTTATTTTTTCAGTTTCAACATATTTCATTTATTAATTAAAATAAAGTCATTTAGGATGGATTGCTGTGGAATGGTTCACTGTAGAGAAACATACTGATGCTGGATTCTTTACAGTGGCATAAATTCACCTCGTTTCGCCACGCCCACTTCCAAGAGTTTCTCTCTTCCACCTTTGTTTTATCAAATGGTAGTCTACCGCTGTGGACACTGATCATAAAGTAGCTAGCTATGCTAACCCAACATTCCAACAGGCCATTTAACGTTATTTAGAGCCATGCAGAGCAGAGCTAACTAATTTCATACAACACGAAAAGATTGGAGTACTTATATCCATTACCTTCCAAAGAAGAAGACCTGGGTCTATGGTTGAAGGTGCTACAGTTAACCCCTTAACACTCCAAGTCTTATTACTCGTACTGTATTACTCAGTAACTACAGGGACATCTGTATAAACTGGTGGAGCTATTCTCTGGTAATAGAAGATTGCAATAACATTTCTGGCCTGTCGGTGGGCCATAGACTTTGGTAAGGGGTTAAATCATTCACCCAGACGTCCATAAGCCTGCTCTTACCATTTTGTGGAGGGAAACCACCATTATGAAGCATCAGTGAAGTGGATGCGTCAGATGCTTGTGAGGCTGTTAGGTCAAAGACCCTTAAAAGCACCCGACAGCTTTAGAACCGAGCCATTTCCCTGGGTGAAGGTGTTCTGTTGTTGGTTTCCCCTC
Organism: Salminus brasiliensis; assembly: GCF_030463535.1. Classification (NCBI taxonomy): domain Eukaryota; kingdom Metazoa; phylum Chordata; class Actinopteri; order Characiformes; family Bryconidae; genus Salminus; species Salminus brasiliensis. The sequence continues at coordinate 14,236,604 of NC_132896.1, forward strand.
TGCAAAATGGTTAGAGCAGATGTATGGATGCTTGGGTGAACGTTGATGTTGATGGTGGTAAATCTACAGAAATACTGTATATCCTTGGTACCGGTGTCTCAGGCATTAGGCAGTACTTTTGAAACCAATAACTTTCTGTCTATTAAAAGTAATCTATCACCACCTGTGTGACTAACTCTGAAGTTTCTTAGGCCCGAAACATACGCAATTGCAAATGCCAACAGTTGAACAACACCCTGCAAACACACAGTCCCGCTGTACTTGAGTACTAACTCAACATGCGTTCTTACATTACGGTTAAGAACCCAGTCTCTGTAGCTCAAAGCACCCTTGCTTGAAGTACCTTTTGGGTCTGAAAGTGAAATGGGCGGAGTCAGCGACATAAAGTTAAACTTGAAAGAGCAAATTGCAAAAGCAAAGCAATGTGGCGACTACCAATGGCAGCCGAGCAGAGTGGGATGTGGTTCATCTCCTGTCTTCTACTATGAAACAGTGCCTCATTTTTGATTCCTAGATATTTGTGGTAGGGAAGCTCAACTTGTGCTTTTGCCGCAAATAGACGGTAGAGACCGAACACAGAACAAACACAGGCTTCATCTCATCCTCACGACACAGCGACGGAATTTATAGACAAGCGGTTTCCCTCCAGGATTTGTGTTTTTAGCAGGAACACAGATGTGAAGGAATGGGATTTGGTCATGTATACTGTGGTAGCAGCTAGAGCCAGTGTTTACTTGGCGTCAGTGAAACCATGGCAACCAAAGGTCAGCTCGAGTTCGGAAACGGCCACAGGCGATGGGCGACTTGGGCGACGAGAGGCGAAATGTCGCTGCTGGTGTCAACGCAGGGTTAGAATAGTGCATTTCAGTATTGAATTATGTAGGATATAAGTTTTCATTGAAGAAGGTTCTTCAGTTGCTCTACTGCTACACAGTTTGAGGCAAGTGTGTGATGCTCCAGGCAGGCAGTTAATTGGTGGGGGAGCCAATAACATCTATTGCAACTGTAAAAATGCAAACATGTCTTGCCTGATTGATTATATTTGAGCTGAAGGGAAAATTGTGTGCATTTAATTTCTCACAAGTTTATTCATTTAAGCATGTGGACACACACACATGCAGTTGCCTGGTAAAGAAACCTCCTCCGCCCAACATATGGACAGTTGTGGTACAGCTGGGACTCAAACCCCTGCTGTGTTAAACTGTGCTTATGCTGGCTGTGCCACTTGAGAGTCAACTCAAGCTTTTTTGCAGTTTTACAGTTTTTTAGGTTTCAGCTGTGCTTATATTAGCCTGTGGATGTGTCTCTCTTCATGCAGGAAAGCCCACAAACACACACACACACAGCACAGATGGAAAGAATAGCAGCCATAGGGCAGGGAGAAAGATTTTTGGGGGAAATTGTTTGGTTGCTGTCCGTGTCTGTTTGGTTTTAAATTTTCATTTTGGCCTTAATTCTCTCTCTCTTTCTCACCCCCTCTTGATCTCCCTCACTCTCTCCTTTTCTAGCTCGCTCTCTGTCTCTCTCAGCTTTAGGCTGGTTGAGGGAAACCACCTGTGTCTGTCTCTTCAGTGCCGCCTCCGGATGAGCACTGATGCATCATTCTGTGCATGTGTGTGGACTTGTGTGTGTGTGTATGTGTGTTGGAAGGTCTTCCATAGCTAATTGAAACTTAATGAAGAGAGACAGGTTCTCTTTGGGCCTGCAGCGTAGACATGGAAAAGCCATAGATGAGGATGGTCAGTGCTGTTGTCACATGCAGGGCCATCTCAGAGAGGGAAGGCTTTTGTTAAAGAGAGTATACATACATAGACATATTGTTAATTTTTGATTATTGCTTGGTGACAGGGGAGAGGGAGGGCCATCCTTAGCCTTGCGCTCTCTGGGGCTCCCAGCCACTGATAGCTGTAGCGCCACCCGGTCTTCCTAAGATAGAGATACTGGTTGCTTAGAATTGACATTTCCTGAAGTTCTAGCTATGAACATGGTCTGTTGTTGGAAAGTTAGTTACACTTTACAGAACGAGGAGCAAAAAACTGATGAATTGTGTGAAGGTGGGAATCTCAGGAAGGACTTGCTTAGATTACAGTTCAGAGGGCTGCGATGCAATGGTCTAACCATTAGCGCTGTATTTTTTTTTATGCAGGATTTCTTTTTTTTCTCACTCTGTGAGTCTATTTGGTACTTTTTAAGAAAAGTATGTGTAATGATCCATAATGAACTTGCGCCTAATATATTTTAATAATGAAACAAATGAAAGTGATATAGCAAGACAGGTGGAAGGTTTGCCAGTGGGACTGTGGTGGAAAAATACTATTGTTCTTAATAACTGAATATGGTTGGCATAGAGTTTGTAATTTGCCTTGCCCTTCGAGTTTGCAAATAGCGTTAAAACATAAACTAACGTCTGTTAACATTAACATTTAGAAAATTAGGACATTTGTGAATCAATTCAAAATCCTCCATCAAAATGTCTGCATCAAGATGCATCTAAGAAACAATTCCCTCCCACCCCACCACCCCTATATTTAACCCATTTGGCTAAAAACATGAAAAGCTATTCAAGGTGGGACTCCTGGAATCTACATACCATTGAGTTCCAGGCTCATGAGTAGTACATTAAATTCCCTAAACAGTACAATCAGAAACTGTGCTTGATTTATGCTAACAGTTTGACCATTCACACACATTCACTGTGTGTGAATTCACATATACTGAGTAAGTGCCAGTACATGGTTTACAACCTTTTATATTGACTCTGAGTATGTCCGTTGCCTGGTGATGCTACATTGGCGGCAGCTCGAAAAGAGGCGGTAGGTGGCTATGCATGTACTGGAGGACACGTGTTAAGTCCTTACCCTCCTAGTGTGCTAGGGGAGAGCTACGAATAGGTGGGTTAATTGGCACAAATTATATATATATATATTATCAGATTTCTTTTTCATGAAAGGTAATTGATGTCTATTGAGATATTTTGAAGCGTGAATGTTTGTTTACAATGTTCTCCTCACTGCTCCCATTGCAGGAATTTGTTCAAATCCACCACCGGCAGCAACACGCCTGAGTTAACTTAATGAAGCACTTATTAAACCACCCAGGAACGGTATGATAAACTACACTCTACTAGAAATAATATTGGACTTCTTCCCGGAGAGGTTTAGAAATTGTAAAGGCAGTGGTCAAAAACTCTGCTCCTAGAAAGCCTTCCTGTAAACTTTAGCTCCAGCAACACCTGAACTCTGAATATTCTCTCAGAAGTGCTTGATTAGCTGAAACAAGTGTGTCAGACTTGGGTAAGAGGTGAACCTGCATGCATAAAATCATTATTTTCTGTATTTGTATTTATTCTAATATTAGTGCTTTCTCTGCAAAAGAGAGTTGGGTTTGGCTCAGATAAATAGCTTTCAAATGTAATTTCCTCAAAGGCCCATGACTTTTGGACAGCAATGCATTATAATTTGAAACTGCACTCTAATAATAAGCTCCTCGGGCAGGATAAAGTCACACGTATCATTTCTCTTCTAATACTCAGTTATACATCTCCTCGCCCAGCATTGTCAGTTAAGCATTACAGCAGTCTCTTCAGTGGAATACTGTACACTGACTGTGTATGGTTCAGCATCTCACCTGCTGTTCCAGATTGAGAATTGGGATTAAGGCCTGATGGTTTTCATGGTTAGTCAACGTGTTCTCCCAGTGTCCCATCACATACAGTGTGCCATCAGCATTTGTCACCTGCTATTGTCTGTGTATTTCTTGCTTGGACATAAAGCATCTCAAGGGGCTGATGTAATTTTGACCTGCCACAATTGGAGCTGTTATTAAAGCAAGAAGAACTGTAGCCAGGTGTTAGAGAAGAAATGGTGCATCTGACTATTTTCTTTCCTTGAGGTACTTAACATACTGTAAATTTACAACCTAGCCTTGAAATAAAACCAGGGGCAGCATGGGTACATCCATTCACAGTGGTGGCTCAGAGGTTAGAGCGCCGGGATATCGATAACAGGGTTGTGGGTTCGATTCCCGGGCTCGGCAAGCTGCCACTGTTGGGCCCTTGAGCAAGGCCCTTTACCCTCTCTGCTCCCCGGGCGCTGGAGTTGGCTGCCCACCGCTCTGGGTGTGTGTGTGTACTCACTGCCCCTAACACATGTGTGTGTGTGAGTGTGTGTTCACTACCAGATGGGTTAAATGCGGAGGACACATTTCGCTGTACAGTGTACAGTGACAAATACGTGCACCTAAAAGACAAGTCAAGTCAAACTTTCCCCTTTCTCAGCCTAAATAATGGCGTAGACTCCACACCATGCTGCGGCTAGAGGCAGTCTCTAACGTTAGAGCAGGGCCATTTTTCGAAGTCTTGGACGCACCCTTGTCCAGATCGTACTCTTTACTCTGGCAGATGCAGGGTTTATTGTTCATTAAGCATTATGGTGTCTGAGAGTGGCCCAGGCTCTCTCTGTCTGAAAGAAGCCGGAGCTATTAAAGAGCGGTGCAGAGCAGGATGGGTTCTCCTCCATTAGCTTAGCATGGCTAATGATCCCGCCACATCCGTTGTTTATCTAAAACGGAGCGCTCTCGGAGGAGGCGGGAGCTATTAAAACGGCTGTGGAGATATTAAGCGTGCTGCTTTGGTGTCAGGGTGAGTGAACGTGGCTCTGGGTGAGTCATGAGCTCAGAATTTGTGTGTGTGTGTGTGTGTGTAGCAGTGGGGGTCTGCAGACAGAGCAGAAGAGATGGCTTCATCGTGCAGCAAGAAGCAAGCCAGGAAGCACAAAATACCCCCCAACCTGCAGAAAATAACGGGAATACAAAGAAATAAGACAAGCATCAGCAAGTTAAGTGCAGAGAGGGCTGATAGTGCTGGAGGGAGAGTGAGGAAGATGTGCTGTGCTATAGGACGAGAGGGAATCACTCTGCTGAGAGAGACAGAACGCTAGGTGCTTCATCTCCACACTATACACACACTGCTCAGGCTGAAAGGCCCTTCACTGGGTGTATGAGTGTGTCTGGTGTGAGTTTGTGAGCATTTTGAGCACATTTCAAGAGCTGGCTCATATATGAATTGCTTTATTTTTGGATATAATTCACATGACTGAGAGAGAAAGTGTATGTGTGTGTGTGTGTGTGTGTGTCTACTGTTTGGGATTGCACTCTACTGTTGCAAAGTTGAATAAAGAGAAGGAAGGGAATGGAGGAATGAAGACGAGAGGAGAAGAGCAGAAATGTGGGAAGAGAAAACAGCACTCATAAAGGTGCTTCAGGTGGCCCTTTAAGTGAGGCATAAAAGAATCAGTTTTGGTTCCATAAAGAACCATGTTTGGTTGTGTGAAGAAGCTTTTAAGGGTCTAAAGTATCTTGACTTCATGTAAAGGTTCATCACACTCACACATCATTAGGCAATGTATTGCTCAGAAATTCCTATTCCACTTTTTTACCCCAAAAACACTTGATCACCAGTAGATCACTTGATCACAGTTGCTCACCACTGTTTAAGCTAGTGATCACATGACAAAAAAAATCTCTGACAATCTAATAGATGAACAAATCCACTATGGCTCGGCTGTTTGGAATCATGTGATCACCAGTTGATCACTACTTTTATCAAGTGATTTGATCACTTGATATATATACATACATATAAATACATGACAGCTCAGAAGTTCAGAATCACTTGATCACTTTCAAAATAGGCGATCATTCGAATGCCTCATTGCCTCAAGGTCATTTGATTGCCTTGTGGTGATCATGTGATTTGTGAAGATATCATTGTTAATGCTGTACAGCTTTCTCTGTCATTTTACAAGCATCTACAGACCTGTTCATTACACTTGGCACATCTAGCGTTCATTCAAGCATTCATGGAACCAGTTTTAGCTTTTAAAGATGTAAAGGTTCTTCACACTCACTCATTACCACAAACATGGTTCTTTATGGAGCCAAAACAGGTTCTTTTATAACATCACTCAAAGACCCATTTGAAGCACCTTTATGTAAAGAGGAGTGATGAGAAGATAAAAAAGTTTCTATAGAGTAGAAACCAAGATTAAACAAGAAGAGAAAAAAGTGAAGGGTTTAGAAGGGTCTTCGATGCTGTTCTATCGGGAGCTCAGCACACTGAGTGTGTGTGTGTGTGTGGGTGTGTGTGAGAGTGGTTAAAACAGTGTCCAGACAAAAGCAGATGTGCTGAAAGCCATAGTGCTAGTCTTGTCCATATGGCCAGCAGTACTGCTGTTATTATTATTGCTTTGTGCATGTGTGTGTATGTGTGTGTGTGTGTGTGTGTGTGTGTGTGTCCATCTGAAGTGCCACAAGCAGGAGCTGACTGTGATTAAGTTTGACACCCACTACCGCATTGGCCAGCAGCAAAGGGTGGGGGTGTGGGCAGTACTTTACTCAGAAAGCCTGAAGTAAAGCCAAAAAAACACAGTGTGTGTTTGTGTGTGTGCGTGTGTGTATTAACCTTAAGACCCTGGTGGTAAGGAGTGGTCAGTAGTACCAATCCGTGACCTTCAGTTAACGTGCCTCTCTCGTCCCTCAGTGAAGTCAGAGGGTCCGTGCATGGTCTTGGCTAAAGCAGCCCCCCATCTCCTCCACCTTGTTTACTTTATTAATTAGTCTTTTAATTTGCTGCGAAGCCCTGAGAGGTTAATTAACGTCAGCATCTGAACGCTTCCACACGGCGTGTCCATGGAGACCACGGAGTGAGGCGGCGAAACGCTTCCTGCCACCAGCCCTAGACGGCAGTGTGTGACGTGAGCGAGTGTGATAAAACTGAGGTGGAGAGTGTGTGTGTGTATTTGTGTGTTAGTTTGAGCGTGCACGAGAGCGCTGTTCTGCTCTAATTAGCCGCTGTATTGCTTAAACATTCCTCTTCCACTTTTTAAAGTTAGACATAATCACCGCAGCACAAGATGGTTAGATACGCAGATGACGCTCCAGAAGTTTGAAATCACTTGATTAATGCTTTCTAAACTGATGATCAAATACACTACAGTGTAAATGTTTGGAATCACTTGATCACCAGTTGATCACTGCTATTGTCAAGTAATTTGATCACCGGTTTTTAAATGGGTGATCAGATACACTGCAGCTTGGATGTTTGATTACCAGTAGATCTTCTCATTTCATGAAGTTGGTCACCAAATAGCTGACAAAAATACATTACATATGAGAAGAGTGACATTTGATAATCACTTTTTAGATACATGATCAAATAGGTGAATAAATCCACTATAGTTCAAACATTTTGGATTCACTTGATCAATAACTGTAGTTCAGTTGTTTGTAACCACTTAGAGGTATCTTTGAATTTTTAGCCTATTCGAACTAGCTGAATTTATTCTGGGTAAATAGCAAAGCACTTTTGTAAGTCGCTCTGGATAAGAGCATTTGCTAAATGCCTTAAATGTAATGTAACAACTTGATCACCAATTGATCACTGCTTTCTTCAAGCGATTCAATCACCATGATTTAAGTAATTGATGAAACAGGTAAAAATATATACAACATTTCAGAAATGTCAACATAAACATAAAAGAAATGTCAAGTGATTTGCGAAGACATCATTGTTAATGCTGCACAGCTTTCTCAGTCATTTTACAGTCATCTAGAGACTTGTTCATTACACTTGACACATCTAACATCCATTCATCCATTTGTTCATTCATCCATTCATTCATTTGTTCATCCGTGCATTTATTTATATATTTACAGTTTTTAGCTTCAGCATGTAATACAAGTATCTGCAAACAATAATAAAAATAATATTTTTTTGGGAGGGGGGCTTTTTTATATATACAGTCACATATCATGGCCATATGGATGAGTTATTGACTCGTGATTTAGCCGTTTTGGCTGCTCTGACTCCACACGGTCTCATTAAAGGGATTGAAGGTGGAGGCAGGAGAGGAGCGAAGGAGGGAAACAGAGAAGCCTACAGCTTGCAGAAGGATGGACCTGCACAGTGCTAGCGACAGATGTGCATTTTATGACTGCAGCATAATGAAATGCATAACTTTGAAGTCCGCCTCTTTTTTCCTTTTTTTTGAGTGATTTTTTTGCATTAAAAATGTAAATTAAAAAAAGTCTCCCCCTCATCACGATGTCCAAAACAATTTTCTGCTTGGCTCGCCCTGAACAGAGAGCGATTGAGTATGCCGGGCTGGCTGCTAACTGATTGTGATTGCATTCCAGTAGGATCTAGGAGGGAAAGAGGGAGTTTTGAGGAGGGGGGGTCAGAGAGAGAGAGAGAGAGAGAGAGAGAGAGGTCCTCTGGGAATCTCATCTACCTTTCAGCATCTCTGTGTCTTTGTGGTAATGCCTTCAGTGCTGACTATCATTAGGACCAGCATTAACAACACTAATGCTGACTATAGAGAGAGAGAGAGAGAGAGAGAGAGAGAGAGAGATAGATGTGAACAAGGTTATGCCTCAGCGTGGCAGAGGAAGGGCAGATGCAGGCAGGATGAGTGGAGTGGTGGAGTAAAGGAAGCGAGTGCAGCAATAGAGAGCGAGGGAGGGAGTGGACAGTGTGGCATGTGTCCAGTTCTGGTCCATCTGTTTTTGTGTGGGTCAGTAGATGCAGCTCATCATTAGCCTGCACTGAGGGGATAAGAAGGCCACACTGGTGCCAGCCTCTCTCTCTCTCTCTCTCTCTCTCTCTCGCTTTCCCACATTTTGCTTTAGCCCCAGCAGTGTGTGTCAGTCTGCATCACGTAAATTGAATCATAAATCTTATGAATCAGTGTGAGTGTTTAATAAAGCTGAACTGTCTAAGTGCTACCTTATCTTATAAAACTGAATCTGGCTATGAGACTCTGCCCTGTGCCGCCTACAGGGCTGTTTAGACAGCAGAACGTTCCTTGTTTCCACCGTCTCCACTAGACATTGTGTTAAATGGTCACTCTCCTCTGTGCGCTCCAGTTCTAAGACCATTATAACTTTACAGATGTTTAGCCCACATCTGGGAGACGTAGCAGCACTGTTCTTCATGTGATCACATTCAGAGCAGATGATGGCCACCTTGGCGGAGCTGTGCGGAAAAAATGGCCCGTGACGCTCTGGCCGCTAGCTGTCACTCTCGATTAAATTCTGCCAGACACTCGCACTCAGCAGGCGAATCTAGAAATCGGCCTATTCTTAGCTTTGTTAAATATCCCAAAACCCCCAGGACGACCCACCCTCACTCTCTCCTGCCCCCCGCTACTTTCCTCTCCCAGTTCTTCAGTTCCTCTCAGCTACTTCTTCTCCCTTAATCTCTGGCTGCTTTTTTACTGACTCCCTCAATCCTCTGCTCTACCCATCACTCTATTTTTTTTTTTTTATCTCCCTTATCATCTCATCTCCCTCTCACTCTCTCTCTCTTTCTCTCACACACACACACTCTGTTGTGTCGCTCCTTGGCGCTTACCCAGGGTTTTTTAGGCCTGGGTGGGGAGACATTTGTTCTCGATAGCATCCTTTCCCCAGCCAGCTGCTTTAATGCAATCAGCATATTGCTGTATGGAGCTCTACAGCTGAGCCAACATGAAGGACTATTCAAGAAGAAATTGTTTGTATGTGAATTAGCGCTAATTAGCAGATTTTTTTTCAGGGGGGCTCTGCAGCATCATAATTGGACATATTAGTGTGTGTTTGACTTCCAGCTGGCTGCTGGAAGACTGGCAGGGGGGTGGTAGAGAAGAGTAGAGTAGAAAGGGGTGCAGCTTGGAGGCAGCACAGACATAGGTCTTTTTGTACGAGAACTTTTATTTTTTCTTGTTCTGTTGACTGAGCAGGAAGGAACCTGGGGAGGGCTTTTGCATAGAGCTAAGTCGCTCACATACAGAATACAGAAAATAATGGAGAAGGAAAGAAAAAGAAGTGTGTATGTGTGGAAGAGAGAAGTGCAATGAAGATAGAAAGAGAGAGAGAGAGAGAGGGAGAAAGAGAGAGAGAGAGAATGGGGCATGAAAGCGAGTCTTCCGCAACATGCAGCTGGATCATCAGCAGAACCTAATGAAGGTGGAGGCCTCCCACTGGCTTTACACTGCCTGTCACACACATGGGAATGCCAATTAACTCCCCCCACCATCACCAGCTATTGCCGACAAGGGCATATATATATATATATATATATACACACACACACACACAGACAAGCTCATACACACGCTCGTTCATGCGTTCAGAAAGAATAGCAAAATCAAGGAATCCTCAAATCCTAGAAAGATGTCAAGACTCTGACATTCTATAATCATTCTTCAGAGCGTCAGATCGAAGGCTCTTTCTTCTCTTTTGCTTTCTTCTTCTCCGCTCTTCTTCCACCATATTTTCCAACCCGCCGCACTTCTTTCCCAGATATCATGACTATTCTCTGGATGAGCTGAAGCAATAAAAGCTTGGCTGAATATAAAGGGCCATTATACAGCATGTGCAAGCCTGGGAGATAACATTTTGACTCAGAGAAAGAAAGAGAAGAGCTGGATCCTCCACTGACCTCATTTTGAAAAAAGCTGTGAGACTGTAAACACCTACCAACAGCTGCTAGTGCAATCCAGTGCTACTGGTGAGTGTTGCTTGTGTTTTTGTCAATGAAAATGAGCTGAAAAACAGAGCTACAGTGAGGAGGACAGACACCGGCTCTCACTGAATGATACAAAAACCTTCAGAAATAATAGAAAGGAAACTTGCAGACTTATGGACAAAAGTATTGGACACCTGTTTATTTATTAATTGTTTATTCCGAAATCAAGGCAATTAAAAAAAGAGTCCTGCTTTTGTTGGAGTAACTGTCTCTGTGTAGGTCTGGATGTTGGATGATCACCTCCCCACCTCATCCCCAACTCATCCCAAAAGTGTGGAAGAAGCACCCACCATCATTCCAGAGAACACAGTTCCACTGCTCCATAGCTCAATGCTGGGGGGCTGTATACACCTTTAGCCCACGCCTGGCATTAGGCATACTCTGTGTGTGTGTGTGTGTGTGTGCATTTGCACATGCATACCAGCACTGGGAGAGAAAAGGGAGACGGAAAAAAAGAGAACAATGTGAGTGAGAGAGAGAGAGAGAGAGAGAGAGAGAGAGAGAGAGAGAGAGAGAGAGAGACTCACTGAAAAAGAGTGATGCTTACAGAGAGCATAAGTAGAAATGGAAAGACAGAGGAGAAAGAGAGACTCACCAATAGAAAGGGAGAGGGGGAGACATTTAGAGAGAAAGACAGAGAAAGAGAGGAAGGACCAATCCACAGAAAGAAAGAGAGACATTTGCAGAACAAGAGATGGAGAGACTGAAATCGTAAGACTGAGAGACTTTTGCAGAATGATGGAAAGACCTTTACAAATAGAGTGAAACTCACAGAGAGAGAAAGAATTGAGAGAGAGAGAGAGAGAGAGAGAGAGAGAGAGAGAGAGAGAGAATAAAGATAAAGAGTGAAGAGAGAGACATTTCCTTTGAGAAAGAGAGGAAGACCGGAAGAGAGAGAGAAAAGGATGACAGAGAGACATTTGCAGAGCAACAGAGATAGAGAGATAAACACTTAAAACAGCTAGAAGAAGTGAGATTGAGAGACATGCAGAATGTGGTGGGAGAGAGAGAGAGAGAGAGAGAGAGAGAGAGAGAGAGAGAGACTTTTAAGGAGTCGTTACAAACGAGATGTGACTGCCCCCTCACAACACAGATAAAAGCATCTGTCCATTTCTACAGAGAGCATGGTCTAATGGCAGCGTAGCGCAGGAGCTGCACCCAAGAGAGGGAGAGAAAGAGAGAGAGAGAGAGAGAGAGAGAGAGAGGAGGAGGAGGGAAGATTTTCAGCTTTCTCACACTCAGATCCCATCTCTCTCTGTGAGCAGACAGAAGAAGTGGAGCAGGCCAATCATAGCACAGGGAGACGAGTGAGTGTGTGCGTATGTTCCTGATTCAGAGACTGTAGCCTGATGAGGCAGAGCCTGTATCCAATGCTCTGTGCTGTTCTTATGGATGGGTGAAATAAAGCCCACTGCCTCAGCATGGAGACAGGAGACGGTAAGACACTTTTTCCAGCTCTGATGGAAGTTTTGCCTGCATGCCGTCTTCAGCCGGCAGATTTTCAGATTCAGATGTTTTTTTCCCCAAATGATTTTATTTCGCTCATACGCTCGATGCATTTATTGATCGCAGTGTGCCGGGGTTAAAGATGTGAGGAACTGTTTTGGCGGACAGCGTGATCAAGGTGAGAGTTGTTATTGGTGTGGGATTGTGGGAAATGTAGTTCTTGATGAAGAGCAGGGCTTAAACAGCGTGCTGTGCTCCAGGTCCTTCCTGGCCAGCTCCTGTTTTGATGGACGCGTATTGATCGCGAATGTGCAAGGGAGACAGAGAGAGAGATGAAGAAAAAGAAATGCGTTGAGCTAGTCTTTTTGTTGTGCATTATTCCATACAGTGTCTTTTCAAGTTTTACAAATCTTACAAATGAAGCTGCCAAGTGGAAAAAGAGTGGGCTCTTGAGAATGCTGCCAAAGAAGCCAGCATTTTAAAGTGTAAAGGATGAGAGTATATCGCAATTGAACAGAAAGACACCAGGTTTTAAATTTTTGATTTGAAAACTCCAAACTAACACATGTACTAGTGAACAGGGCAGTGAGAGCACACACAGAGCGGTGGGCAGCCACCTCAGCACCTTGGGAACAATTGTAGGATTAGGTGTCTTGCTCAAGGACACCTCAGCCACAAATATTGACAGAAGAGAAAGCACTGTTCCTTCACTCTCCCTGCCCCCATTTTCTGCAGGGCCAGGGGATTGAACCAGTGACCTTTCAATCCCAAACCCACCTCTCTAACCTTTAGGTCACAGTTGCCTTTCAGATAATGAAAAGGTTCTAAACCAGCGCGAGGATTCTTGTTGAATTTCATGTCCAAGAACCATGTAAGATCCTTTTTTTCTTTCAACAATAGGAGAAATCAGGCTCTGAGTGGGCCAGCAGACCAAGGCACTGCCACTGTGACCGGAGGATCACTGGTTATGCTGCCTGCTATCAGCAGCCAGAGCCTGAAAGAGCACAATTGGCTTCTCACTCTCTGGGTGGGTAGATTTCTCTCTCTCTCATCTTCTCTCTATCTTCAGTGCGATGCTGTCTGGCATGGGTGTCTTCTAGCCAATGCATCAGAGCTGGATATATAAGCTGGATCCCAGCATGTTGGTTACCTGATGACACTGCATTAGCGGCCGTTCGAAAAGAGGCAGTGGCTGGTTGCGCATGTGTCAGTCCTCACCCTTCCAGCATACATATGATTGGGAGTTCTAACAAGTGAGTTGGATAATTGGAACAAATCAGCACACAATCACAATAAACGTTTTGGTTGGGCTAAAGCTCGTGGCGGAAATTTGCACCCCTCCTGCTCCTCCCGATGGTCCAATTGAATTCATTCTCTGCCCGGCAAGGGGGGTCTGGCTGTGGGTCCCATCAGCTCGAAGCCCCCCAGAACTCCAGCCCAAATTTCATGAGTTCTCCTCCTTGCTTCAGTCAAGCGTGGTTCGCACTTCGTAAAATTATTTAAGAATAATGAAAAAAATACTTTGTAAAAACAGAACACTTTCTGTGCTTTGATATTGGCAAAGCTGCCGCCTTCACTTTCCCTGACTTTGTTGAGCATGGAAGCAGCTCTACTGCTTTTGGAAGCGGGAAAACAAGAAACTTAAACCTAACCCATGATATATTGGAGTACATTTGGCATTAGAGTCACGTCAGGATTTGACCATATTCACCAGTGTTTCTGTGGTGTCCTGTGGGCAAACAGATAAAGATGCAAACTTTTTACAGTGGGTTGTACTCCTCAGATGCAATATACTCTTTCTGTAGTCCTGAGTTTCATAACGCGCCCCACCAATTCCAGCACAAAACAACCAAAACCACCCTATCACAGTTTTGGTTCAGTCTGTTTCATCCATATTTACCATTTCCTAAAATAAACTGCTGCAGCGCTGACCGGATGAGAGTTATCCACCCAGAAGTACCAGCAACCTGTCTATTTGCATACATTATAATTTGGACCATAATCCACTCCGTTTAACAATGTGCATAGGAAATATTCCAAGCACTTCTCCAGTTTCTGTGCTATTTGTGCCCAGCCTTCTGTCCCATTGCCCATAAAGACTACTGTGCATGTTCAATATTAGACACTATGGCCATATGATGCCTCATAGGCGCATTAAGACTGGCATAATTAGGAGATAAGCTGTGCCGTGGCAGGTCACTCTAATGAGACTGCGCCAGTCTCTCTCTCAGTCAGGTCCAATCACATGTAGTTAATCAGCAGACGGGGTTAGTTACCACTAGGTTAATGACGCACATTAATATGTTGCTAATATACCCCGGGTCATGCGGTAATTAAAAATCTCATTTTCAACTCTATGAGCTTAGAAGACGCTGGCTCTCCTTCATCTTAACTGTATATCATTTACTGCGGGGGGGAAGGGTGTGTGTGGGGGGGGGGGGGAGGGGGGTTTGCTCTATCTCTTATTTGTTCTGCAATCTCAGAGGTTACTTAGATGATGCATCGCTGACGACCAACTATGTGTGTGCGTGTGTATGTGTGTGTGTGTGTGTGTGAGTGCACCATACCAGGGCTGTTGCATCATGTATACAGTGTTAAACAAACACCTGTGCACAGGGAACAGGCTCTCTCCTCAGGGTCAGCTGATGCAAAGTGCTGCTGCATTTACCTCATGGCCGCACATCCTAGCTTGTAGGACTGCACAACTGTCACAGTATTGGCCTCTGCACTACTTTTACAGAAGGTGCAGATGTGCTTTTAACAATCTTAAAAGAGTATTAGTAGTTTTAAGGTCCACTTAAGATGTTGGTGTGACAGAACCATTTGTTTTGTGTTTGTGTTACTACAAACAACCTCTGCTCTGATTGGCTGCACTGTATTGGACCTCATTCAAAAAGCAGCCCCCGCTGAAACACGTCTTATGACTTCAGGTGGAGTAAACTGCTGAATAGGCATGCTTATATCAATGTGTTTTTTTTTTTGTGACATCACAAACGCTTCGTACACACACACTGAATTCTGAATTGAGGGAACTTCGTAAAAGCATTGTGCTGTGCTGCTTAGAAACGTAGGCCTCCCATTAATGAACTACGTGGGAAAATGTCTGTAATTCACACTGTTCAGGCGATGATCAAACATTAGCTCCTTCTCGTTCCACTGTCTGTTGCTTAGTAATGACACTGACAATACATTTTGGTCCAAATTCAGCCAACATAGTGAGTTCCGATGTTTACTATAAATTACAAAAGCATTATGGGAAACTCGAATGCCCTCCAAATCACGTTCGAATTCCACTTTACGATTCAGTGTCCTAAATACTCAGTAGTGCTCTAAAACGTAAACAGGGATCCATTCCAGTCACTACCTTTGTTTTTATGATGTCATAAAGTGCATCTACCTAGAACTGTTAAGCCCCACCCATTCACATTGAAATAGTTATAAGCAGTGTTGCAGCCCTCGTTGCTTTTTAAACAAGGCACAGCACAAGACAACCAATCAAAACAGCGGCCGTTTTTTAAAGGCACAGTAACTAACTGTAATTATACAGCCTTTTTCATTGTAAGGAATAAAGAGAGGTTGGCAAAAGGTCAGTAAACACAGATTTGTTGCTTATAAACTCACACAGGTGTCATAAAAACATAAACATAGGGAAAATGTAATAATAGTAATAACACTACTATACTGTCCATGTCTTGCAGGCCTAGTAGAATATGAGTGTGAGCATGGCTGATGGTTAGCACACAACTGTCCTATTTGTCATTCGTACAGAAGCATACTGGCATATTAAGTGTGAAATATTTATGAATGGGGTGCTGCACTGAAGCTAGGTACAGCCGCTTCTCTTGCTGCTTACATTGGGCATATTTTTAGAGTTTTAATAAATAAGTGTAGCACATCCCCTCAGCCCTGCATCAACTGCAAAATGAGAGAAGCTTTCTGCAGCCGCTCTGTTACGCCTAAACAGTGCACTGCTAAAATCTGCTTTCCAAACCCACTGCGTCCATGAGCAAACACTTTAAAACCCATCAGTTCAGTTCCGTAATCCCATATCTATCTGTGGTTTATCAACAGAAGTAGCTTGTGGTAAAAGGGTAAAAATTATATATATATATATATATATATATATATATATATATATATATATATATATATATAAACAAAAAAAAAAACAGAAAGAGCTGTTTTAAGGGGCCTGTAGAGAAATAGGGAGAGGGAGGGAGGGAGGGGAAAAAAGCACAATGAATGAAGTGGGAAAGGGAAAAGGAAAAAACGAGGTGTGCTTAGATGTTTGTGTCCCACAAAGGAAAACAAACAGTGACAGTTTGTGATTGGAGAGGCATAGTGGCGTTGTCAGGCTGGTGTTATCTGCAGATGAGAGGGAAGAGTCGTATTTCTCTGTGCTTTGATCTTCAGCAGTGGAGAAGGGGTGGGTGGTGGGGTTCAGAAGACGTGAGGGATGTGGTATGGATGGAGATGGAAGAGGATGGGGAGGAAAAGAGTGTGGAGAGGAGAGATGGAGGATGGTGCTCTGGTTCTCACGCGTTCCCTTTTCTGTCAATGATAAAAATAGAGTTTTGCCGGCAAAGACATCAAAGCAGGCCAGAATGCAATTAGCAATTCATACAGCGTACACAATGCCTTCTCACCAGCAGCTGACGAGAGCGAGAGTAGAGTCAGCAGTTTTGTCAGGTGTGTGTGTGTGTGTGTGGTAGCATGAGTGTAAGCTTAGTCTGTAAGGCGCACTGTAATGCTGGTGGAACGGTGCATGCATCAGCATCAAAGGCTACATTCGCACTACAGGGTTGAAGTGGCACAAATTCAGTCTTTGCCTAAATCCAACATCATTATGAGCTTCAATCAGATTTGAGCCACTTTCATACGATTGCATATATCATTATATCCAACGGTTTGGACGCCTCTGGTCATATGAGGTGTTTTCTGTCATGTTTTTTTTTGTTGTTGTTGTTTGTCTCATGGCTTTAGTCAGTGTGTTGTATATGACAAGGATGAAAGTGACACAATCACATTCACAGATTACACAATTTCTCTTTAGTCCCCAAATGTAGACACAATCTTACAAAGGTATGTGCAAAACTCAGGCTCCCACCCCTCTGCTATGTGTTTAAAGTATAAGGTGTTTAAAGATCCAGATGTGCAGTTGCACAATTTGCTTCAATGTGAAGCTGAGGAAGCACACTTCAGACACCCAGCATGTCCTGTCTCATCAACTACGCTTGGACTAAAAGGGGAAATGACCTATGTTTGGGTTTTAGTTATTTATTTTGCTCAGCTTCTGCTTTAATCCCTTAAATCCTTTAAACAGAGAGTCCTCATTGCAGCAACAGTGACTGGAAAGCGGAATTCTGAGGCCATCCCGAGGAACACCGACATTAATATGAAGGACCCAGCTTTCCACAGCCAATGACGACTCTCCTGAGACTGTACCGAGATCACTGCAGCTCTGTATGTCACGGCCTCCATCTCCTGACCTTGAGGCTCGGCTCATGTGCTGCCTCATCGTCTCAGCGCGCAGGAAGCTTCTTGTGCTCCTCCATCGAAATGTCAAGCCATGTGTCACTGAAAGAGAAGGGTTTTTTCCTCTTTCTTTCTTCAGCTGTAGGAGAATGAGGAGCACAGCAAGTGCTATCCAAATTGATATTCCGATATTACTTTTTAATGCAGTTTTTAACAGCCTTTCCTTTCGCTAGCCTTTCAAACAAACATGCGCAGAGTAGCAGTGGGAAGTCAGTGTACCTGCCAAAGGCCTTTTTTTTTAACAGTGTGGTGTTGTGGGGTTCACACTGGGATTTGAGTGGCATGCCCTAGTGCGTCTTAGCAGTGCTTATGCTAGAACGAATGCTGCCCCTGTTTTCAGACGAGACGTGGCGTTTGGAGTCTTTCGAATGTGCCTGTGGACTGCTTTTAAAGAAAGCAAGCAGGAGACCTTGATTTTTGCAGTTCGAGGACACAGCTGTTTGCCCCATTTAAGCAAGTTTTAAACGCGCTGTTTAAAACTTGTTAAACAACAAAGTTGAAAACATTACGCTATTAATACATATATGTGATGCAACATTCCCCGGCTCCAGATGAAATTGCAAATTGCAAGCTGTTGCAGAGCAAGAGTCACATTTGGAATAAGTCATAAACGAACACACACACACACACACACACATGCACAGAGCGCTTGTACTTGTGTTAGGACATCAGCACCCAGGCCTAACTTTGGCCTGCTGAGAGGATGCAGTTGCTAAGTGAATGGATGTGGATATCTCAGCTGTGAGGTGGGGCCAGGCCTTGATGGAAGCCATTTATTCCCATTCTATTCAATAAGAAGGACCGTGTGGAATCCATAACAATATCATCAATCCACAACAACAACACGGATGTAATTTATATGGTAATACAGCGCGAGGAGTGGCCTGAGTCAGGGGGCCGAGCATAATTGACAATCAGCTGTGTGTGTGTGTGTATGTGCGCGCACATGGCGTAGAAATGAGCATGTATCGGAATGCTAATCTCTTCCTGAACATGCATGCTTGTATCATCATGGACTGCCTACGCTGACACCAGCTATTGGGGGAGAAAACATTTTAATCTTTGAAGACGAGACGCAGGGCAGACAGTGCAGCGCACTGTACTGAGCAATGGCAATGCAAATGAATAAACAAAAGGTTTTATCATAATATTCAGAGAATAATTGAATTATTAATAATAATCATTGCTGTAAACAGGTCTTCAAATGAAGTGGTTTTGAGTGTTTTTACAGTAGTTTTACTCAGTAGTTTGTTATGTACTGTATAATAGGCTAAACTTGCCAAGCAACATAATAATTCCTAGCATTTTTCCTAGAACCTTTACATATTGATTGTATGCTGAGGGTGAGGCGTGTGGGTCCTCAGCTAACCCAATGACAATCACGCTTGTATAATTCATGATTGACAGTTTCAAACATCTACCAAGATGTAAGGCAACTGTTCTGGAACATTCTTCTGTTTGCATGCAGTCATGACATTTTGACAGGCAGAGGACTAACATTTTGGATACAAACTGGAGCATTTCTTATTTTTTTTAACACATTTAGTCTTTCATCCGACTCAGACCTCATTCACTTTTTTTGCCGACCGCTACTTTTTATAAGCTCAGTGCTCTGTTCTGCCCTTTCCAAAACAAATTCTAGCAAATCCAATCTTCCCTGCAAAAGACGGTAGTGTGCGCAGTAAATTAGACCATGTTAAACCTTAGGGTGAACATTTTCTAAATCAGTTCAAGTGCTGCAACTGTTTCCTACAGCTTGTTTACCTCTTATCTGGGTGCTCCTGTGCTGTTCTGTTTTCCTAGGATCATATTTCTTGCAAAATGGAGAGAAAACACACTTGCCAACATGTCGAAAAGTGACAGGTTTCTACAAACAGATATTTTTTAACACCATAAAGTTAACATGTAACTGCTGTATTGTTTAAGACAGAACGGCACATTCAGCTTCATCAAAAAGAAAATGGTTCCAATGGGGTTAGCAGGATTCATTGCCTTACACTGTACCACAAGCACAGGTGGCTTATTACTCCATCACATCGGTTTTAATGTATTAATTAAGCACAATCTTATGGAAATGCAGTTGCCAAGTTTAGCAACGACATTATTGACATAGGAAGAAAATTTTTCCAATATTTTGGACTTAGATTGCTGTGCAGTCCAGAACTAGACCTAATCCTTCTTTGGGAAACGGTCTTTTTCTTTGTCACAATTAATTTTCACAGGAATTTTCAATCACGTAATTATGTATTTTCCTCAATGAAACTTACATTTGGCTTCTTTGCTGTCATGAAAAAGATGTGTCTCAGATGTGTTTTTCAGTTTTTTAAATGTTTGAATATGTTGGTTGTTCTTTACATTGTGTCTTTACAAAATCCCATGTGTTTTATATACCCGACTACATCACATATATTCTATTCATGTGGAAATAATATGCACACCTGAATCAAGTAGATTTGGTGTATCGTAGATCTGAACCTGTCTGTTTTATCGTGCCAAGAACTCAATTGAAGTTGTGCAGTTTTTGGCATGGTAGAAATGTTTCATTAAAAAGCCAAAATGGCCTTCTCGGTAATGCCTTGATGTGTGTTCATCTCCAGAGATCCGAAGCTATATTTGGCCACCCAGTTACAAGAATGTGGAATTATGTGGCCGCTTCTCCTTGACCTGAGTGCTCCTGTTGCACCAGGCTTTGCCCAGATGTAATTTTCTATAGAAGTAATAGAAAGGATCTGAGGGGTTGTGCTGGTCTTAAGGGATCGAGTTGGGATTTTGTGCCAAATCTCTGTTTATTATTGCTCTGATGGTGTATTGTACTGTCCTTCATTCAAGAGAATGCTTCAATATCTGTCTGTGTTTAGTGTGGGCAAGTCAATGGAAAGCTTTATGCAAGGCCTTCCCTTGCCTATGTGCTTCAGTGTTTTGTGTATGTTTTGAACTTATCTAGCGCTGATTCAAACAAGGAATAATGGAAAAGAGGTTAAAGTGGGAAATCTATGCCACACAGTTCTGTGGATATAATACTGTGGTATGTAAAATGTTGTAGGTTATGGCCTATTATGGAAGAATAAGCAATAATACTACTGTATTTCAAGATACTACGCACCACTAAACAGGCAGCATGTGTTGCTAAACTGGCTGCTTTTACACTTCCGAAGGGACTTATAAGGGGCTTATATGAGTTTGTGGGCATGTTCCCCCATGGACATTCATTGCGGCCTCATGAGGAGGATTGCCGTTCCGGTAAATTACAGAAAATAATTGCAGTGACCAAGTACAAGGTTCAAGATTCCACATCCTATTAACGCTTCTTCCTTTTTCTCTGTGCCACCATTAACCCATTCACCAGCCACGGCCACATTCCTCCACATGAGCTGCACTGATTTGTATTTTAAAGATGTTCTTGAGTGGAATTTCGGAGTTGTTTTGAAAGGATTATGTTGGAGTTGTAGGCCGGAGGCGCCGAATGCTGTGAGTGAGCTCGGTAAAATATCAAAGTAGCTTTTTTTTGGGGAGAGGAAAAAATGTAAATCGTTTGATAAAAAGTCTCTTTTAAGCGAATAAATTGTAACTTTGCTCAATTAAAGCAAGTGGATGATTCCTGCTCAGGCTTTGCTAATGACTGCTGTGACCAACCTGATTAAAGGAAGTGTGGGTGTATGTGTGTGTGTATGTGAGAGAGAGAGAGCCATATTCTGTTCCAGCATTTGCACTGGCTTAGCGTGTGAAGTGGGTGTGTTTTGATAGGCCTGGCTGCTCCGTATCCATAAATAGGTGTCAGTGTTGGCAGTCTGGCCCTACTAACACACTGTGGAAGCCATGCTGAGCCATGTAGACATAAGGAGCCCAAATAGTTTCCTCGGCTTTCTCGCTGTAGCCATTACAGTCGGTGGCAGCGGTTATAAGCAGCCTGCGGTTGTGGGTGAGGCAGAGGACTGAAGAGCAGGAGCGTTTGTAGGCCTGGTGGTGATGCAGTGATGTAGACTCTTAGATGGTTCTTGGCTTAGTTATACAGCTCTGGAAATATAAAAAAAAAATAAACTTAATGAAACCTTCATAATTGCACATCTAATTTACACCAACATTATAAAAAATTTCCACTTATATGGTTTTTGATTTGAGTTTCATTTCAAAGGAAATGGAAAAATATGGAACAGGACAGGAAAAAGAAGAAATTACTGAAGAGTGGCTGATTTAGCTAAAAGTGTTTCCTGGTTAATGAGGTTTAATGAGGTCTTATACATTTAGTATTTAGTTTTTTATTTAGGTCCAGTTTTAGTTTTTATTGTTTCCGCAATGCAGCGGGTATGACTGTCTTTGTGTTGAGCTCATAACCATCATCGCCACAGTTATTACTTAATTATAAAATGGATAGTTCTGGATGCAAGATTTGATTGACTGAGCCACGTGTAGGCTTGTGCTGTGTTAGGGTAATATCGTACACTGCAGTATCTTTACAAATTATGACGGTATCTTCAAATGGGGACGGCATTTCAAAATTACAATGCCTCTGATAAAATAGCTCTTTTATCCATGTGCATTTAAGAGAGCCACAGGCTGGGGCGCTGTGCGAGCTCACTGGTGATGCCACATTCTGCTAACAGGTGGAGAAAAAATATAGGCCCACCGTAGTTACAAGTTTAGCAACATGCTAAGTTTGAATAAAACGGAAAGCAGGCAAACCTTGATAAAACCAGTTGGCAAGATGGGTCTTAAATCGTGAAAAACACTCTTAAATCCACTCCCTCAGCTTTGAGCTCTCAGATATGAGGCTTTATCTTTTAAGTGTGTGTGATTAGAGCCTCAGCTAGCTGGCACATGGTCTGGTGTCTAGCCTGCTACCTAACGTACCGAAGCTCATTTTGCTTTTCTGTTACTCTCAGTCGCTGGATTTCTCTCTCTCAAACATGACAGATTTTATCATCAGTACTTATGTCAGTTAGTCAACAGCAGCTGCACTTAACTATCATGCTAACTAAGCTAATGTTAGCCAGCTTCTCTCTCCTGATCCCCAGCAGTTTCATTTGTAATTGTTAGACTGATGATTTAACATCTATTAAAGGATTAATTTAAAAGTGTGCAAAATGTTGGCTTAGTCGATGAGTCTGTGAGAAAACAGAACTTTGAATATGATTATTTTTCTGTAGCTGTGGTTGTAGATATTTAACAAAGGCAGGTTAGACTGTTTAAATGCAGCATTTCCATATGATCTACCAAACAATGCACTTTTTAATAAGAACTTAATGCATCAGAGCAATAAAAACTCACACTCTTGACCTCCTTGTCTCTATGAACAGATAACGTAACTCACTGTTCACACACACAACGTTCACACACTGCTCTCTGCTCTGGGGCTGTTTGGTGTGCTTGCATGCCACACAGACAGTTCTCATTACTCCCATTTAACATTGCTCTTAACACTGGCTCCATTCCCTTGCACCAGCACTGCCAAAAAATACACATCTGCTTCAGTCTGAAACCAGCAACTTGAGCTAACCCAAAACTGGACTGTAGTCTCGTTCAGATGAGGTCTGCTGAAAGAGCACAGCTGCCGGCGGGGCTCGGCTTTCTTCAGAGACACCCGAAGACACAATTACCGGTTCACTTCCGACTTTTCTTCATGCATTAAAAAGGCTGTTTTGCTGTGTTTTTCTGCAGTTTGCTGTTGTTTAAACACGGTCAGTTTTATCTTCATTACCCTTTTTCACTGCATTAACAGTAATGACCTTGATTACACCGGTCATTAGTTAAAGGTCCATCCATTCAAAGGTTCTTTAGGGCACCAAAAGTAATTTTTCTATGGCATCGTGCCAGAGAATCTTTTTGGCACCTCAGTTTTTTTACAGCGCCTGCCGTTTGCACCGAACGTCCCCCCAGTATATCTGCCCACAGTTCAGTAGGTGCCACCGGACATTTTTACTTTCAGCATGCTGCTTAACCTACTTTCTTTCTCATCCTCTCTCGGGCAGCTGTTTTCGCCATTAGAGGTGCTCTCCTTTTCCGTTCCTTGTGTTTCTTCTCTGTCCTCATCCTGGTCCACTGCTGCTGTTTGTAGTAGTTGTTGGGCTCAAGGTGTTGGTGCAATTCCACTGGAGAAAAGAGCGAGAGAGGAGAGAGAGAGAGAGAGAGAGAGAGAGAGAGGGACAGAGAGAGAGTAAGGGGAAGAGATGATGAATGGCACTCATTAAGGTAGTAATTTGTCACTTTCCGTGTGACTGGGCTCCAGCTGTCTCTCCTCGTGCTTTTTTGGCCTCTTTGGCTCTCCGTCTCGTCGCCGGACAGATGGGCGGAGAGAGGAAGCGCCGCGCCCCCTGCACCGGACCGGGACGCGCGAGTGTGTGTTTGAGTGTAAAATTGCAATTAGAGACTGTGCTATAGCAGTTTTTACCTTCGCATGGTATTTCGCAACCTTTATTAGGATAATGCACAGTCTGAGAGTCCGCTTCGTATGGTTTTTGTGAAATTACAGCAACACTCCAGTATTTTCCAATCGAATGCTTGTCTAGAAGGAACAGAAAATGTATTGACTTAAAACACGCTTACAGTAGAAGTCTGTGGGCAGCTGCTTCAGGTTAAAAAACACTATAAAGTATTCCTTCAAGCACCGAAGGCTGCTGTCATGTAGCCTGTCAGTGGACAGCTCTGTAAAGTCTACCTGGGTAGAAGAGCGTTTATCCAAAGTTATGGCTGGATGAAACCTGGGGGCTGAAGAGCGATGGAGGGCATTGTGCAGCTGGCGGCTCTATTTAGCGGCGAGAGGGCAGCGGTGCAGTTATTTTCCAATCACAAGCGCGAAATTCCTCAGAGCTCCGTGGCGTTTGTCACAGCATCATGGCAGCGCTCCCGCTGCAGCACATCTATCTACAGAGACATCCAAGGTCGTCACCACATCACAGCCTTCTATAACAGGAACAGTCCTGTCTTGATGGAGAGATGGAAGTAGGGAAGGACAGAAGAGGAAAAAAGAATCATCTAGAGGAACATGCACCCCCCCCCTCGAGTCTTTGTTCTAATAACACAAAGCCAAAGCAATTTACACTGACCTTTATAGAAATGTAGCAAAAGTAAATTACAATAGTTAAAAAATGCCCCTGAGCCTAATTGCAAAGGAGATTAAGTTTCCCATAATTGCTTTTGGCCATCTAATGCAATTTTTCCTTTTTTTGTAATTAAAGTGATTTAAAAATTTAATACTCCTCCCCTCAGTACACACACACACACACATCCACATGCATATACATACACTTTCTCACACACACACACAACGTCTCTTGTCCAAATGCTCTCATTACGGAGTCAGTGGCCCATTAGAAATGGTGTTATGGTTCTGCATGATTATAATTTGCATTGGATCAAACAAACAGGACCAGTCAGTGACAGCTTTCGCTATAAACCAGCACTGACAAAATCATTGCCACTAATAGTGTTTAAGAGTGTCACATCCAGTTCAGTTATCCAGCTCATTTTTGTATCCTCTTGCTGAACGGAACATAACTTCTGTCCTTTCAAAGGATTAAAGGACCTAATCTAATGGACAACACCATGATAACTCAGTCCTACATATTCAAGTGATAATTGTAATGATTAAGAGTTCTGTGGTATTTGTGTACAAACATACTCACCAAGCACTTTATTAGGAGGACTATACTAATACTGAATAGGCCCTCCATGTGCTCCCAGAACAGCCTCAGTTGTTCATTGCATGGATTCAATGGGAGACTCAATGAGGTCCATGTTGATATGAGCGCACCATGCCATTCCTGCAGACATTTCAGGTGCCCGAAACCAGTTTAAGTAGACTGTGTTCTTTAAGCGATGATTAATTGATATTAATAGACAAAGTGTGCCAAGATAACATTCTTCTCACCTTCCTCCACAGCAGGTCAGGTCCGGGGTTCACAACAAATTCCGTCCCTACCATCTGTGTGAGATTCATCAGACCAAGCTACGTCATTCCAGTGTTGAATAGTATTCCAATTTTGGGAAGCCTTTATATATATAAAGAGAGAGAGAGAGAGAGAGAGAGAGAGTACAGTACATAAAAGAACACATGCTTTTGACATCGAAATTACATGTTTCCAAAAGAGCAAGGAATCCTACTGGTTCAGAGTCTGTTGCTTTCCAAATCGGACCTGACGGGGATGGAAAAAAAATCACACCCCACCCCACTTTATTTTCAGAGCTACAGCACATGCTGTTATGCCAAAAGGTGTTTGCTTGGCAAAAGAGCACCTCTGTCTGGCATTTCATTAGCACTAAAGCACAATCATTATAGTAACACACTGAGAAGTACATGGTGGCAATTGTGAGATTATAGTAAAAAAAAATATGGAAGCATCGTAACATATATTGTTGAAAACATCAAATACACTAAACAGATGAGTAATAATAATTTTTTTTATTGTTTGAGCAGCATGAAACATGAAGGCTTTTCTCTAATATATATAAAAAAAACTTGTGGTATATGTGAAAGAATATCTAAATAAACCTCCAAGATAAGATTATATTTATTTAGATAATTGTAGGAATTGGGCTTTGTCTACAGTATGTGTGAAATGTACCCCGGGTTGGTATGTATAGATTACAGATATCATCTGAGTTGTGCAAATTGTTTTAGCTTACTTAATTACTTATGAGTTTAGGAATTCTTTAACCTCGCATTAAACCTCCTTTCAAATGACTGATTAGACTGATTACTCCATACCTCAGGACTTAATAAAAACAAAGACTGAGAGTTTGAGTAGGAGTTGAATTAGTTCTGGGGAGCCACAGGATTGGTCATGTTGAGTGTTTTTATTACTTTTTTGTGTGCTCTGTGTGATTCCGGGAGTCTGGAGTGGGATCATTTCCTTGATTGCGGTAGACTGAGACTTTTTCAGAGAATTAAGTGAATATCATACCTTTTCTGCCTATTTGGTTGATGCAGAACTGCAAAAATATTACTTTGCAAACTATGGTACTATAGCATCATGGTGGTCTAATAAGATCTAAAAAGCGTGAAACTGAAATCTGTCTCTCTTTATCAGTTATTTTATATAATTTTTAAATTAATCAAACTTTTTTTAAAAAGTTTTTTTCCAAAGAAATGGTTAAATAAAAAGGTATAGTCTCTAACTCTCTCTCTCTCTCGCTCTCTCTCTCTCTCTCTCTCTCTCTCTCTCTCTCTCTCTCTCTCTCTGCTCATTCTCTTGGATATTGAATAGATGTGCTGAATTCCTTCCCAGATGCGGCAGGATCGAGTTGCTTTCATCTCAGTAATTGCATGCTGGCTGTAAACATAGACTCCTCTCCTGCTTTTCTCTGCTTTCACTATCTAGCAGGACGCAGGCCCACATCCCTGGGGTCTGCTTAACACTGCATATACATCCTTACGCAGCAGGAATTCAGCATATACAATAGGAGCCCTTCGCCTGGAGGCGTGCGAGGTCAAAGCCTGTTTTATAGACGCAATGGAAGTGAGGGGGAGAGCCATGCACTCTATTTTCTCCATGTATTCATGTGTGTGCGCAGGTGTGTACAGAGGGGGGAGCATCACACAGCGCGGCCCGCCATAGCTTCCATAGGCCAGTTCGCGTCTGGGCCTGAGCTACAATTCAGTGATGCACTGTGTTGCTAACGGTCTGTTTCTGCAGCGAGTCTGCTTCTGTATGCATTCAGCGCATTGAATGCTAGATCTGTTACAGAATTGCACAAGAGAGCGCGAGAGAGTGGAGGAGAGACTGTGTGAAGTAGTCTCAGTGTACTTCTGCAGTCAAGGTCTTTTGACATGAGCACTCCTTCAAAGTCTCTCTCCAGTCCCTTGTTCCAAGCTTCACTCTAAAAGCCTCTCAAAGGCTAAAAGATGCATGAAAGTGCAACACATGCCACCCTGTTTGGCTCTGAAAGGCCACAGGGGCTTCTGATGGGTTACAATAAGCTCCCCGCTCCCTGATTCTAGTTATAGTGATGAAAGACCATGTACTGCACAGTTCTCTGGACCTCGGTTCCATTGACTAGAAGAAACCTTGTTGACGTAGAACCTTTACATGTTTGACATTCTTTAACCTTTTCAACCATATCTTTATTATTCTGCTATTAATACATAATGCAGAAACTACTGTGAATGATTTGGTAACAGTTTAGACTATTTTGTCTTTGAGTGCCACAGGGTTCTATCTTGGGGTCTATGACACTGATGTTATTTATGAGAAAACTGCAGTTATGAAGGTGAAAGCTGAAGTGTGGGCCACTTTAAGTCAACCATGCAAGTCAACCAAGCTGCAAAAACAGCGGGTTTTGCATTTATTATTTTTGTAATGTCACAAAAAACAGCACACGCTGTATAGACAACAAGATTGGGACATACCTCTTAATTATTGGATTCAGCTGTTTCATGCAGTCCCATTGCCACAGGTGTGTAAAATCAAGCCCATGCTGTCTGTACGAACATTAGTAAAATATTAGGTTGAATTTCAGCTCACTGAATTTTAATGTAATACTGTGAAGTGCTTAACAATGCATAATACAGGAAGACCAGTCAGAATGGGTATTATTGACATATAATATATTATGGTATTATGATATTATGTAAATGTACAGTAATTAAAAACAGCCTGTTAAATTCTAAAGCTTAAAGAGAGGATGGAAAACAATGTGCAATTGACTTGTTTTTTTTTTCTGTCAACAAAGTGACTTGGTTTTTGATGCGAAAAACAAAAACAATGGTCTGACAAAGTGGACTTCAGGGAGCAAGATAAGATGTCGGAAATGGGCCCTTTTAAAAGGTTTCCCCCCCTTACGCATCTCATTCATACCTCCATCCTCTGAAAGGTTATTTAGGTCACCAAAAGTGGTCCAATGGGAACCTTCCAAAGAATTGTTTCAGCACCTTCATTGTAAAGACTGTACTTGCACATCTCGAGGCACGGAGAAAATATAGCAAGCTTACACAACGCAAAGCGCTATTTTGTCTCTCATCGTCATTGTTTTTCACAGACTAATTAAGGGAGGTAATAGCCCCCTAATTCATCAGCTTTTATGAGGGCTCACTGCATGCGCTTACTTACCGGATTAAAAAAAAGGGTAAAAAAAAAAAAAAGGAAATTGTTTGCAGTTTTACCACCAACGTCAGTGCAATTATAGAAAAAACCTGAAGACGCTTGTAATAGAAATGATGACTTGCCCCTCTGGTGGCCTTCAACCCCCGAGAAAAAGTGCGGGCTTCGTGACGGCTTGCTATTGTAGTCATACATTATGTAGGTGTATTGCAGGGTCCTTAGGGAAATCACATGCAGGGCATCTGTATTAGGCTAATATAGAGCGAAAGTGTGTTTGTGTATGTGTATGTGTGTGTGTGTGTGTGTGTGTGTGTGTGTGTGTGTGTGTGTGTGTGTGTGTGTTTGAGTGCTCCCACAGTGTGGAGTTGGGCAGGACAAAAAGTGCTGTGAGCAGCGTTTCCATTCTCTACATATGGCCGCCTGCGCTCTCCCGTCAACCCTGTCACTTCACACAGCTCCCATGAGCACCCTTCCCTCCACTGCTTGGGGACTTTATACACTGTCTGTGTACATAAGATGGACATTTTGACTTACTGTGACATTTTACAATTACCTGGTTTGTGTGTGCAATATTCTTGTGAGCTTTCATAATTCTAATGACTGTGTGCGCTTTGTCAGTTTCTGAGTTATGGTATGATAATTGATCTGTGAGAATTGAGAATTGTGATATATATATATATATATATAGTTTAATTAACTAATTAACATAAATTAACCGATCGGCCTTGTGTTAAAACCCACCTAATATTGTGCAGGGAAAGCCACCAGGCCTCTGAAAGTGTCCTGTGGTATCTGGTCCCAAGATGTTATTAGTGGATCTTTTAAATCCTGAAAGGTCTCAACGGATTGCATCATGAACCTTGGGCATCCATGGCCCTGTTGCAAGTTTACCAGTTGTCCTTTCTTAGACCACTTTTGGTAGATACTGGCACAAGACCTGCTGTTTTGAGGATGCTCTGATCCAGTCATCTAGCCATCACAATTTGACCCTTGTCAAAGTCATTTAGAATCCTTATGCTTACCATATTTTCTTGATTCCAATATTTCAGCTACAAGAACTGACTGCTCACTAGTCTAATATATCTCATCTCTTGAAAGGTGCCATTTTAATCAGATAATCAATGCTTTTCACTTCACATCATTGTTTTAATGTTATGGGAGTGTATTTGTTGAACTCCAGAAGAGCAGAGCATGTAGGTGTTGTTGGACTACCAAGCTTAAATGTCTACATTTTGTCGATTTTACAGGGTTTGTAACCCTACAAACATAAATGTATGTATTGGTATTGGTGGCGTGACGTTTCCATATAATGACGTTTCCATATAATGTGAAAAACTGCCAGATTCATATTTTGTCAAAAAGTGAGATGTATTGAACAGCGTTTTGTGTGCCATGCCCCTGGTTCATGTCACTCTTTCCTAACATACTATATATCTCTTCCTTCTGTCTCTCCATCCTTCAGGTCGTCCCCTCCCTCCCTCCACCGCCTCGTCCAGCCTCCTACCCCCAGCCCCCTCTCCACCCTCCGTCCCCCTCCACCCAGCCCCACCCACCATCAGGGAGTGCCAGGTGCCCCTGCTGGACAGCAGCTCCTCCCACACCATGCTGGAGCCCCACCCAGAGGACCAAATTTCCCCTAACTCATACCTGCTCCGTGCTCAGACCACCACTGGTAAGCTCCACCCTCTCATCTTTCACTGTTCCACCTCTTCCTGCATGTTCCACTCATTTCGGTGTGTTCCATCCAATGAGCCTCTGATACACTCTGATGAGTGATGTCTAATCAGTGACTCTCTTTTGTTCTCATTTTTGCTGAAGTGTCCTTCTTAGGACGTGTGATCTCCGCACAAAAAAACTGTATTACATCAGCACATCAGTTTTTATCCTTCTGTTTGCCCACTGTTGGTAATAATTGCGTTGCTGTAATTTAATATTTTATTCATAAAGAAATGATGCAAACATCTGAACCTAGTAAATGTAATTCATTGCTATTTTTAGTTCAGTTCATCAAAGCAGATGGCGAACATACCTCGAAATATTGTTGTTGCAAAACATTGTTTCACTAATGAGGGAGTGAAATATTGGAATCATTACAATACAAAAGTAGGCTGAGGTGTCTGGAGTTAGGTTTGGTTAATGCTCTGCTCTATTCTGCCTCTGCAGAAGGCTATGAGTCTCTCTAGCACAGCTGGGCTCATTTTGAGTAATTAATGCTCTCTCCGTGCTGCAGAGCCCTCCAAACTCTCACCCTGCATCGAAATCTGCAATCCAGGCGATATATTTAGCAAAGGGGAGGGAGGGGAAAAATCTGTTAATGTAATTTCTGCTGGAATATAATCTATTGTTAATAGTATTAGCCTCTCCTTTGATCTGCTATAAATCTTTATTACGT
Organism: Salminus brasiliensis; assembly: GCF_030463535.1. Taxonomy (NCBI): domain Eukaryota; kingdom Metazoa; phylum Chordata; class Actinopteri; order Characiformes; family Bryconidae; genus Salminus; species Salminus brasiliensis. The sequence goes on from NC_132896.1 coordinate 14,267,574, forward strand.
CTGATCAGGGGCCCAAGTTCAAGAGCAACACGATTATAACCCTTTTAAAATGACATTACATCATGCCTCTAATTGGTTTACTGTTTGGTAGAGTAACATCAATCACTGGCAGCCTAAACCACGCTGTAAATAAATTCACCTCAGCCTCACCAGCACAACAGTTCTGGGGGAAAAAGCCTCGGAAAATGAGGAAGCGCCCTGAAGTGCGGGAGGAAATTGCAGTGTCTTAGGTTAGCCAACTCATTTCTGTGCGGAATTGCTTCCACTTCTACTACTTTATCCTCTGCTGCTTTAATTAATGAAGTAGTTAATGAAAGTTTGTGGGGTAAATGTGCAGTGCTAGAACTTTTAATAATTTAACCGGATGATCATTATAAGAATACTTGAGAGTAGTACCTTGGGAATACGTATGTTTATATTACTGTTAACAACTTGTGCTCCTTGTTTATTAGATTCACTTTTTTAGTTATATAATTACAAACCGAAGCATTTGGATTCTTCTACAAACGCGTCAGACGTTTGCTCTGTATGAAATAGCATCGTCCCATGCAGTGATAATTCTTCCGAGTATAGGAATTATGTGAATAGGGCAATAGAGCTGCAAGCTCTAAATTTAACAGAGGCTTGTTTTATTTAATTGCATGTAATATATTTTGTTTAATATTCCTGTAATGATAACATTCAATTGGAAACATTCAGAAAGCTTGCAATTAGTTCAAGAACTGCTCAGTAAATAATTGGCTTATTATCACATAGCCTCAGCAAGTGTTTGTGTTTATGATTTTGAGAATGACATCTGTATGTGTGTATGTGTGTGTGTGCGTGTGTGTGAGAGAGAGAATAAGCAAGAGCAAAAGTGTGTGTGTGAGAGTGTGTGTGTCCAAGTTCAATTAAATGTCCTGTGATCTTGTTGAGGGTGATCGCTGTGCAGGAAATGAGGTTTCTGCCCAATAACCCAGCCCACTGAGGCAGAAAGACAGCCACGATTACAAAGAGGAAGCGAACTACGAAGCGTGTGTGTGCGTGCATGGGTGTGTGTGTGTTTGTGTGTTAGCATTTACTAGAAAGGTTTACTACATTTTATGACTATGTATTTATTGTAGTAACATTTTCTAATGATTTTAGTTAGAATTGAATTGAAATGTTCACATCTTAATTGTTACACCAGTTATTATTTATGCTGTAAAAAGACTAAGCATGCCTCACATGGTAACACGCATTTGAACTAGGTTGTTCAGCTTTAATAAATATTTGTAAAAACAGATCATTTGCTTGAAACCCAGCTGGGTTTTTATTTTTATTTTTTTTTGGCTGAATGGATGCACCATTGTTTATTCATAAATGTTCCTATTCATACAGTAATCACCAGTAATGAAGTTGATCAGTGAACGTCTACAGTTATGAACTCAGACCCTCCAAATAAAGTGAAAAACAACCTACATATTCTGTAAATATAATACAACCTTAATAATGCTAATAAAGTACTGAGCATGCATTGTTGGCTCCAAGATGATGAACACCACAACAGTCACTTTTCACTAAGATTTAAGGCTCTACATTATTATCAATAAAGGTACCAGGGTTCTTTCCCTGATGCCATAAGACCACTTTAATGTTCCTAAAATGTTTGAATGGATGGAAATTGTAAAGAAAATATTTCTTTAAAAAAACATCTAGAAAGACCCTTTACATTGGTATGATCTCTACATTGTAAGAAATATGTACAACATTTTCAAATCTCTTTTTCCAAATGTTTGTCTTCTCTGTTGCAAAAGTAACACCAAAAAACAGTAAAAAACTTAAATATATATAATTTAAAATATTTTATATTGTTGATGGCACAAGTTTAACATTTTGGAGGCAAAACATTTTTTTGCAAGGTAGCGATACATAGTAGAGTTGCATTATTTCTACTGGCCCATTAATCATGGAATATTATACACAACGTTAAGGAATGCTGGCCTGCAAGGTAATGCAAACAGAAAAGTAAACAGATAATTATATAATATTTAATGATTTAATTGACATCCCTACAGGCCCTAAATGTGATTATAAACACTGTACCTTCAGCCTGAAAAAGGGTTTCTGGTAGTTTCTGAAGGTAAGGAGGTAGAGATTGACCAGGCCTGTCGGTCAATCTCCTACAAACAGCCTGAGATGGGCAGGGACACTGCACAGTGTCCTGACAGTACTCCTGGAAAGTGGAGCCAGAGAGCGAGAGAACTAGAGAGAGAGAGAGAGAGAGAGAGAGAGAGAGAGAGAGAGAGAGAGAGAGAGAGAGAGAGAGAGAGAGAGAGAGAGAGAGAGAGAGAGAGAGAGATAGTGAGCTGGTGCAAGTGTCTCTGACCATTCATTATAAAAGGAGAGTGTGTCCTATTTTTAGGTAGCTGGAATGTAGCACACCCCTGCCAGCGAAATCAACCCCACTTACAAATGCTAGCAGTGTTTAAGCTGATCACCGTTTTCATGGACACACATCTTCACAAGCAATTAACTCTAATTCCCCTTTAGAGCGAATCATATTCTAGTTTAAAAAGTCATTAATGATGTATAAATGTTTTTGTGTCTGCGTGACATGTAGCTTCTTCCACAACCCGCAAGTACACCGCCATGTGTGTGTGTGTGTGTGTGTTTCTGTTTGTGCATGTGGGTGTGGGTGGGCTGGCTCTGGAGTGGTTGTTTTAAAGCCTGTTTATTTTTAGGCTGATTTTGAGGACTCTCTCTCTCTCTCAGACAGGCTATTATTGCTCATTAGAGCAGATGAACAGGCTGGGAAGACGCTGGCTGTGTGCGGAATATTTAGTCCGGCCCAGCAGCCGTCCCTTCACCGCTTCCCTCGCCGCCATCGCCGCGGCATCCGGAGGTTTTAATTAAATCTCCCAGAGAAATAGAGAGATCAAGGGGACGCACCTCGCAAGCAGGCTTCTGTGACTTCTTATAGAGAGAAAGAGACAGAGAGAGAGAGAAAGGTAAAGAGAGAGAAAGGTAGAGAGAGAGAGATGGAGAGAGAAAGACAGAGAGAGAAAAGTAGTAAGCTAAAGATAAAGGGGAATAGAGAGAGAGAGAGAGAGAGAGAGAGAGAGAGAGAGAGAGAGAAAGAGAGAGAGAGAGAGAGAGAGAAAGAGAGAGGGGAGAGAGAGAGAGAGAGAGAGAGAGAGAGAGAGAGAGAGAGAGAGAGAGAGAGAGAAATGGAAAAAAGTAGAAAGATAAAGAGATAAAGAGAAAGTAAATGAACACAAAAAGAGAGAGAGAGAGAACAATAAAAGAGAAGAGGAGGAAGAGAGAGAGTGATAGAAAGAGAGAAGGAAAAATAAAGTTAAATAGAGCTAAAGAGAGAGAAGAAGGAATAAAGGAAGAGATGAGGGAGGGAGGAACACAAAAAAAGAGATGGAGAGAGATTAAGAGAAAGGGAATGAATGGAGCAGACGAAAGGGAGATGAGAAAAGACAGTGAGAGAGAGAGAGAGAGATCACAAAGAGAGAGATGGGGAGAGGAAAAACAGTGAAAGAGATAGAAAGGGCATAAGACAGAGAAAAAGAGCGAGAAAGAGCGAGAGACCTTGCCGAGGGCTGCTGAGTGGGCATCTTTGCTAGTCCTGTGCGCGTGACGCTGGTGTTGAACCGCAGAAAATGTCAATAAACAGTTTAGTGAGCGCAGGCCCGGAGAGAACCCTGGCTGGTGCTGCTGCTGCCACAAGGCTTCCAGAGTGTCAGTGACAGATTAATGCGGGGTGGTGAAAACACTGCGTCCTCCACCCTCACATACACACACACATGCTGCATATGCATCAGAGACAGAGGCAGAGAGAAAGAGAGTGAGAGTAATTATTGCTGTTATTAACTCAGTGACTACACAACATAGAGTTCTAGATAGTTCTAAAAGAAAGTTTCTTTGACTCATAATGATAGTGGATCCATTAATGGTGCTAAATAGAAACATTAAAAAAAGTTATATGAAGAACCTTCTTCAAAAGGTTTTCCAGTAAATCTGAAGATTCTTTTAACCAGGCAAAGAGATATATAAACATTATATTGACAAAAGTATCGGGACACCTGTTCATTCATTGTGGGGATTTGATTGCATTTAGCATCAAGATCACATTAGTAAGGTCAGGATGTAGGATGATCACCACAGCACGTTATTCCCAACTCCCTGCTTACCCCATATGTATTGGATGGAGCACTATCGTTCTAGAGAACACAGTTTAACTGTTTCACAGTTCAGTGCTGAGGGGGGCTTTTTCCCTCTCTAGCCCACACCTGGCATTAGGAATGGTGCCAATAGGTTCATATTTATCTGCGACAGAAAATCCTGTTCCGTTGGCAGTACTTATCTACACACATCTGTGTGTATCAGCAATGGGTGCAACTTAAAGTAGCCTGAATGCATTCATTAGAAAAGTGTCCACAAAATTTTGTCTATATATAACCCTTGAAGACTCCTTTTACTATTACTATTACAGCAACTATTCCTGCTACTAAATTATTCTATTCAACCTGTAGCACACTTGTTTTTGTTGAAACATGGAAATATACACTGTATTGATGTGACATTGTTTTACTGGTGGAATAGATTGAATGTAGTTTTTAGTTGGATGGATTCTGGCTAGCATGGGGGCAAATACATTGATGCCTGTAGTCCAGTCCTGTAGTCCTGGTTGCATAAAATTTTAGAAGCTAAGCTGACCTGGAGCTGACTGTACGGACTGCCTGTTATTTTAAATATGAGATACCTCGTGTAGAAATGGATCCCTGTCAGACTTTGAGGCTGAAACATGCTGGCTCTAAACTACACTAAGCTTTCCAGGCACACTCACATGTACAGCACTTTGCTCTTATCCGTGAAGCTTTACACACAGATATGTGCACACTCAAGACACACACACACAGATATAAATACATATAAGCACATAAATGTGCCCAGCAGGCTTTTAGCGGTCAGCTTGCGCGTGGCTCCCTAGATGAGGCCTGAGCTCAGTACACTGAGCAGTGTGGCCATGTTTACCCACTCTCCGTCTCAGCATGATGCCCACCAGTTTACATTTGCACCCCACGCTCCAATCTCTGTGCAGCTGTGTGGTGGACGACAAATGCAAACATTTGCATTCATCCATAAGTATCTAGTACATGCTTATGCATGTACATTAAGGATGCTGTGCAGCAGTGTTTTACATCACTCTATTTACATTCAAGCACTAGGTTTGATAACAATAACAGCCCTGAAACTCAGTCATTTCTCTTTGATGCAGAAAAGTGATACACATTATACTGTCTGTTTAAAGTCAGCTCTGCTGATGCTGGTATGTCTGTTGTGAACGAGGCTGTTGTTTGGGCTGGTTCTTTTAAGTGGAGGTAGAAGCATTTTCATTCTCTAGTATTCAGTCCTGTTTTTGGGGACAATAAAGACAAGAAAGTGGTAAGTGGTTTATCACATGCAGCTCAACTTCTGGTCGAAATGCATCCAGTGAAACATCTGAGCAGCATCTGACTTGTGCGAGCCCAGTCTAGTGAGAAGGGTGAGATGTTTGTTTGATTGTCATCTGTAGACTATAGACAGCATCACTGAGAGAACTGCCTTGTGATGCTGCTTGATATGAGAAGTACTGCCGATAGTATATGACTCTCTGGAGCAGATAAACATGAACCTGTTGGCTCCATGCCTAATGCCAGGTGTGGACTAGAAGGGTATAAAGCCCCCCAGCATTGAGCTGTGGAGTAGTTTTATTGTGTTCAATGGAATGATGGTGCTCCATACAGTACTTTTGAGGGGGGGGGGGTGAGGTGGGGGTCCAGTTGCTAATGCTCATGCCATTGTATACAATCAAATCCTCACAGCAGTGCTCCAAAATCTAGTAGAAAGTGTTCCCCGGAGAATGGAGACAGAGCAAGATGAGCTAAAACTAACGAGCATGTGTCCCAATACTTTTGTCCGTATAGTGTATACATTTTATCAGCTTTGTTCTGTTCGGCTACCCTGTATATTGTATAATTTACAAAGCAAAATAGACTAAAACTGTCAATTATAACTCTATATGATATACACTGACCAGCCATAACATTAAAACCACTGCCAAGGTGATGTGAATAGCATTGCTTAGATATGGTCTAAATAGTGATGGCTATACCACTGAGTCAGAACATTTCCAAAACATCAGGCAGGTCTTGTGGACTATAGCTGGTGTACAGTGGTTAGTATCAAGCAAAAAAGGCCTAAGGAAGGACAACCGTGGAACCAGCAACAGGGTTATGGACGGTCAAGGCTCATTGATGCACATGGGGAGCGAAAGCTAGCCCGTCTGGACAGGACTTAGAAGATCTGCTGCTAATGTATTAGTGCCAGATACCACAGGACACCTAGAGGTCTTGTGGAGGCCATGCTTTGACCGGTCAAAGCTGTTTTGGTGGCACCAGGTGGACCTACACTATATTAGGCAGGTGATATGATAGGACAGATTGGTACAGTCAGTTCAAAATAGGCTGTTTGTGCAGCTCTGGACCTGAATTGCTAAGATGCTAAATCTGTCTCATTTATATCAAAAGCCTAGAGGACAATGAAAGTGATACACAGCCTTGTTCATGGTTCACAATATTGATAACTAAACTGAGCTTGAAAAAAGAAAATAGTAACTGAACACAGCTCTGCTCCGAATGAGCTCAATTTAGTTGGTAAACAGTGATCTATAGGTTACATTTTGACATATTATCATCACAGTGTATGCTAATGAAATCCATTTGTCGCGTGGCAAAGGCCGGTCAGTGACAACAGGCCAAACCAGACCATCCCGCATGTGTGTTCTCCTCTTCCCAGAAGAGTGAAAAAAAGCACCTTGTTATCAGAGATGAAGAGAGTGGTGGCACAGAGTATGTGCTCTCGATGGCTGTTTTCTAATTACGCTCTTTCATTTATTGTGAAGCAGACGGAGGCCTGCTGAAATCGCAGTCTCTATTAGCGCCCGCTGTCGAGGGGCTTCTCCCCATTACCTTTAGATTGCATCCTTTATCATCCCAAATTGACATTTATGCTTTTACCCCTATTGTTTCCACTGTTTTTTGGACACTAACGCCCAGCAATTTGTTTTCATTTGTGTCGCTCGGCCAAGTGTCCCATGATGCCCTACGTCTCACTCATTCCGTCATCACTGTATGACCGCAGACGAATAGAGCGAGTGAGAGAGTGTGCGAGAGAGAGAAAGAGCACGATAGTAAGAGACTCTCCACACTAACTACCTCTTCTAAGTACAAAATCAAGTAATCACTGGTGTCTGGTGTCCAAGCATAAAGCCACACTGGACTGCCGCTTCACTGGAAGTCTTTTCCGCTGAAATGGATCGAAATCAGATGACTATCGACTGTCCTAATGTGACCTGTTATTTAGGGAGACGTTAGTGCTAGCTAGATGGATAGTTTGTTTATTTAACAGATTTTTTCATATTTAAATAATTGCCCACCTCGTTCAATTGGCTAGAAATTGTATTCAATCGCCTCAATAAGACCTGTCTATTCTGATTGAGGTGTAAATGTGAACATATTTCATTCCGATTAAGATATTAGTCGGATTGTTAACAGATTATCAGGCCGCATGTAAACGTGGCTAATGCGTCCCAGGTGTGTTGCATGTGGTCCGGTAGAATGGAACGAGATCCAGTCATTGAAAATTAATGTTTGTACAAGGTCAACAGCTTAGTTACGATTGACCGACCTTCCATTCATTTTATTTTATTCATGTCTTTATTTGTCAGAATCAAGTGAATACGCCCCCTTCTGTTGGCTAATGGTTAAATCATGGCAAAATTTACCACCACTGGAAGCAAATTTCCTTCCCAAATCCTTTCCCTTTTCAAGGTTTGGACTTTTTTGGCAAGCAAATTATTTTCACATTTAGTCTGACTGCAGAGCCGTGTTAGTACGTCAGGAAGAATGTAAAAAAAATGCTTTAAAATTGGTGTGCAATTCCAACAGCAGCCTAATGTATTCTCACATTACAGCTGAATGGTGTAAACAGCAGTGCATTCTGGGCGTCTGCTTTTTCTCAGAGGCTAACAGCCCTCGCTATACAATGCTTTGTGTCCTTTTGAAATATCTCTCGGGGATAAAGGTGTTGTCATCAGTCAACGATTTGGGCGGGTGACGTTTGGGATCAGATGTGGCTTAGCGGTTAAGGGCTCCTCACATGGGGCGCCAGCGCACTAACGGCTTCATTCCCAGGTGGGGATCGAGGATTTAGCTTTTATATTGCAGCACTGTCAATATCCCCGTCGTGCTGATGTGCTACTGCCTATCTTTTTTTTCTTGTGTAGCAGAACGATATAAAGAAAAAAAAATGAAGAAAAAAAAACACAAAACTGAAGATTGAAATTCTTACCTCAAGCTGTGGAAGGACTCTGTCGAACAAAATGTATGTACGCTAATTTAACAGAATTGTCCGACAGTCACTGTACATGTGCATTTAACCACATGTGAATGAAAGCGTGAAGTCGCGTGAGTGGAGGGGGCCTTTCGACTAGCGAGGCAGTTAAGGTGAGGAAGGACAGAGAGCTGTCTGTATGCTGCTGGTGTCAGACTTACACACACCCCCACACACACACAGACACACTTGAAGAGTGACTACACAGCCATTTCACACTCAGCCACTTGCACAGTGAAAGCTGATGATGCGTGCAGAGATTGCATATGAAGAATGCTTCTTCATGAATATGAAAACAACTTTTTCGACAGTCTTGAAAAGGCTTATGGGATACAGTGAGGCCTCTCTCTCCCTCCCTCCCTCTCTCTCTCTCTCTCTCTCTCTCTCTCTCTCTCTCTCCCTGTCTCTCTCCCTCTCTCTCTCTCTGTCTCTCTCTCTGTTTCTCTTTCTTATCTCTCTTTTTCTTTTTTGCCGCCGTTGCTCATTCTTTTCCTCTAGCTAAAGAAAACAGAAGATTTGTCTCTGCTGCTATCCCTGAAAGCATCGACTAAAGGTTCTGCGTGCGCACCAGTGTGTTTCTGAGGAATCAGGAAAATAAATGCACTTCATCATTTTAACGATGTGTATTACACTCGCTGCTTGGGGCCGGTGATGTGAACGAGCCTGTGTGTGAGTTTAAATTAAGCAGACCATAATGGGTGCTTTCGGAAAGCAAAATCTCAGTGAAATTTAGAACAGCGAGAGCTCTAATTAGTCTGTGTCAGAAAATATGAGGTTCAGCCATATTTCCGAATGTAGGCAAGGCAGCCGCAAAGAAAGCAATGACATCATTTACTACTACACCTAATGGGGTTATGAAATAACCAATGTTTGGAAGGGGAACCACATCTAACACTCCCCCTCTTTTCACTCTAACATCTCATAAATCTCAATCACTGTCATTACATTTCCTGTAGCAAACTTTTTACACCCTACCACCACCCCCACTGAATCACCTCCCTGTTTCTCAGTACACTCTCTCAGTCTTATTTCAATTAAAGGAGAGGTCCGGCCTTCTAGCTCAAAGCTGAAGCTGATTCAGAACTCCTACAGTGATACAATCTCCTCTCATGCTACAACCATATGTTGAAGGTGTCTGAACTTGCAAATGGTGGGTTAATGAAGGGCCTGCTGCCTCTGTCCGTGTGGGTGTTGATGTCTGAAGTGGCACTGTGTTGAAATCTGCCCTCTGTCTACAAGTCTTGAAGGCCAAGGGAGCATGTTGTCATTTAGTGGGAAGGGCTGTGCATTGCACTAGTCAGTATTTTCAGTGAGAATGTGTATTAGGGGTTATACAACTATTCATTTTGTTTAGTTGAGCAGCAAGCAGGGTGTCCCAGGGAGGCTTGCAGCTAGGGTTGGGTACCGAAGCTGATACCTTTAAAGGTGCAGGCCAAATTATGTTGGTACTACAGATTCACCTCAAATCAGTTCCATTATAATACACAGTCAGGGCAATGGCAAGATGAAACACAAGTGTGGTTGCATTTTTTAAAACCTGGCACAGACAACTATCTCTGCAATATTTGCAACTCAGAATGCAAAGCTGACCATGGCAACACCTATAACCTGAGCAAACACCTGGTCAAACACAAAATAGATCTGAAAGCTGAAAAGTGTAGCATATTTGATGAAAGTGTAGCATATAAGTCCCCCGCAACAGCTGCAGCTAACGTTAAGAGCATACCTGCAGCCAAGGATGCATGCTGAAGAAGTTGAAGCGCCCATGGATGTTGAAAATTAAGTGAGGAACTGATCATTTTTTTGTTTTACCGCAAAACAACTATGACTCCTAGGTTTTCGGAAGGATATGACATGTGCTTCCTAACACAACAGTGTGCTCACGCTTTGCCCTGGTGACAGACTGGAGGTTGTAGGGATGGGTTTAGGAGGGTAGAATGAGCTGACATTACATTTTTGTTATTATATATAGAGTAAAGTACCAAAAAACAACACCTGTACTGATATCAGTTGAGATGTGAACAGATCCCAACCCTACTTCAGACAAAATTGACAGTGGGTGACACTATTCGAATTTATGTTAGACTTCTCTCCAGGTTCTGGAGTACTAATGTTCTACATATTGCAATGTTCGTCCTGCCATAACACACCACCCTCACTTCAGAAAGGGCTTGTTAATTTGTTCATTACTTTCATTCATACCAGAACGGAGCTTTTCCCCCATAATTTTATGCTCTTTCCATTATATGTGCAGACCAGCAGGAGTGGAGCAAAATTGCTTGGAAAAAGAGCTTATTGCATTCATTGACATTAAAAGTTAAGAATAGTAATAGTAGTTATTTCCAAAGTATGAAGTTCCTGATGTGCATGTTTTGAGTGTGCCCTGACAGATGTTCTCTCCTTCTTGCCTCTCACCTCCTCCGATCTCCTCCACTCTTTCCTCCTCATCTTCGAAGAGCAGCTGCACCTTGCTCTCCTTTTCGCCCGCACCTGGCCCCCACAATCGGGCCACTTCCACCGGCATCACCATTATAGAAGCGTGCTGACAAGCACTTCCACTACAACCCCACCACTGGGAACATGGCTTCGGCAGACAGGGCGCATTCGTCTTCCTCCCGGAGACAAGCCATACATAGACTTAAGCACAGACTAGCGGGCCACGTACACACGTTAATGATGTCTGGCCCTATTTCTGGTTCAGGCTGCTGACGAAATGCACTCGCTGTAAGACACCTTCACAAGGACTTCTATTAACAGTCTTAAAAGTGTGTGTATGTGTGTGTATGAGAGGGAGAGAGATCTTGTGTCTTTTTACTGTATGTAGTTGCCTAATGGCCTTGCTTGAGTGTGTGTGTTCAAGTTCAAATTCAAGTTCAAGAGGCTTTTTTTTGTTGCTTCAACTATTTACAAGTACACAGTGGAGCGAACTAATGTTCCTATAGGACCATGGTGGCAAGTGTTGTGAGGTGTTCCCAGTGGTCAAAGGAAGAACAACCGTTGGAGAGATAGGGCAATGGGCTTCCAAGGCTCATTGAGGTGATCCACCTCTGCATTATACTGAACATAAACAATCTAATCTTGTTGTAAGATTAAAGATTCAAAGGTCTTGTGGAGTCCATGCTTAGATGAGTCAGAACTTTTTTGGATGCATGAGACAAAAAATGGGATCTACAGGATAATGGGCAGGTATTCTTCCCTTAGCGTATAGATTATACAAACTAAAACACAGAATTGTACAGGTGTGAATTAGGGTATAAATGTGTGGGGGTTTAGATCAGTGTCTGAGTGTTGAGGAGTCTGATGGCCAGATAGAAGAACATGTTGCTGAGTTTGGTAGTGATGGCTCGGATGCACCAGTACCTTCAATCTCAGACAGTAGCAGAGAAATGAGTTCGCGTGGAGGATTGGTGGGATTTGTCCACAATAATGGTGGAGCAGTTCTCGCTACCCGCTGAAGGGTCAGTGATGCAGCTGTTCAGGATGCTCTCTGCAGTCTCTCTGTAAACCATGGTGAGGATAGGAGGGAGAGATGAGCTTTCTCTTTTGCTCTCTCTCTTCCCTTTGCAGGACGTAAAGACACTGATGGGCTTTCTTGGCTATGGAGTTGGTGTTGAGGGACCAGATGAGGTTTTCAGCAACGTGAACAAAATGGAACTTAGTGCTCTTAACATTCTTCACAGCAGAGCCGTTGATGTTCAGTGGGGGGTGATCATCTCATATTTTCCTGAAGTCAGTAGTTTTGTCCACATTAAGAGACAGGTTGTTGGTTCTGCACCAGTCTGTTAGACACTATACCTCCTCTCTGTATGCTGACTCGCCATTCCCGCTGATGAGACTCACCTCAGTCGTGTCATCAACAAACTTGATGATGTGTTTCAAACTGTGCTTTGCAACACAGTCGTGAGTCAGCAGAGTGAACAGCCGTGGACTGAGAGCACAGCCCTGGGGGATGCAAAGTCCACATGCTGATGGAATTTTGGGGAGCAGTGACTTGAGATTTGCATGATTAAAATCTCCAGCGACAATAAGCAGTCTGTCTGGGTTTAGGTTTTGGAGCTCACTGATTGCCCCATACAGTTCACATAGCATGTCTTTAGATTTGCACTGGGGGGGGCGCGACTGCTACTGCGAGAATGGTGGTAAATTCCTGTCTGTGCTAAATAAGGCTAGCCTATCCAGTTGAACAACAGTGTTCAGAGTGGAGTTTGTTATCCATGCTTCCATAAAAACGTAAAAACGTAGCAGTCTCATCATCTGTGCTCTGTGCTGGAGATGGTCCAGTTTATTGTACATGGAGCAGATGTTAGACAGCAGAATAGTTGGCTGCCTAGGGTTTGCTTTTAGCCTAGCACAGACCCAAGCTCACTTGCCAGGCTTCAGTGACTCTTACGTCAACCCCTTGCCAGCCAACGACATTGTGTGATGCTCTGGACTGAAGGCATGCTCCTCATAAAAAGCCTAGCGAGTTCACCTTATCCTGCTGTCCATCTGGGAGGTGAGTTATTGGTGAATTGTAAAGCTGTAGGAGGATCAGGAGGTGGTAGACATGAGGTCCAGTTGTTATGATGCTCATTTTGATTTTGAGGTAGGGACAGGCTGTGACCACTAACCGCACTGTATTGTCAAACCCGGAGCGGCCACTTCATGCTCCCATGCCACACCACCATAGTGTGTGTGTGTGTTTGTTTCCAGTCCATGTTGACTTTCACTGTGTCTGGATCTATTAGAGCTGTGCTGGACTGAGCTGAGAGGCGTGTGGTCATGGCTGTCTGCTCCACTGGTGAGACTTCTCCTCTCCACTCACCAAGAGGTGTTGATCACAGAGCAGAGGCCAGACCACCGGAGCACATTCCCTGCACTAGACACTACAACACACTCAAAAGATCAGCACAACAATTTAGAACTTTCAAACAGATATATATATTTTTTTTTTTGTGAAACAACATGGACATCTTTGCTCCAAATGAAAATATATACTTTGTTTTCAGCATTCATGATTCAGGGTTCACTGTATAACAGACACTAAATAACTTGGTTAGCTGATGCAAACACAGTTAGCTCTATACAGTTTACTGTTCTTTAAACTGGGCCAGCATTCCAACCTAAATACATAAAAACCTCTGCATCCAAATAAATATGATTCGATAAATGAGGCTGTGCCAAAAACAGCAAACTAAAATTTAGCCACAGTAAAAAGCAAACATCATCAATAGAAAACTGAAATTTCTACATTACATTTACATTGTAGTTTGAAAGGATCTGTAAAAGGGTGCTATAGATTTCTGTTAGTTGTCAGAACTGTAATCTCACCAGCACTGAGTTGTTTTTTAGGCTTCAAAACCAGTTCCAGCCACCAAGAAGGTACTTAATAATACACAATACCAGTCAAAAGTTTGGATACCAAGCAAAAGTTTGTGTGCCAATCATCATCTTAAAAACATTTGATCCAGGGGTGACCGCATTTACAAAAAGGAAGGTCCAGTTCTAGCAAAGCTCTTTAAAGCAACACTATGGAAAACTTTGGTTCTGCTTATAGTACAGAAGTGTAATTCACACTTGGAGCCACCACTAAAGGACTGGTTTTCTGCACAAACTGAAGGATACAGAACCATCTCATGTGGACTGACATCGTACAGTAATGTATATATTACATTTTAAACAAATATGACAAAATCTCACAAGCGTTATCCTGCTCAATCCACCAAAGTTACATACTGCAGTTAGCGGCGTTCTAAGCCAGAATTAGCAACAACAGTGAGGCAATTCTCCCTATTAGAAGTCACACAGCTGCTACTTTTAGGTAAAAACTCTACATAATGTTGCTTTAATGAGTATAGATGTATACCCTTATGCTAAAGTTTTTTTAATTGTTTAAACATAAAAAGAGCAATGGCAATGTGTATGTGTAAAGGTAGAAATACCTTTCAAACTAAAGTATGTTACTGTATGTAAGATTGGCTCATGTAGCAAGACCAATAAACAGCCTTAATAGCTTATATTACCAAATCGTCTACTCTCAGTTCAACACACAGTGAAATCTTTTGCATTGATAGTTAAGATGGGTTTTTCCTACTTTCATTAATTTGCCATTTTGGAGATACAATGTTTCTTTGTGACTGTGATTAGCTATTTTCGCAGGAATATTATGAAATGGCTGGCCGATTGCTTTCAAAATGAACAGATGATGTTGCTAATCAGACACAATAAAGTGAACTGAATGCCTGTATAAAAAAAGTCCATATTCCATTTTTCAGGTGTTGTGCTGTGCCCCATTCTCCCCTACATTGCAGTAAGATCATCCTCCTCGAGATCTGAACACCACGTTTCTAATACAAGGTCTTGTTTATATGGCTTCTCTTGTTCAGATCATCTACAGCTCTGTTCATCATTCAGGGTACATGGGAATTTTAAAAATAAATGGGGGGGAGGGGTACGGAGCCTGTGACCCCAGAGTCTCTGAGTCTGAGGGTTCCAGGCAGCTCAGAACTGCCAGTGTGTGCAACAGAACCAGCTTTGTGCTAATTCACAGTCTGATCCAGCTCTGGCACTCCTTTACTAATGCAGCTCTGAGAAGCATATTACACGCCCTGACCATTGCGATTTAGCACTGATCCGCTCCACTCACACTCCAAAACACACACACACACACATACACACACACACACAGATAGACACACACAAACTCTTGCTTTTCCCTTTGGTAGGATTTAGACCTTGTTTGTTTGTTTGTTTGTCTTGTCTTTTTTTGTTATTATTATTCTTTGGCCACAGTTTGTTTTATCCATGATCCTGTCTGAGAATTCTCTCATGAGTTTAATCCCCCTTTTCTTTGCGCTCCCTTTCTATCTCTTTTTCTCTCTCACTTACTTACAAACACACACACACACTTTCTTTTCTCCTTTGTACTTGTAGACACAGTCATTGTGTTGCATTAAAAAGAAGGGTCTTTTTAGCTATATGGATTCAGACCTTTAGAGAAGAAAACAGACGAATCGAAGGAGAGCAGAAAGACAGCTCTAATATGTGTTGCATGAAAAAAAAGTCTCTACAAATAAAAAAAAGTTTTAGTGATTTTTTTTTTCTTTTCTTTTCCAGAGCAAACAGGAAATTAATGTCATTGCATCGCCAACGGCCAGTCTATTTAGGTTCTGGAGTACTCAATTATGTATATTAATTATGTTGTTCAAAATTAAACCCGTAATCCTATTTTCTGTTGTAGACTTTCTGGGGCCTGAGCGTCACTGAATTTCTTAAGCCCAGTTTTACTTTTCTAGTATGCCATATGTCCACACTGTCAATCCAGACGTTTAGGGTTTGACGCTAACACCAAAGAGACATCAATGTTGAAGAAGAGAGCATGTGGTGTACAGGTTTTTAGGGCCCAGACAGCAAGCTGATGAGGACAAAAACAAGAGCCTAAGGCCTAACGAAGGCTAACTGATCCGTCAGCTCACCGATGCCTCTACACTATGGTTAGTTTAGACATCTGAAACTTTTTTCAGCTGTGGTGCATGTGGTAAGGGTTTCACAGCTGACAAAAGCTTCAGATGTCTAAGCTAACCGTAGTATATGACAGTGAAAGTAAACCACCATTGGCTTGGTACTGGGTGGTTGAAAAGGCTATTATAAATGTGAGCTTGCACATTAAGCAGTGAACTAAAATGCAGATTAGGTGCAGGTTCAGAGTTATATGATAGCTGGAGGCTTGGTGTGTCAGGGGCTTTAAACTTTGAAAGCCCTAAAGGGGAATGTATTCACATTTACATACAGTGTTTTCTCTATTTTGCTGTGCTAAGTTTTTTTTTTTACACATTTTATCAGAATCCTGGGTTAAACTGGGTGTCTCTAAACTAAATGTGCCTCTTAACTGAGACACAATTTAAACAAAAGTATTTGGACAGCTGCTCATTCATTTTTTCTGTCTCTACTGTCCTGGGAAGGCTTTCCACTAGATTTTGAAGCATTGCTGTGAGGATTTGATTGCATTCAATGGCAAGAATGTTAGTGAGGTCAGGATATTGGATGATCACTACCCCACCTCATCCCTAACTCCTTAACTCATCACAAAAGTGTTGTATGGAGCACCATAACTGCAGAGAACACTGTTCCACTGCTGCACAGCTACATGCTCAGGGATTTATACCCCTCTAGCCCACACCTGGCATTAGACATGGTGCCAATAGGTTCATGTTTATCTGCTCCAGACAGTTCTAATCTATCAGCAATACTTCTCTACAGGGACAAGACAAGCTGTGTGTGTGTGTGCATTTGAACATCTGCGTCAGGGTGTATTCATTAGAAGAAGTAGTGTATTTACATCATTCTCACGATTCACATACATCAACATTGTTTTCCCAACATAATGGAAAGCTCACTCAACTACTGAATAAATGTGCTAATGAAATGGACTATAAGCAAGCACTCAATCAGTTTTACATCCAAATCTATCTGGACAATAGGCTGTAAAATGTGCCCACTGTAAAGATTACAGTGTCAGAGGTGCATGACGGTAAACTTATGAGCTTAAAGCAGACTGTCTACTAACGCAACACAGAGCACAAAGCTAATTAATGTACAAAGAGTTTATCATTCATATTGTTGTTCAATACATCATATAGAAAGTTTTTGGTAAAACTTAAACAGAAAGAAACAAAATCCAGTTTTCATTAGATCTCAAAATCATTATCTCTAACTCTTATGCTAGAAAAACATTGTTTAGAAATAACATGGTCTAGAGAAAACTAGACTATGAGAGACATGAGACCCAGGGCTTCCATATTATAAAGAACAGTTTTAAAGATTAAGACTATGTACTACATATGTACTAAAAGTATATTAGTGACAGTCCAAGCCCAGTAATTGTTAGCAAAATTAGCCTAGAATCTCCCGTTGTGAACTAAAGTTTTTGCTGAACTATGCTTTTAAGTCCTGTACAAAAGCCCACTATTACTATTACTCTCAAAATTAACATCAGCTTCATAGGCCTTAAAATAGAACCCTGCAGGACTCCACAAGATGTCCCAGACTAAATCTCAGCCTTAGTAGTTTCTGCTTTAGGGTCAACACAGAAAAATAAACCCAGGTTTTGACGGGTTAAGGAAAAGAAAAATCCATAAATAATCACATGGCATTTTGATTTTTGAAATTGCTTTGACGTTACCTTCAAACTGTCCCCAATTTCTACTCAGTAAAGCAAACAGCTGAGCTAAACTCTGTGACACACTTAAAAGATGTTACAGTGTTACAGACCACAGAGCATTTAAGACCTAAACGCTGGGGTTTACAGTGCAGAAAAGCAGAGCAGTTACAGAACAGAATTGCTGCCTGCAGTTTCTGGAGTGGATTTCTCGGAGGTGTGTAGATGTTTGAGGGTTTGGAACACGCTCGCTTTTCTCACACCTCCACCTGCTCAGATTGTGGCTGCTGCAGAAAAGAATGTGCCTGCGACAGACAGGATCAGGCGGTGGAGATCACCCTGTGTGTGCTGTCACGGATCAACAAGCTTGAGATAAGGAGAGAGAGAAATAGGGAATTGTGTGTGTGTGTGTGGGGGGGGGGGGGGGGCAGAGATGGCGAGAGATGAGGGAGATGTAGAGAGAGAAAAAGAAAGAAAGAGAGAGAGAGAGAGTGAATGCTCTAATGCGTGTTTGTGAGTAGAACAGATATGGACTATGAGGTTCATCTTTATTGCATTGTGTAGTGTTTCGGGGGAAATGTCCATCATTACAGCAGACCGTGGAGCTGTAAGTCTTCTCTCTCTCTCTCTCTCTCTCTCTCTCTCTCTGCTCCTGTCTCTTTTTTTCCCCTCTTACCGGCCAGAGGAAATAAATGTAACATGAGAACGAGTTTGCTTGTTTTCTCCGCGGCCTGAAATTACATTCTTCACAATTCCCTGCCACTGTGGAAGTGCCACTCACATTGACACCCTGAAGAGGGGAACCGACTCACAGCTACTTTCAGCCACTGCACAGCGGATTGCTGTGTTGTAATATTACAGCTAAGAGGAGCTTATACCTGTACATACACACACACACACACACACACACAGACACAATCCCATTGCTAGGCACATTAAGGCTTACACCCAAGCAAACAATCATGTCAATTAGTGATGCCTCATAAAGTATGCATAAACTGCATTCAGCTACATTAGCACAGCTTAAGAGCAGCGCAAAAAAAAATCGCTCTAATGAGTGCCTGAACAGGCCCAGTGTCACAGCGTTTTCAGAAGAACACCGCAGATGCTAAACCACAAAACAACTGCATTCAGCAACAACAGCAGCAGCAGCATCCTCCTATCTGCACTGATTCCCCTCTCTGATTTAGCCTCGCCTTTCTGATTGCATTTTATCCTCCCTGTGATGCCTCGAGCAGAGAGGGGGGGAAAACAGTTCTGAATATTCCCTCTATCAATCATGGCAAATGCCGGTGCTATTTTTACCCCTTTTGCTAGCATATCCCGGCGCTAACTCGATAAAGCAGAAAAGATCCGCGTACACCGAAGAGCCTGTTTTACGACCTTAATCGAGAGATGTTTTTTGATCCGAACCCGTAAACAGGCCCTGAAAGATCCTGCCCAGGTCTGATCCGACCTGACCCATATCACCAACTTTTGGATTCAAATCTGGCTGCATCCACACTGTATTCTGCCGGAATGTGACCACTCCAAAACAGGCACTGGAAAAGAGCATACATTTCTAACCTTGCTTGTTAAGGTACCTTGAACACATGATTTATTATACAGTTATGAATCTTGAGACTTGCTTCTCGATACGTGCTGTTAATTAATTAATGAATTCATTCATTTAATAACTGCTTAACCTATATAAATGTTATGTAGTTGTGAGAGTGAGGAGCTAGAGTGTGGAGCTAAATACAGACCCTGAAAGGGTTTTAAAAGTTGCATTAAAAAGTAACGCAGCCATTCTTGGATTACTTTGAGGTCAGCCAAGACAGCCATCATCAGCTATCAGCAAAATGAAGTTAACTGAAGCAGGGGGAGACGCAAGCCCGGATTCATTAAAGGTGGGAAACAGGCCATGCAGAACCCAATCTGAACTGGACTTGATCTGGGAAAAATACTTGGGCTAAAACCCAACCCTGTCATCAGGAGATTGCGAGTTTGATCCTGGCCACAACCATCTGTTGCCAGCGTCCGAGAGAGCTGGCTTCACTCTCTCTGGGTGGGCAGGATGGACCTCCTTCTCCCTCATCACTCAGTGTGAAGCTAGCCAGCACAGGCCTCTGTTGGCTGCCATATCACAGTTGGCGATTAGCATTCTCCTCCAAGCGTGTTAAGCTGTCCACTGACATTGCCTCTCTCAGAGGAAGCACATGCTGTCCTCTAAGCTCCAGGCTAGGTTGCATCATTTTATATGAGGAGACCATAGAGTAGAATTGATAATTAAGGTCAACCATTCAGGTTCTGAAAAATATTGTACTCTGTTTTTCTGTGTCTGTGCAGGAGTTTCGAACCACCACAGTCAGTCGACCCTGCGGCCGCCTCTGCCTCCGCCCCACAATGCCCAGACGCTGTCCCACCATCAGTCCTCGGCCAACTCTCTAAACCGCAACACCCTGAGTGGCCGCCGCAACCCCATCCACGCCCCACCATCCGCCCCGGGAGATGGCCCAACCACGCCCGAGTCAGTGCAGCTGCAGGACAGCTGGGTGCTCAACAGCAACGTGCCACTGGAGACCAGGTCAGAGTCCAGTGACACACACACACACACATACTGTATAATGAAACAGCCTAGGGTTTCCAAACCTTGCTCTTGCTTCAGCTGATGAATAACGTGTTGATTAAGTGTGTCAATCAACACATTATAGGGTTAATCAGTGTTAATTAGCTGATTGGATGAAACATCCCAGAGAAGGAAAACCACCATTAGGTGGAACATCTCAGAGCAGGGATGAGAATAAGCAGTTGCGTAATCAAGGGAGATAGTGTTCTAGATAAAGTTCTTATATCTAGTACAGAGGTACCCAATAAATGTGGCTTTTTTTGGGATCAACTGTTTTAGGCAGGTGTTTGAAAGAGAATATGGTCAGTCTATAAGTAGAAAAACTGAAGAAGCAAACTTTGGATGCCGGAACTGTCTTGACTGATTGACTACATTTGGGGCAGGAAGAAAATTGTCTGAATTAGATTTTCTTCAACACGCTATCACTTTAAACTGTTCTGAGTTGTTTTTTTGGCTCCCCGGGCTTTAAAATGCCCACAGGCCTCAAAGACAAGCATCAGCTTTCAATTTATGTGGAAAATATCAGAGCAGTCAAAATGAGTAATGACTGTCTCTGGCTATAACGACTACGATATTTGCAGTATTATACTTTATGAATGTCCTAATACTGTCAGATGCTTCTATCCAGAGAAGTAGATTAATGGCAGTTATGAAAACACTGCGTGACAAGAGTGGCCATCCAAACGCAGTACATACTCGACCCAGATCTGATGTAAGTGACATCTCAGAGATGTAGACTTCTTTATGTTCAGATTTCTGACGGGGTTATTCTTTTTGACTGACTCTTGTGTTTTGCATAGCAATTACACACCGGATGAACAGAGTGTTTGGAGTTCAGCACCCAAAGAAATGTGTGCTCTCATGACACACATACATATACACACTCCAAGGTGCAGTGTTGCTTTAAGACTATTAATATTGTATATATTCTACAGGCTTCGAGCACTGTAAAACACACACACACACACACACAATGCATGTCCTGTTGTTTCAGTCCTCTCTGTCCCTCTTTTGCTTTTTCTCCATCTCTTTCCTGTTTTCTCTCTCTAGCTTGCTCCCCCTCTCTCTTGCTCTATCACTCTTCCTCTCTCTATACTCTCTCTTTTCTCTCTCTTTTCTCTCCCTCTCACACTCTGTATCTCTCGTTTTCTCTTTTTCCTGTCTTTCTTCCACTCTTTCTCTCTTCTTTTAACTCTTTTCTCCCTCTCTCGCTCTGTATCTATTATTGCCTGCTCTCTTTCTCTCTATCTCTGTCTCACACACACACACACACACACGTCTTTGTTATAGTCCCTTTGCTGGGTAGAGGGTCACCTCTTCTGGTTGTGGATCAGAGCGGCGCACGCGTGCTGCATGCAGTATTCATGAGGCAGGGACAGCATGTTTAATTCAACAGGACAGGTCTCAGGCCTGTAGAAGCTGCAGGTGCCTGACTGGCGGCTAATTAAAGTAGGCCTGATAGGCTGTACTGTATGTCACCAGTGCCAGCCACAGCTCAGACGTGAATACACTGGGACTGCCTGGCTCTCTGTGTGTACGGCTCCGGGTAGTGGCAGGCTTGTGAACAGCATAGGGACATTCATAGTAGTGTGTGCACTTACACACGCACACACACATACTCACACTGCTTGCAAGTGTCCCCTACTAGATCTGCTCTCTAGCCTTAACTATCCATTCAGTTTTTTGAGTGACGCTTGCTTTAACCCTGTCATTATTTGCAGCAGTATAGGCAGAGTTGTCATTGTGCATGACTCAGAGTTCTTTTCCCTTCTAACAGCTGGGCCTGTGGATGGTGTCGTGGGAATAAAATGTCTTGGAGCGTACTGCTCAAAGAAAGGATCTCATTTAGAAGGAGAATAATCTGCTAATCACTCAATAGTTGTAGTGTAGAATAAATAGCTCAGCACTTCCTTTGATCTTTTCTGACTTATACAGGCCAAACTCTAACTGTCAACCTTGTCAATCATATTTTCTATTTTTCGCTATTTAAAAATACTAACTGCCTTTTATGAAGTTATTAACGCACATAACCAAGGATATTAGCACTGTGGGTTTTCTTACAACAGTGAAATGCTGATAGTTAATACTTTAGTCCCAAATAAAAAAAGGCAGCTATTAGCCTGATGCCTTAATAATGTTGTGTTTATCTTAACACATAATGAATGTACCATGTTGGGCAAGCAAACCATGTGAAAAGAAATATACACCACACTTCAGCTGCCTTTTTGCTACCCTGATTAGAAAAGGTAATAATAAGATTAGAATATGGTAATAATAATGTCAAGGCAATCTGGACTCCACAGTGTGCATACAACAATAAAGGAAGCATGGTGCGTCTTATGCATAGTGATAGAAACAGTCCACAAAAGTCTCCAGATCAACATGCTGACACATTTCACTGAGGCCAGCGTGGTCATGTGTACGGTATGTGCCTAGGACAACTTTTATAGGACTATCAAAATGTATTGCAGGCACTAAAAAACACAACAAATAACACAATAAAAGCATGAAAAGGTTAATAAAGGAAAAAAGGTGAGTTTAATGCTAATCAGAATTAGTCAGATTTTACCACTGTTAACTAATGGCGAAATCTGTAATTGCCAGGTTATTATGAATATGTAAAGACCTCAGTATAATTAGTATGATTACTACTGTCAGTGGCTTTAGTTAGAGCATATGCAGGGGTCAGTCTTTTCAGGAGGATGAGTGAAGCATGCTGGTGGGGTTCTTTGGCTTGGCCGGAGGGTGAATGGCACATGCAGGCAGCTCCATGGTGGTAAAGTCGATCTGGAGGGCAGGCAGCAGCAGGGACACCCAGTCAATGTTAATCTTACACCAGCATCAACCCAGACAGGAGGGCGGATCAGCTTGGCAAAAGGACAAACGCAGACAGTTAGACTATGTTTGAAGTAAATGGACATAATATGTGGGATAGAGCAGAAGTGCAGAAAGACGCTCCGACAGGCCTCAATATAACAGCCTATAGCTAAAACAAGAGAGCCAGAAGGAGGTACAGACATGATGGCCTCTCTGGGACATCAGCCCCCCACCCCCACCCCACCCCACTTTCAACAAACCTGAGTAAACATGTGAATGTGGCGGGAATACAAGACCAACGTCTCAGCTTACCAGAAATTTCTGTGTCCATGAACACCAAGATATTCACCTTTTATCTAACATGGAAGCTAATTACCAAAAATGTGGCTAGAAACAAAGGAAGCCATCAATTTTGCATGCTGAAAGCTAACGTGGCTATTCACATTTTCCACTGGCATCACATTTAAACAAGTTAAACAAGGGACCAGCATACAACTGTCAGAATGGATCACTCCTGAGACTCTCAGTTTGATAAGGTTAACTTACATTAAAATTACATTAAACAGACACAAATACTTGAAAAGTGCCGTTTTGTATGGCAAAGAAGAAATGCTGGTACTTAATTATGTAAGAGGTACTCTTGATGGTATAGTTCAGTACTGGTTTAAGTGTGCAAGCCAAAGTTGTATAGTGGCCTACCTGTGCTCTTCAGAACTAAAGGTCATACTTGCTTGAAGGTGGGAATTGGAGAGTGAAATCACAGAACAGGTAGCGGTATCATACTCTGTTTGTCTTTTCTGGAACTCGGCTGGCTTTGTGCTGTGACTGGGGATTAAAACTCAGTTTAGCTTATAAAATAATCAATAATGCTGCCCTGGATTACATACTTCATTGTCTAGCAGACGTGAGAGCCGTTCCAGAGCACAATGTGAAAGCCTGCGCGCCTCATTTATACTTGCAGTGCAGCGTAGCCGCTTTTCCCTGGCTATAAAAGGAGTTAGATCCCACTCAGGTGGACACTAGTCGTATGAGATTTGAAAGAGCGCTTGAGAGACTCTCATTAGCAGTATTGCTGAAATGTTGCTATAAATGCCAGGTTTGTCTTTGCCTTTCTGGCTTCACTGTGTTCTCTTCAACAAAAATCAATATTTCAGCTGTCTGTTTTTTTTCCTAGCATTTCTGTAACTAAACTGAACTGAACAAATGCTCCTAGGAACCCAAAGACCCTTATGTGCCTCTTCTTGTATTTAATTTTCTCTTTTTCACCTGTGTTTCAGGTTGTTTAAAATATTTTTGCCATGTATTTGTTAATGTTTGACATCAAAACTGATGGGAAAATGTTGCAAATACAGACCAGCATAAAGAATTGATATCAATTGTACACTTAATTGTATATAAATAATAATTAAACTATATTACTGTGTCATTACTGCATTCATGTGTGAAATAATGTGTACAACGTTGAATTACTGGAAACAAAATATACAATCTGATTTATGTGGCAGCTTTGACAAAAATATAGTGCTTTTTAATCTAATAAATAATTATTTTGGCTAAGACTTGAGATTTACATATTATTAATTATCTAAAATAGAGTTGGTGAACGTCTTAGTTCTTTTAGGCCCCTAGTCCCCCACCTCTGATCTAAACTAACTAAATGTAGTAAAATTGACAGTGATGGCAGTTTTCTGTGTTATGGTGTGAATGGGTAAGTGTAGGGTATCAAACAGTACTTCCAAAATGAAAAGGAGTATCCTCATTGCTCAGTTACTGGACACATTCAGGTGTGTTCCAAAGCACTCTCCCATTTAAGGCATTGTGGTGGAGCAAACTCGCTAAGCTTTAGCCGCCATCTGCTGAGGCACAACTCCATTGCCCATAACGCCCCATTCGATCTTGCTGTGCCAGCGAACAGCCTCAAACTCTGGCCCTTCTCCCCACTCCCCCGCCAGCAAGCGCCACCTCTCTCTCAGCAGCTTTTTAATTGGGGTTCTGTCAATGCAGATGGACCACCTGTCACACGCACACACACACACACACCCTCCCACCCATAATTCACAATCTCATTTCCACTATATTCGAATTCATTAGCTGCGTTACTCATTACAATGGTGGAAGAGCTGAGGCGCAAGTAGCCATGCATGGATGATGCAGTGGACCAGTCAGTGCCGCCTGGAGCACCATCCAGCCCACCAAGACTCTCTGCTGGCCCACGAGCTCCAGTCCTTCAGAAGGTACCCTGCTTTTACATCAAGATTTAGCAGGATGCAAAAGTCTTGGCCCACCTGTAGATATTATACTTAAAGCAGTTTGTCTGTGCCAGAACTCCTTGTTTGCATATTTGTAAAAAAAAAAAAAAACATCATAAAAGCAAATGCAAATAAGCATTAAAGAATCTACAGTGATTTTATATGTGACAGTGAGTGAACTTGACCATTTCCAAAGGCCAGCATTTGTAATTAGTGTCCGATACCTGGTTCAGCAAATCAATACTTAATCATGTTATACTTCATTAAGTAATAAGGTCTGCGAGTGCTGGAACTGAACAAATCAATACAGTGGTTTGGGTGCAGTGAAAATTTCTGTACTACTTTTTATTTCAATGGTGTTTTTCTTTTGTGTTTTATGTACAAGCAAAAACAACGCACTTCCCCAGAAAAAAAAAAAAACACTTTTACAGGTGGCCTAGGCCTTCTGCACAGTGCAGTGTAGATGACAAGCAGCAAGGTGAAAGACGGCAGTAGAGATATTTAAATGAAATCATAGACGCCTCTAATGAAAACGCGCTTCCAGGGCCTCTTAAAGCGGTGTAATAATAGCGTCTTAAACGGCTGAATGCACTCGAGGTGATTAAGGCCATTAATTGTAGCCTAATTTGACTCAGTCAAATAAGAGTGCTTTTGCTGAGGAGGCTTTGGCTGTAATTCCTCTCTGGCTGAGACTTTGGGGTGTTTAAGGCAGGCTAAAAAAAAAGATTGCTTTCTCCAAGTTAGCCCGTTAGTCCCCAGGTTAGGCCACTAACCATCATCTTAGCCCACTAGTCTATAGGTTTGAGAGGTAGCCATATTTTCTCTAGGTTTGTCGGCTTTAGGTATGTCTCAAGGTTATCCCATAAGTTATTACATTAGGTTTGCCCTTTACTCTCAGAGTTAGCCTTCTGGTTTCTAGGTTAGACCTCTAGTCCTCAGGTTAGCCTGTTAGTCTTTGAGTTAACCTGCAAGTGTCTTGGTTAGCCCTTTTGTCTCCAGGTTTGTCCACTGGTCTCCAGGTTAGTCCACCTTTCTTTATATTAGCCCACTTGTCTCCAAGTGAGCCCACTACTCTTCAGGTTAGCCTGTCATCGGGGCACTTCCAGAAACTTTGGGCCCCATGAAAAAATATTACTCTTGGCCCCACAATTATAACAGTTCTGCCAAAATACTTAATCAATACATATTTTCAGGGCCCCTTTCAGTCACGGCCCTTGGAATTGTCCTAATAACCCCCAACCCCACCACCCCCTCTACAGCATCCCTGCCTGTAATGGCAGCAAGTCTCAAGTCCACTTGTCTCCAAGTCAGCCCACTAGTCTCTGAGGTAGGCCACTCACCTCCTGTCTAACCTGCTAGTCTTAATGTTAGTCCACATATATCCAGGTTAGCCCACAAATCTACAGCCTCAGTCATTAATCTACAGGTTAGACTGCAAGCATCCAGGTTATCTCATTCGTTTTCAAGGTAGCCTGTTAATCTAATAGCTCCGCTTCTGTAGTCCCCTCTGGGTCAGACAGTGCAGAAACTGAAGCTAATGCTAACAAGTCTATTTTTATTTCTGTATTGCCACTAGCAGTGGCAATGAGGGGCATTCTCACCGGTGGCCTGGTTCTGACTCTACAGGAAAGGGACATTTATCAAATCTTCCCCACATCGTCTAGAAAGAAAAAGATAAGGCCAGGAGAATCTCCATTAAGGCAAACTGGGCGGCCAGTAGCCGAGCGGAGGGGCAGGAACAGGAAACCTCCAAAGAGCCAAGAGCCTCCCTGTAGGCTTATTAAAGTCTCTCTCTCTTTGTCTCTCTCTTCTTCTCTCTCGCCCTCTCTCTCTCTCTCTCTCTCCTTTTCTTCAGATTGATCGGCATCTTTAGTCAATATCTGCGCAGGGACTTTGAAATGAAATGAATCTCGGTGAGAGGAAAAAGGAAAGAGTCACTGGAGCAGTGTGAATAGAGGGAAATGGAGGTGCGGTGGAGAGAGAAAGAGAGTGAAGGTCGGGGTCAGCTGCCTCCCTCCTTCTCCACTCACATAGCACGCTGGCGCTTTGTATAAGCAGTTAGGCGTAACACGGTAGGGCAGGAGCAGTGTGGGCCGTGCTCTCTCCGACCCTTTTATTTGGTGCAAGTAAAAAACATGACATTTAAAGCAGAAGGATTTATTTGGAACTGGAGGTCAGGGCTTTTTTCATGAGGGAAAGGTGAGGTTTAAAAGGGACTCAGATTAATTGCAAAGGTCACTCAATCTCAATGAGCTGATATCCTGGACATTTGTGTGTGTATATTTATATATATATATATATATATATATATATATATATATATATATATATATAAGTATATATATAAAACATACTCAATGCAAGACATGACCTTCAAAGTCACTGTAAATCTCGCTCGTTCCTATCCGTCTGTGACTGTGCCCGAATAGTTTACTGAGACTTCCTTTTCATGTCTGCTTTCCCTGATACTGCCGGATCTGTGGAGCATGCCCTCAGTAAATACACTGGCAGAGCTGACTCACTTATTGATCCACATTACCACCAGATCAGACAAAATCTAGGGAAGGAGGTTTCAAAAAAATATTCCAAGGCAGTTGACTGTCACAGTTTGCTCCAGTAGCCTGACCTACACACAGCCTTCCAAAATAAGTTTCAAAATAAGAAACAATTTCTCTACAAACGGTCCTTAATACACCAAAGAATTCACAGAAATATGCTTTTATTCACATATTTACAGTCCATCTATCTTTATAGCATAATACAGGGCAGGAGATCTCCAAAAACGGAAAAAGAAAATCAAAAAAATATATTAACATTTCTTATTCATGCTTTTACTATTCTTAAATCATACAGACATAATGTTGCTTAAAGCCAATCCAGTCCTCAGTGACCAGGCCTAGGGGCCCCTGATGATCAGTTGAAGTACCATTGGCTTATAGGACCCATTAAATGTTAACTTGAGGTTTAGGAAACACCCAAATTCACCCAGTTCAAATCTAAATGCAGATAACAATAATGTAATCCTAAACAGATGCAGAAATATATATGTATAGGCAGTGGAATTGCATTCCACCCCTAAAGTGTGTGTGTGTGTGTGTGTGTTCTGTATAAGTGCTACCTTTTGGTACTGTTTGATAGATCAGGTGTCTCCTGTTGGAATGGAATGGACTAAAGGAGATTGTTTGGGCTGGTGGAGAGAGAAAGTGAGAGGGAGGGAGGGTGGGAAGATGAGTGAGAGAAAGAGAGAGAGAGAGCGAGAAAGAGAGGAGGAGGGAGAAGGGTGGAATCAGTTTGCAATGGCATAAATGACTAAAGATGGCTGAGGCCATGCAGGGCGGCAAAGGCTGATTTCCAATCGCAGAGTGAAGCCTCTTCAGCAGCTGATGCCAGTTTCAATTCCACTCTCATCTCCGCACACACTGTGCTACGCTATCCTCCTGCTGCGCACACACACACACTCACACACTCACACACACTCACGCATACACACAATATAAGAAATATAAGATCTCTGAGAGGGTCGCGCCATTGCAATTTAGCCAGTGCAGAAAAACGCATTCACTTGCATGGCATAGGAGATGCTTTCGGAGATGTGTGCAGTGGTTACAGTCTGACTGACGCACTCGCGTGTGTGTGTGTGTGTGTGAGAGAGAGAGTGTATGCGTTGTGGAGTATGAAAACGGGGCCTGTCCGGACTCTCTCTGGGATTCAGATGATTTTCTAGTGCAGTTTCACATACTGTATCACTTTCTGACCATTTAGACTTCATCGCTGCTGTTGTAACGAAACACCTGGGATCTCCTAAATGGTAGCCTTGCAAGGAAAGAACACATCATTTTAAACTAGCCTTTGCTTTTAATGTATGTCAACATTAAGGAACAATTTGGAGAAAACATTTAAATGATTGATTCTTTGGTTTAGAGCCGGAAATGCTAGGTAACATTGCTAATAAACACTGGATTTAGACTGTCACCAATCTCGTCTCTGTACATGCACAACAAAATCTGAATTTACAAGCTTAGAAAATGTATCAAAAGCTATAAAATAGCAAAACAATGTATGAATAGACCTTATTTAAACATTTAGGCTAAAACAGCAACCTCTTTTTAGCATTATTCCCTTCTTAAACTGGACCACAGTGCATGGAATGATACCACATATTGTGTTGAGGCACAAATGGTTGCAGTTAGTCAGAATAGCAGGAAACTTTTTTTTTTATTTCAAACGAATGAAACTCTAAATTCATTATAAATGAAACATATATACAGATACATTTTTGCACATGTGTATACAGACATGAGTTTGGTGACAGTCTTAGTCCATTGTTTGTTAGCAGTGTTAGCCTAGCATCTACTGTTCTAAATGTCAGACACCAAACCTGTCTTGGCTGATGAACTGCATGTAGTGTAAGTAGTAAATCATGCTCTGTGATGCCATGTTTGATGATAAATCTGTTAATTTTGATTGGCAATATACGTTGACAATACTTTGACCATGGAACTGCCATAATGATATAGCACTAATTTTCAAGAAATGCATCTGATATTGTCTTATTAGCACTATTCAATAAGCTCCTCATCAGCATTACCCTGCATGTCCTCTAAAGCAATCACTCAGGTGTGCCACACTACCCTACTTATTAATGATGATGGGTGATGTAATGATGGCACTTGAGCTAAGCCGGCTGCAATTGTGCTTCTGGTGCTGATATTTATTTATGAAAAGACCTTTGCAATAGGGCAGAATGCAGGAAAGGAACAGAGAGAGGCAGGTGGGGAGTGAGAAAGAGACAAAGAGACAAAGAGTGAGAGAGGAATAGAGACAGAGAAAGATAGAGCGAGAATGAATGCACTTTGCCACCCCTTCACATTCTGGTAATTATCTGAAGTCCTTCTTTAGCATCTTAATTGTTCAGGTTCCCACTGCATTCGCTGGGGAGGAAAGACGTGAAAAAGTGCCTCTCTCTCTCTCCTTTTTCTCTCTCTCTCTCTCTCTCTCTCTCTCTCTCTCTCTCTCTTTCAGGGTCTCAGACTCCATCCGTGGTTGCCAAGGTATCTGTGTGGGGCACATTTACATTCTCAGCTGCACACCGAGGCCAATTTGTTATCCTAACAGGAGCCAATCAGAACGCAGGAGCCCGCAGCTCAGCAAAGATTTATGGGCCGTCTCCCTCCCCGTGCGGCACACAGATTGAATTCTGGGTACGGTGTACAAACCACAGCCGCTGTAATTAGAAAACATTTCGGAGACCTTTGTTTGGGTATTTAGAGATGCGGCGGCTGTGGATTGTGGATTGGTTTGGCTTTGGGCAGCCGTCGGTTCGCTGAAAGAAGGCACTGAACGGAAAAGTGCTTTGTGTGATAAGGCAGAATAGGGAGATGAGCAGGCTATGAATCGAGCTAAGGGAGCAGATGTTCTCCTGCCAGCTCCATATAGGCCTCACAACTGCATTCACACCGTCAACCTCATGTGCACATACACCACATCTGGACAAAAGTATTGGGATGCACCTCTTAATCTTTGAATTCAGGTGCTTCATTTAGTCCAAGTGCTACAGGTATATAAAATCAGGCACCTACCCATGCAGTCTGCCTTTACAACATTAGGGAAAGAATGGGTCCAAATGTTTCACTGGAACTGTATACGTACAAAAAAAAAAAAAACTACCAAGTTATTTTCACTACTCATTGGGGCAGTGGTGGCTTGGTGATTAGAGTGCTGGATTATTGATTGCAAGGTCATGGGTTCAATACCCAGGGAACTAAGCTGCAGCTGTTGGGCCCTTGAGCAAGACCTTTAATCTTCTTTGCTCTGATGTGCCATGGCATGGATGACCCTATGCTCTGACCCTGGCATTTCAAGCTAGGATATGCTAAGAAAACAGTATTGTTGTACTGTAACAGTATAAGTACTGAGTACTTAAAGAAATCATTGATATATGGTGCAAGAGGCATGCAACAGTTTTGTGTGTAGTACACATGTGTCACTTGCAGACATGCCCTTGGGCATAGGCTTCACATGGTTGTCATACATCAGCCAGATTGTAAAAGTATACGACTGTAAAAGTAGGATGAGTTTGGTGGCTGGACTACGAAGATACAGGCATCTACAATGAACCACATGAAACTAGTTCATTATTTCAAATAAGCTACTCAGCACACCCAACTCTGTGTAATCAATGTAGCTTCTAACATTGTTTGTATTGGGACACCTGTTCATTCATTGTTTCAATCAAGGATTTTAAAAAAGAGCTTATTCTGCTGTTGTTAGGGCAACTGTCTCTACTGTCCAGGAAAGGCTTTCTACTAGAATTTGGAGCATTGCTATGAGAATTACATCACATTCAACAAGAGTTTTATTGAGCTCAGGATGTGGGATGATCACCCCCTACCCCCACACCCCCTCCACTCATCCCAAAAGTTTTGGGTGGAGCATTGTCATTCCCGAGAACACAGTTCCATTGCTCCACAGCTCTATGCTGGGGGGCTTCATATCCCTCTAGCCCACCTGGCATTTGGCATGGTGGCAATAGGTTCATTTTTATCCAGAGAGTCCTATTCTATTGGCTGCACCGTAAAGTAGCTGAATGCATTAATTTGAAGCGTGTCTGTAAACATTTGGACATATAGTGGATTCAGCATTCAGGATTTAGCATTCTGGAAAACCAGGGTAGTACAGATAAATGCTAGGCACCTCCCCTTGGCAATGCGGTATGGAGGTGAGGGCTGTCCAAAACAGTGGTGCTGAACAGCAGGACTGAGCTATCAGCACCCTGGACAGCACAGGAAGGCAGATGGGCCCCTCTGCCACACTAATACTCCGTGAAAGTGTCCACTGCTTTACTGTATTAAAGTTAGATGCATTTATTCTATCAGGGTCCTGTTCCTGATCTTATGCACACCTACCACCCAGATAAACAGCCTTTTAAATATCTTTTCCTCAGGTGCCTAAAACATTTGCCCAGGACTTTATCCATGCTCTTAAATGCATTTTACAAGCACAGAAAGCAGAGGTTGCTCATTTAAAGGATGGAAGAATGGAAGTCGTCAGGGGAGTCGGGCAGTGAAATGAAGGCAGAGAGGAAGTGAGAGAGAATCTGTGTAAATGAAAACCTTAAGGGGTAAATAAGTAAACAGGTCAGTGGTTGACACTAAGTGGAAGTCTGGTGATGAGATGTTTGCCACCTGTGTCACAACTAATGAGTGGCAAGAGGCACTCTTGCACTTGGAATGCTGCATTATTTAACAGAGCCTGATGACTGTCTCACACACACGCACACACACACACACACACATACGCATGCATACACACACACACACACACACACACACACACACACACACACACACACACACAGAGCACACACTTGCCCAGCTCAGACAGGTCATTAATCAGCCTGCTCAGAGGATAGACAGGATGACCCCACCTATGTCTCCATCAGCATATGCAGAGAAAGAGAGAGAGCGAGAGAGAGAGAGAGAGAGAGAGAGAGAGAGAGAGATAGAAGAGAGAGAGAGAGAGAGAGAGAGAGAGAGAGAGAGAAAAGGCTGTCAAAGCAGGCCTCCTCTTCTCTCCTTACATTTAGTACTCCCCTGTTAAGTCTTGCCTCCGGCATGATTTCCTATTTTGCAATTCCCTTCGGCTTTTTAAAAAAAGTGCAAATCTGCGTGTCTCGCCGCTGACCTCCTCTTCACCCTGTGGCATCAGCTGTCCTTTTTTTGGCCGAACCTGTCCTTTCTTCCTGCTTCTCATGACTTCTCTTAACTCAACTGTATTTATTCCCTGTCCACCCCCACGTCTGGACACATCCCTCCACCTCGCTCTCTCTCCGTCTCCTGTCCCAGCTGGCTTTGACATGTCCTCCCACACACCTCCCAAACAGCGGTCAACATAAATCACTGTCACTTAGCCGGAGCGGCGAAAATCAAGCTCGCTAATTTCATTTCACAATTAACAATTACAGCACCTCGTCAAAACTCCCGCAAATAGGAATTAAATGGACTTCACAGACAGACACTGAACTAATGGGACAAGTGCTCACGGTAGACAGGTTGTGGACACACACATACATATCCACAGATATGCACACACCGTAAGTATCCTGTCTCACCCCACAATCACCTTAATTCTTTTCCCCGAGTCGCCCCTGTCAGCAGCTAAATATGCGGCCACAGCAGCGCTAGCGTTTCAGGGTGGCTCGAAAACCTGACCTTGTGAGTGGCGGCCGAGAGTCGGCTGAAGTCTCAGAGACAGACAGAGGGGGGCCTGGAGGAAGCAGTTCTGTATTTTTTGGACAGGCACCTTTACGGCCCGTCCGTCACACTGCCCTCCAGCGCAACACTCCAGCCTTCTCTCTCTTCACTGAAAGCTCTTTGACTCTCTGACTAACAGAGCTCCTGACAGACAGACAGAGACAAAGGGAGACACAGAAAGGGAGGAAATGGAGGAAAGAGAATGGAAAACTAGAGTGATGAGGATGAAGCAAAGGAGAGGGGAAAAGTTGGAAAGAGAGCAGACAATACGAGAGATACTGTTATAAAAAGCAGAAAAATAAAGAGAGAGGTGGAAAGAATGAGGCAGGAGACAGGGAGCAAAAAGAGAAAAGAGAGAGAGGAAAAGATAGAGA
Organism: Salminus brasiliensis; assembly: GCF_030463535.1. Taxonomy (NCBI): domain Eukaryota; kingdom Metazoa; phylum Chordata; class Actinopteri; order Characiformes; family Bryconidae; genus Salminus; species Salminus brasiliensis. Next base: position 14,301,413 of record NC_132896.1, read on the forward strand.
GAGGGAAAAGAGAAAGAAAGAGGGAAAGTGAGAGATGAAAGAGGCAGTGAGAGAGAAAATGAGATAGAGAGAGAGGAGAGAGTGAAAGGGCAGGAGAAACAAAACACAGAGAGTGAAGAGAAGAGAGCAAAAAAGAGGGGAAAAGGAAGAGAGAACCATGAGAGAGACTTTGATACAAAAGACAGTAAGAATAGAGAGAGAGTCAGGGGAAAGGGGAAAGGAAGAGAGAAAGAAAAAGATAGAGAGAAGAGAATAAACCAAAAAGGAGAAATGGAGAGAGTCAGGAAACAAGGAATGACAGAGGGGTGAGGCGGGAGAGAGAAGAGAAGAAGATGAGGGGGTGGAGAAAGGAGCAAAAGAGAAGGAAAAGGGAATGAGAGACTAAGCGGACTGAGGAGGAGAGAGACAGAGAGAGAGAGAGAGAGAGAAAGGGAACAGGCCACATGTGTTGCAGGACACCATCAATCGGAGGTGTGAGAAGAAAGTAGGAGAAGGAAAGGGGAAGGTAAAGAACGATGAAGATGAGTGGAAATGGAGAGCAAGCGCCAGCATTTTCCATCAGTGACCCAGACTCAAAGCTCAGCTCACAACTGTGCCTCAAACACACGATTACCATCCTCCTTCAGATGCGTGTGTGAGAGTGGGAGAGGGACTACTTGTGTGTGCATGCGTGCTCAATAACGCCCAAGGCAGCAGAGATTTCAGACACAGCGGTGAGAACAGCTTTGTTATGTAAAGCCACCGTGTGGAATCCTCCACTGCCTCGGCTTCATTATTCCTGCTGCATTATTATCATTTATTATCATTCATTAGCGTGGATCCATTCTCTCTCCTTCTCCCGCGGTGGCCCGGATGAAGGACAAAATCTCCCTGCCCCTTTCTTTTCTCACTCTGTGCTTTTATTGAGCTCCGTTTTCCCAGAGGCTTTGGGTCTGAGCTTGCGTGTCACAGTAAAGTGTGTTTATGTGTGTGTGTGTGTGTGTGGTCGCTGGAGGTCAGGTGCAGTCAGAAAAAGGGGATAATGGGGAAGAATCTCAGATTGATCTGATCCTGCGGCTCTGATCCCACAGAGGCATCCTGAGTGGGTAGTGGAGAGATGACGTCCTTCCTGGAGCTTTAACTTTTTCTCCCTTATACCTCCCTTATACCACACTATATGGACAAAAGTATTGGGACACCTGCTCATTCATTTTTGTCTTACAAAAAGAAGGGGGATTACAAAGAGTTTATCCTGCTTTTGTTAGAGTAACTGGTCTCTACTGTCCAGGAAAGGCATTCAGCAACAAGAGTGTTAGGGGGGTCAGGACGTTGGATGATCAGCGCCCCAACTCACCCCCCCACCTCACCCCCACCTCTTGCACATCTATGTCACACTATGCCACACCAGTCCTGCACATTTTTGACACAAATGTAGTCCAGCAAAATTTACTGCAGTCTGGTGGTATTTTGACCAAGCACAACTGCAGTCCTGCAAACACTTGACCAATGCAAATATAGTCTTGCAAAAGTTCTGACCAAAGATGACTATAGTCCAGAAAACCTCCACCAAGCACAATCTGCCTAAATCTGACTGTAGACGAAATCCAGCTGCAATCTATAATCTCAGTATTTATGTACTGTAGCTTGGTATAATTCTGTGCAAACTCCAGTGTATGCTGGTCAGATTCTGCTTGGACAAATATTTCATCCTTCCTTTTCATACCCTATGTTGACAAAAGTGTTGGGACACCTATTTAATCATCGAGTCAAGGTGTTTCATTGATTTGAACTGCCGCAGGTGTATGAAATCAAGCACCTAGCCATGCAATCTGCCTTTACAAACATTAGTGAATCGGTCGTTCCTGAGTTCCACAGTTCCAGAGTGGCACTGTAATAGGATGCATCCATTTCAGATTGTGAAATTCCTTCCCTCCTACATATTCCTCCACCAACTGTGAGAGATATTATTAAAATATGAAGGTGTTTAGGAACCACAGCAACTCACAAGTCACAAAGTTACAGAACAGGGTCACTGAGTGCTGAGGAAGAGCATAGTGTAGAAAAGCTGCCAACGCTCTGCTGACTCAATACCTAAGTTCCAAACCTGCTGTTAGAGCTGCAAAGAGGGGACCAACTCCATATTGATGCTTTGGATTTAGAATGAGAAGTCCTAAAAGCTCTAGTAGGTGTAATGTGTAGGTGTCCAAATCATCTTATCTGAATGTAAGAGTGCCGTGGATCCAAAGGATGGGTGTGAGGGGACTGGAGGGGCTTAAGCAGACTGCCTCACAGCACACCTCTGCAACCTGCTACTGGATCATGTCGGGGAAATATTGAAAGCCATCTCATGGAAAGTTGTTATTAACGGAGCGGTTTGTATGCTTCACCCCCTGTGTGTTAAGGGGCCAGTAGACCCATGCGTCTAGACCTTCAAAGCTAGCCTGGGACACACCTTTCAGACAGGCACTCACAGCCCAGAAAAGCTTTCAGCCTCTCCCTCTTTAGCTCCCATCAGAGTCTTAATGGAGGCCGGGGCCTAATGAAACAGACGCACCCGCTGACCCAGCTCTCGTTGATCGCCACAGATAATATATTTACTCTGGCCTTCTCTTCCGCTGTTTCCCTCAGCCACCAGGGTCGGCGCGCTCGTGAGTGAGCCTTCGCTTGCCAGAGACACTGAGTGCTGCTCGGGGTGCTGTAATTAATGACTAAATGATTTTTTTTTCGGCACAAAGCTGAAAAGTGCAAGTTTCGTCAATAAAGTAATGTAGCGTGCAGCCAGCGTGGGAGTGGGTGTTAATGAGCCCATGGATGTGATCAGGGGATGGGGGGTGGGGGGGTGGGGGGGGGGGTTGTGTTTGGGATAGGAGGAGCAGGATAGGAGTAGCACGGAAGCATTCACCAGACATTCTACCAGTGCAGTGCAGATTTTGGCCCACCATTAAGTCTATGTCCACATGGCATTTTTTAAAGACACATTGTTTTAACATTGACATGTTCCGCAGATGCACCTAAGAGCTCCCACTCACCATGAGGTCTGAATCACGCAGTTCCAAAACTTCCAGGATGCTCTCCCTGAATTAAACAGGGTTTTCACAATACTAAACTTAATTTAGTTAAAAATATTAATTCATTTGCATTTGAAATGAAACTCAAGTTCAGATTAAAGTAAAAACAAATTATAGTAGAAAGTAAAAAATATCTGTCAACAGTAAATGTGTCCCTTTTTTGACCTAATGAAACAAAAATGTGGTTTATTACCAACTTAATTATAAAGCAGAGTCTGTGTTTATTTGCATGGAAGTTCTTAGTTAGTAACACGATAACTAGATACTTGGGCAAAGTGGTAGATTGTTTGTAGTAAAGGCTTTTATGGAGGACTATGTTTAAACAGCAGTAGCATTATTTTCAGTCTTCTGTTGATATTCTTTACAGATTTGTGGTGGGCCAGGAAAAGATATGAATTTCTGAACCATTCTGACTTGGTGTGGCAGATTTCAAGTCTACTTATAGCTCTTTGCTCCCCTGGGTGCAGGTGTCACTGAGGCACTGTCTGCCTGGATGAACTATATGATGTAGAATGTTGTTCTTGTTTCAAAGCTTTTAAAAATATTTACGTTACTTTAATAGACAGAGAGGGCTTGTGTGTTTAATACAGCGTTGATGCAGTACACAGAAGCCGTCTTTGCAGAGGAATTTCTGAACGTCCAATAGCAAGACAGCACTAACAAAATCACATCTTGCATATTTTTTACATTCCAAGTCCAAGTTTTTTTGGCTTGACCAAATTAACCGCATGTTCACCGGCAAAAGGCATGTTAGTAATGTTAGTCATGACACTATGGTTCATACACCCAAATAGTGCACTGTATGACCAGGAGAGATCGATGGACATGGGATGAATCCCAAATGGTACTTTTTAAGACATAAAGAGCACTGTTTGTTTACAGAAGCCCATATTTTCATGCACTATGTAGAGAAGGCGGCCATTTGAGATACAGCCTACATAATTTTCAACAAGATCATTTTCTCCAGACAGCTTTCCAATCTGGCCATTCTCAATAAGATTTCAGGGTCAGGAATTTGATATGTATCCAATCTAAGACCTTGTGTTAAAGTGTCTAAGCTCTACACAGCTCCACACAGCTTTTTGAAAACATCAGATCTGAGTCACATTAAGGGATACAATCAGATTCGCGCCACCTTGAGCTAAAAATGTAAACATAGCCATATAGTAAGATATTTGGTCAGTACATTGTCTTGCCATTTACTTGTTTAACGTATATATCAGCAGGAAATAAACAAAGGTTATTCGTCCCTCTACGGCAAAACAGTTCTTATAGCTCCATTCATTATTCGCAGCACCTTCCTCTGAGTCTTCTCATCACTGCTCTGCCTGTTAAAGGCAAGGTGTGAGTGTGTGTGTGGATGATTATGTGCGTATGCGCGTTCTGTACCTGGAGCCTCCTGAATTATTGAGTACTTGTGTTGTGTAAGTGTCCCTCGGTGGGCCAGCAGCAGGCCTGCAGCGCTGTATGTCCGCGTGCCATATGTCCACTGAGTCACGCTGGACACGGTGTCCTTCACCCCACTGGCCCCCTGCAGCGCTCCACAGCCTCCACACACCCCACACACAAACGCACACACATCGAGCACGAGGGGGCAGCTCCTGAGAGACAATCATGGCACTTCTGAACCTCGGGATTGATTTGACCTCAGACTTTCACTCTCACTATATCCTCTATCTCCTCCTCCTTTATTGTCTTTTCAATAAGACCACAGAGATTTTTTTCTTAACTGTGTAAAATAATAGAAATCCTAACTATCTCTCTCTCTTTCTTTCTCTCTTCCTGTCTTAACAGACACCTGTGCCTCGACCCTTTGAACCCTAAAAGCCCAACACCTCAATTCCTCATCCTCAAATGACATAATGACAATTCAAATAGTTACTGAATAATAGGTCTTATAATTAAAACTACAAAAAGCCTAGGGTTCAAGAGGTGAATAATATCCCCAATATTTTTGCCTATTTGTCATTGTTTTCTATGTAAAACAGATGAGATGTAGTTGTCTATTAAGTTTCACTAGTTAAACCCTTATCAATAGTATCACTAGTAAGGAAAAAGTGTGTAATTAAATATTAATTATTCTTTCCTCAAAACTCATTAACACGCTCAAATTCATATCATATTTGCTTTCATAAGTTGAATAGATTTGAATTTAATGAAACATTAGGGGGCTAAACTCTATGCTTATTGTTCAGTTATTCAGCTAAAGGCTGGATGTCCAGTATCTGCTATGAATAACTCAGCTATTGCCCAATTCTGATTAATAGACCTAGAGGCCTTCCCTACAGAAAATACAAGTACATATTTCAGCTCTTTATGAATGCTAACTTCTGCCAGCACCTCAATAGCAATTCTAATAGCATGTTAGCACTTAGCTAATGATGATGTAAATGACAGTTATAAACATGCACATTCAAAGGCTGTTAAAGACATTTACATTATCTCCAAGAAGTGACAGGAACCCAGTCAGGATTTTTCGTCTCAACCAAAATCACTACATACAGGGAAAGACCAAAAATGTGGCCAATCCGGGCATCTCTAAGGACAATTTTTAGAACCACTGCTCTAGGAAGCCAAAAGACAGTGTAGATGTGTTGGATGGCATTAATTAGATATTTACAGTATTTCTTAGAACAATCAGAAACCTGATTAGGCAGACACTCATATTCATAGTTAGTGTGAATCAGAAACTTCCAGAATCATACAATCACGCAAAATTATGTAAGTAGTGTTAGACTTTAGGGCCTCCTCCTCAGCCTCAACAAATGGGAGTACTATCCTTGCTGGATCTGCCTAGTTACCCAGGCAAAAATCCTGATAGGTCTTTAAATTGGTTGTTTGCTTTTTAGAAGCCGTTATGCTCTTTCTGAAGGTCTGAAATGCAATAGTGTTTGTGTGTGTTGGGGGGGTCCACTAATGAAACAACTGTGTAAAGTATACAGTTACAAGAGTAAGGGGTGAGTTTCTGCATGGACACGCTAATGGTTTCTTATAGTTTACGTAAACTTTTTTACCCTGTAAAATAAGCCCTAATTTTCCCTACCTCTCTTCACCAGACACTTCCTGTTTAAGACATCATCGGGGACCACACCCCTCTTCAGCAGCTCATCACCAGGTTACCCTTTGACTTCTGGCACGGTGTACTCGCCCCCGCCTCGACTCCTGCCCAGAAACACCTTCTCCCGAAGCGCCTTCAAGCTGAAGAAGCCCTCAAAGTACTGCAGCTGGAAATGTGCAGCCGTGACGGCCATTGCTGCTGCCGCCCTGCTGGCCATTCTCCTCTCATACTTCATCGGTAAAACCCATGTTCCCTTCTTTAATATGTAAATAGTTATTGAGACAGCGTACTCAGCATGCATCATCACTACATCAAGGTCCAAGGTCCTTATCTTGTCTTATCATGTTTTATCTTGTGGTTCTGGCAGTTTACATTAGGTTCCCCATATCTACACCTCTTATTTACAGTAATCGTTCCTTAAGGGACCATCTTTGGGTAGATGTTCTCAAACCAGTCCTCAGGGATCCTTAGATAGTCAGGATTTAATTTCAGTCCTGTAACTCAAGGATAAGGCCAAAAATGTGGATCATCTGGACATCTCTGCGGACCAGTTTTTGGAACCACTCATCTAGGGAACCCAAAGGAGGTTCTTTTATGGAATCAAAGAGTGTATCTGTGTGGGATGGCAGTAATTAGACTGTAGTGTGTTTGGTTGCTGTAAATTGCATGTCATTTAAAAGCCTTTGCAAATGCTTGTAGGTTTAAGAGTCGTTTGGTCTACTGGTAGCAATTATGAGCACGCTGATATCTAGATACACAGGTAGTTCCCTTGTTGCTTCAACCTACATGTGTGTGTGTGTGTGTGTGCACATGTGCCGGCTTCTGTGTGTGTGTTGTACATGATTGTACTGATTAATCCAAATGCTTCCGCTCATTATTGGATGTGCCTAAGGAGGAATGTTCTCCAGCTGATTCCACCCGATCTGCCTCTGTTAGATGTCCCTGATTACTGCTCTTTGATGGGTTGCATTATTCATCGGCCCACTCATAGCTACTTTATACTTCATTACTGCTCCATACCATAGCGAGGGGCACCCCAGTGCCTCCGGACTAGGGCCGTGAAGAACGTTGTCGAGAGGGTTATTATTTTCTCAGCAGACTCTTTGCCCTTTCTGGCATGACTTTGTGATTGAACTTAGCAGATGGTTACAAGGTGATGAAAAAGAGGTCTTTATCTTAATATCTCCCTTGATGTATTTCATTGTGCTGTGATACAGCGGAAGAGTGCAGTTAAGGTTGTGAAGCCCATTCCAAAGATGTAAATGGCGCCAGTGTGAGGATAATGAAATATTGCTTGTAAAATTGATTCAAATTGATAAGGTTGCAGAGATACAACTTTTGGGACCAATGTGATGTCAGTGTGAGCTGTGTATTACATACCTTGAAATAGGGCGTTTACAAACATTTCTTTTTTTTCCAGACCCAGGAGCATTTGCTTTGAGAGTTTGGTACGTTTGGTCAAGCATGAAAGCTGTTTCTGAGCCTGGGAGTAGTCCAGAGAACTGGTCCTCCTGAAATTTATGGTCTGGGGTTTGTTTCAAGCGGACTCTGGTGCTGTCTGCTGTGCATGTGGCAGTTGTAATAGGCCCTTACCATTTAGCAAAAATGCATACAGAAAGGTGACGTTTGAAATTGTGCACAAATGGAATTTTATCTGGAATTCTTCTATATGAAAGGAAACCAGCGATAATGAGCCCCTTCCCCAAATAAGTCTTATGTATCTGGGACAATTTTGAAAACACCTATAGTCTGCTCTAGAACGGTGGTTCAGAAACTGGTCCTTAGGGTCCAGAGTTTTGCTCTGTCCCTGTGTTTTGCGGGTAAGGTTGGAGAAGAAATGTGGACAGTATGGGGGTGTCTACGGACTGGTTTTGGAAGTAAACTGGTCAAGATCATGGAATCTCTTTTTGGTTGATTTGCTTGTTTTTTTATATCAATTTCGTTCTGCTGTCAGAGAGTTTTTAATGATTTGCAAAAGCTTGTTTTAGAATTGGCTTAGCAGCTGTTATAGCATCCCAGTTTGCTGCAAACTTGTTTCAAATGCTCTCATTTTATGTGTTTTATCAGGTTTGTTGTTTTGAAGTCATTGACAGCAGTCTTTTCACCTGATGATGTATTTTTGCGCAGTTTACAGTGTCATTGTTTGGTTTGCACAGGTTTTTCAGTTGGTTGCGTAGGTGTAGGAGCATTTAAACAATGTTTGCTATTTAAATATTTTGAAACAGACAAAACTAATGAGTGAGCACCATGATTGAACTGAAGATGCATAAGCAAAGACCACATTTGCTCTTCTGAGATTTCTTGCTTTGTCAGTTCAAATTCAGTTCAAACTGTAGCTGAGAAATTTCTAAGCTGTTAGAGAAATCTAAAATGTCTTTAAAGTAGTAAATATGCTAGCAGAGGAATATGACAATGTTGAGTTGATGATTTTAATGATAGAAGTGTTCTATGTGGCCGTTAGGAAACTTACACAGTTTGGAGGCTGTGGATATAAAGTTTATTGTCTCTAGAGCAAGGGGGGTCACACTTATTTTAGTTAATAGACCACTTTACATGCAGTCCATTCTGAAGAATGAGAATTCTTAAGAATTCTCTATTTTTTCCTGGAAATTCCAACAAATACAACTCTTTTGTAAATTCTTAGCTTGCTAATGAAGAATTATATATCATTAGCACATTTTGACAAAAGTGTGCCAATTTGAGAAACACCATACTGGCTGAAAACTTTGTCTGACTGGACTTTGTCCGCCATGTTGTCAAGTTTTCCTGCGTAGGGGAGACCAGAGGTAGAGCCAAACTCACCTCCTCATTTCGTCAACCTGCCCCCTTCTCCCAGACCAAGCATGTCTCAGACCACCTTCATTGAGCTTAATGCACAGAAGCCATGTGGACTAGATAACTAGTTGGATTGGCAAGTGGAATGTTTCAACAGTAAAAGTGCAGTTAATATAAGTTTCACTACAACTCAGCTACTACATGTAATGAATGGAAAGGGTGCAATGCAGGTCCTTCAAACTCTTCAAATCTCTGCCAGCCAAGTCTGTCAATCACTTATTTTTTTAGTGTAACACCTCCTTCTCTTGGTAAAGCAGAATAACATTTTGTTTTAATACTAATATTGACAAATTTTCTCTTCCATTTGGATCAGCAATTACCCAGCCCAAACTCTCCTATCACATGCAATGCTCATGATGCAACACCACCGGGCAACCAATGTGCTAAGCAGAAAGTGCTGTGTACCCGGCTCTGAAACATCCTCCTAATTCCTCTTAAGTCCAGTCATTCTGTGCTCTATGCTCAGTTAAATTACAATTACAAGGTAATATATGATTTGGTGCATTTTTCTTTCATTCTGCTGTACAGAAACCTGAACATATGAGTTTCATTTTCATTGGCCCAACATTAGCAGCCTTCACTGAAACCATAGAGCTCAGTTCCAGCCGTGTTCCTCCGTCCCCTTTGCGTCCCCTCCATGTCCCACTCTAAAAGCCCTGAGCTAAGGGCAGATGTGTCACCCGGCCCTGCCCACCCACTCCCCAGAGACCGCGCTCAACAGATGGGGCAGTCAGCAAGTGCAAGAATCAGCACAAGTGCCCTCGCTCTGCCCCCTCCGTCTCCGCTCCTGTATTCAAATATCTCCATGCCTTTTCTGCGTCCTTGAGTGCTTCGTGTGCCTTTGTGCTGGATCAGCCGGCAGCCCCTCAGGCTCACCGGCCCCCCTCCGCTCCACACAGCCGTCTATCCAGCTGAATGGAGCGCCGGCTTCGCTTACAAGCCCAGCAAGCATCACACAAAAATACCGATGCTTGAGATTTCTGTCCACAATAGCCAGAGGCGAACAGGTGGCATCTTCATATTGCGACAATAAAATGGTCTGTTGTAGCTTCCTTTTTTTTTGTATGCTGTGTCGGTTATTTCAGCCAAGCCATTGACAGAACTTTCCCGCAACATGGGTCAAATGTAACCTTTAGAACATCGTACCCGTAACAACAGCTTGCTGTCATTTGTGATATTGATTATTTCTCACTCAGAGAGCACACATCCAGATAAACATGCAGATTGTAAACTTTCATCAGAAACCGCATTTGTGTTTGTAAGCCGAACTAAAGGTGTTGTTCTATGCTTTGGATTTAATGAGAAGCTATTGTGCATTCAGTCTTGTTTTGCGGATAGAAGACCGTCCTTGACATTCTTTTAACATGGATTTATCTGTTCTTGACATCAAAACAAATGGAAAAAGGTTGGCAAAACAGACTCAAAACCTGCTAAGGAATGCAAATGAAATGTAAATGATGTTAATTAGCAAAATGTTTTGTGTCATAGTTTTATGTCACCTGTAGGAGTACCAGTAAAAGTAACATCAAATGGGTTCTCCTAAACTAGACATTGTATTTGAACAGAGGTTTTCAGGCTGTGGGCCACAACACCTTAGGGTTACTGTGGGTGGGGGGGGGGGGTCAGCTGTTGTGACGATCAGGTTGAGTGGACCAACACAGCTAGTCAGTGTAAGACATTTTTATTATTATTGTTCTTTACATTTTATCACAATTTCCAAATAAACAGAACAATTGAAAAGCTCTAAAATGACCTGGAATATAATGAGATTTTAAATCTTGTGGGCTGGTTTTGTGGGCAGTTGTTTGGCCCAACAAGTAACACAAACTATGTTGTCCTCAACTCGACGTATAGATGTTAAGCACATTGTGTATTCTTTTAATAAGTGTATATAATTAATTATGTAATTAATTAATTGCATTTAAGTATCATAGCAAAGTTACAGCAACTGTTCATTTCTAACAGTTAAGAGAAAACGTCTTGCTGTGAAATGCTCACCAGGCTCTGTACCCTGTACCCAGTTTTAACAGCTATTTAATATGCATTTGGAGTTCTTTAGCTTTCTCTGTTTCTCCCAGTCTCCTTCTATACTTGGTTGAACCAAAGACTTTAATTGCAGGCCGACAGAGACAAGCTTAAACTCTTCCCCCGGTCTCCCTTGTGTGTGTGTGTGTGCGTTCAACTTAACAGTAAAATGTGCCGCTGCAGCACTTTTGCTAATGCAGACAGCGACTACAGCTCCGCTGAGACTAGCCCAACTGTCCCAGGACCAGTGGGGTGAGAGAAGGGAGAGAAGCCGAGAAGAGGAGAGAGGGAGAGAAGTTATTTTTGTTTTCCTCATCCTTTACGGCTGCTTAAAAGCCTCTGCTTTGCCTTGTCTCCCCTGCAGGCATGAATTACTGCCCCAGGTACTGCAGTGGGACCACTCCAAAACCACACAGTCAGGAGAGCGAAAAAGAAAGAGAGCGAGCGAGAGAGAGAGAGAGAGAGAGAGAGAGAGAGAGACAGGGAGAGAGAGAAAAAAAGTACTCAGAGTGAGATGTACACTCCATTACACACATGCTTCTCAAGGCCTGTAAGTCCTTTCAAACACACACATGCATACCTGTACTGAATAAGATATATAGAGCTGAAATCAGAGGAGGAGAGAAAAGGAAAAGAGAAAAGAAGAGAGGACAATAGAAATATAAAGATGAGTGGAGAAAAGGGGAGAAGAAAGGGAAAAAGTAGAGATGAGAAAAGGAGAAGAGAAAAGAAGAGGGGAGGAGAGGAAAGAGAAAAAAGAGTAGAGAAGAAGAGAAGAGGAGAGGAGAAAAGAGGAGAAAATAAAAGAAGAGGAGGAGAGAAGAGAAAAGAGAAGAAAATAAGAGAAGATGAGTGGGTAAAGGAAGAGAGGAGAGATGAGGAGAAAAAAGAAGAGGAGAGAATAAGGGAAAAGAAGAGACAATGACTGGAGAAAAGAAGAGGACAGGGGAAAGAGGGGAAAAGAAGAGAAAAGAGGGGAAATGGGAAGAGGAGAAAAGTAGGAGAAGGAGGGAAAAATAGAGAAGAGGAGAGGAGAAAAGGGGGCATTCAGCAGAGGAGGAAAAACATGAGAAGAAAAACAGCGATATGAGAAGAGAGAAGAGAAGGGAAATGTATAGTAAAGAGGAGACATGTAGAGATAGGAGAAGATACAAAAAGAGATGAGAAGAGATGAGAAGAAAAGAGAAGAAGAAATTATCATTCTATGCACTTCTGATCTCTCGCTCATCACTGCGTGGAGAGGCTGCCACAGCAGGGAGGCGGTTGCTAGGATACAGGTGAGCGGTGCTGATGCAAAAGAGGAGAAGGTCTGTCATCACGCGTTGTGGAGACAAAACGTTGTGCGGCTCCCCAGAGCTCCGTCTGCTCTAAAGACCGCCTGATTCCTGGGGATCAGCCGTGATCAAACAGAGAGAGGGAGAGAGAGATGGAGAGAGCGGGGGAAAGGACAGGGACAGATGGAATGTGTAATAGCGATAACGAGGTTTAGGCCCCTCCAGGCTTCCACCCTGATTCCATGGGCTCTGGTCTAGACGGCAGACGGCCGGTCGGCGAGGCGATGGATCACATCGCTATGAGCAAGCAGAATACTCCTGGATCCACTGGACAGAAGGAGGCCACACACATGCACACACACAAGGCTTATATTACACTCACGGTTAAGTCAGAACTGGAGCAATTCTTGTTTTCGAGTAGGAGAAATGGAACTTGTAATTCCCATTCAGAAAGTCAGAGCTTCTGAGTCGACACTCATAGTAAGAACAAGAGGTAATCTTCAGAGTGTTTTGGGGATTATATGCAGACTTTGGTTTTCTGTTTGTGTGTGCTGTAAGATCACTAAATACAGGGAGGGGTATAATTGGATGGTTTAGTCTTTCTCTGGAAGATTTTAGAGATTTCTTTTTTTTTAAGGGTTTTTGGTGGAGATGTTTGCATGTACTGTGTAAGACATATTTGGGAGCTTTTTATACTCACTCGCCAAACAAGTGTCTGACACCTTATGGCTGTGAACTGTTGACTTTAATTTCTTATATTTGAGAATTTATTGGATTAATTGTTAATTTTGGAAATTCTCTTTCGCCTTTTTCAGTTTCATTTTCTTTAATACAAATATAGCAAACCTCAGTTCAGTTGAGTTCATTTCAGTTCGGTTTGATTCAGCTCTGTTTAATTCAGTTCAGTTCAGATCAGTTCAGTTAATTCCATTTCATTTCATTTCAGTCCGGTCCAGTTCATCTTAATTGAATTCAGCTCAATTTTAGTTCAGTTTTGTTCAATTTAGTGAGCAATTGAGGAAACAACTGACACACACCTGCAAATGCACATATTGCTAACGTCGCAATAACAACTCGTAACTCCGTAATCCACTGACTAAACAGCAAAAGAGGCAACCGGAGAAGGAAGGCAATCCTCTTGACCCTAATATTTCAATGTAACTTGAACTTCTGCAGAATTTCTATTGGTCCATTCATCACGAAATGTTTACATGATGTAAAGGGCAGCTGCCATTTTCATAATGGCGTTACAAAATATATTGGAGTTACCAGAAGGTTATTTACTTATGGCAGCGATGGAAAACAAGCGCGTAATAAATTGCCCACGCTTGCACGGGCTTTGCTGGTGCCCTTGAGCTGAGAAGAGCTGTGCCTGTCTGTGTCTGTGTGTGTGTGTGTGGTGTGGTGTGTTTGCGTGTGGTGGGTGCAGTGTCACCTCTGTGTACACTGGGACACTGTGGCTGCCCATACATCAGTGGAGACAGGCCGTGCGGTGTGTCATAGTAGTTCTCTCTCTTTCTCTCTCTGTCCCTCTCTCTTCCTCTCTATTTTCTCCCACTGAGCGCCAATGACTCACGCTGTCCCTAACATGAGCTGCTGACTATCTCACCAGTGCTACTCTATAATGCCTAGTGGCGGACATGGAGTTATTGAGCCGCTTACCCTCCCTACCCACTGCTGACCGAAGCACACACACACACACACACGTACCTCTAAGCCTGGACACTTTCATGGCCAAAACATTCATGAACAGGGCTTTCTTTTGCCTTCTGCTATCAGAAGGAGAGGTCCCTCAGGCTGCGAGAAAAGTGTGTGAGAGAAGTTTGTGTGTGTGTGTGTACAGTTTGCATTGAAGCACAGCTGCTTCCCAAGTTGTCCTCTTGACCCCAAGGTGACCTCAGCATGTCACTTCACAGAAGGCCATTGGGAGAGCGAGGGGAAAACGTGCAAAAGAGAGAAAGAGCGGTAGCCTGGTCAGGCAACATTAGCATATGGCGCATATGGAACAGGAAGCATATGGTGTGTATAGTGCGTCTGTTTCAGTAGCAGCGGGGTCTGTTGCTGCAAAGTCTGCCCACACTTAACAGACTGCAATAGGCCAAGAGAAGTCAGAGCAAGGACAAAGGGACAGAAGTTCAGGGAGGAATGAGAGAGGTCTTATATTACAGCCTTATTTCCCTGCAGGGACTAGCGCACATACAGAGATTTCCTCTCTGTTCAGTTCTGTAAACTGTATTGTTATGACCTTATTTAGTTACAGAACTGCCAAAGCATGAAGAGATTTCCACTTTACTGACAGGCAGCGTTCATAAGGCTACATGGCATCTACGTACACTGATGACTCAAAACTTTAGACTATCTCATAGATTATTCCAGAACAACTTACATGTCAAGGTCTGGGATGTGTTAGACAGTAACTGAACAGTCGGTTCTTGATGTCGAGGAGAAATGGCCAGATGGTTTTGGCTAGACGACTGAGTCGGAGCATCACCAAAACAGCTTTTGGGATGTTCCTGGTCAGCTGTGGTGGGTAACTACTGAAAGTGGTCAGAAAAAAAGGACTAATCAGAAACGGGCATCAGGGAGTCAGGGTGGCCAAGACTCATTAGTATGTGAGGGCAATGAAGACTGTCCCATTTTTGTCGGCTAGAACCGACAAAACAGCTACTAAGTCTCAAAAATGTTTAAGGAATACATTACAACACACAGTGCAGCCACCTCTGCTGTGCAACTTCAGACCAGTCAGAGCACCCATGCTAACCCTTGTCCACCGTAAAAAATGTCTACAATAAGCATGGACTGGAAGTTAGTTGTTAGGGTAGTTGTTTTGGGAAGCTAGTGTAGAAATTCTGGTAGTCTTATGAACATTCTCTCTCTCTCTCTCTCTCTCTCTCTCTCTCTCTCTCTCTCTCTCTTTCTCTCTCTCTCTTTCTCTCTGTACCCTTGCCAGATTTGCCCTATATGCCTCATGGTTCCCTCAGTGATCAGAAGAGTGCAGGTACATGAGCTTTCTGTCCGCAGCTGCTCTGAGCAGTCACACGCTGTCAGTATGAGCTGTGATATTGTGACTGACCCGGCCCATCATGCAAGCTAGACAGCGGCTGGCCCCCATACCCCTTTTTCACATCTCGCTCTCTCTCATTCTCTCTCTGTGTGCATCACTCCCTTTCAAACAATGGACGGACGTGCCAGCTCTGAAGTGAAGCTCTTTCATCCATCTCCATTGCTCCTCGCTTTCTCCCTCTCCCCCGCTCTCCCTTTCCCTCTCGCTCATTGACTGACTGGTGGCTTCCATCAGATCAAGGGCCTGTACGAAACGACAACAGCCCGGTCCAAAGGCACCACTAAAGATTACCTTGGCGGCCAGCTGTAAAGAATTAATGACTCTTTTTGAGGGTGTTGCATTGATTCCGGCTCGTCCTGCCAATCTGTTAATAATCAGTGGTGAGATTTAAACCCGTCTGCTTCTGTGATGTCTCCAATCAATCGGGGCCTGAGCAAGGAGGTTGCTAGCTAGGGATTTGTACAGCGGTGGAGTGTGTGGGAGTGTGTGTGTGTCTGTCTGTTTGCTTTGTCAAAACGGGTTGTCCATGTCAGTGTTTTTTTGTATGTTGCAGCATATTGCAGGATGGAATGGTGAAAGATCTCTGACCTCAGTGATTTGGTTGGATGATGGTTCTTTGGGAAATGAGTCAGTGAATACTGATTCAGTTGTATAATTTAGGTAAGATAAATTACGATTTCTGACTTATCAAGACTTATTAAGACTTATCATCTAATCATGATCTTGATATCGTAGCGGTATTTCAAACTCCTGTGTCTGAGGGGAACCTAAAATTTACCTAAAATGTGATGTTTATCTTCTTGACCTGTGTTAGCTGGTTAGCATCATTATCATCAGCAGCTGACCAGTATTACATATATTTCTGTAAAGAAGGTTAAACTCGATTCATATCATAGCAACGCCTGGACTGATAATGCATCAAGCTGCCATATCTGGTGTTACTGGTGATGTGTGGTGCTGCCCACCATGACATTTACCTTCTAGAGAGTGAAATTATGAGCCTATAAACAATTTGTCTTGTAATTATTTGCTGCTGTGAGAATAGTCGAGTAAAATTACTGCCCGATGCTTCTTTGTAATGAGCTCCCGTGAGTTTATCAGTCACTACTGGTGTTAGAATTAGCATCATTAGCTGCAGCTGAGTAGTTTTACATATATTTCTGTGGGGGAAGTTCAGCTAAAGCTTTACTTTCCTGAGCTCTCTACATGATGAGGATGCTTTTTCTTGAGTCGTATCATAGTGGTGGTGGGTCAGATCATGCCTCAAACTGTGCAGTGGTGGCTCAGCGATTAGAGATCAGGGCTAATGATGACAGGGTTGTGGGTTTGATACTCGGGCTTGGCAAGCTGCCACTGTTGGGCCCTTGAGCAAGGCCCTTCACCTTCGCTGCTCCCCAGGTGTTGGAGTTGGCTGCCTTCCGTTCTTAATGCCCCTAGTTCACGTGTGTGTGTGTGTTCACTACCATAGATGGGTAAAATGCAGAGAACACATTCCACTGTACATAGTGCAGTGACACACACATGCACCTTTTTCTTTAAAACTCCAGCAATTGAGGGGTGTGATGTTTATATAGCATTTTACCCCTGAGCCGACAGTTCTTTGTAATGAGCTCCCATGAGTTTATCAGTTTATCACTACCTGTTAGCTAGTTAGCATCATTAGCAGCAGCTGACCAGGACTACAGTGAGGAGGTTCACTTAAAGCTTTATTGTACTGAGCTCTCTAAGGGATAGGGAAGGGAAGATTTATCTACTCCATTTATTATGTGAAATTTGTCACTCAGACATTTCAGAGCATTATACATACTTGCAGTGCTTACATACCAGTCCAGTAGGAACGTTGGTAATTCTGCACCAGCTTCATGCCCTTCGCACGTAATAATTCTCTCCATTTTGGAAAAGCACTTCCAACATCAACTCCTGTTTTATCACATTTCTTGTCCTGAAGTCTTTGGGTAGCATAGCGTGTTGTTTGTGCCCACAGTGATACAGGGCATTGACCAGCTTTCTATATGTGTGTTTAGCCAAACAGACAGAGATGGGGGTGGAGTAATAGGGCGCTGTCTCATACAGACTGACAGGAGATCAGTGTTAAGCACATGCTTCTCTGTATTAACAGAGAAAGAAAAGACGTGTTAATTCCATTGCTAAAATAACTAACTATTCTATTACGTTCTACACATTTCACAGTTTTAAATTTATAAGAAAAGTGAGACAAATTATTAATGCTCCTTAAACTCGAACAAAATATTTTTGAACAAAATAACTGCCACCAAAGGATGTTCACCCAGTGTGTCTGTGAGTAAGTCTGGGTGTAGCTTGTGAGACAGAGCACGTACACACAGTGGCAGACTCGCCTTAATATTTCATAGCTACTGTATCTCTTAATGCATGCTATCAAAGACAAAGCATTAACTCACATGCACACACACATACACTCTGATCTGTAAGAAAGAAGTGAGGAGGAGTGTTAACTACACTGCACACTGAACCAGCATAATACTAATTACACCACTCATTCATTATACATTTACTCAGCTGGTTCCAGTTGCGCTCTATTATATTTTGATTCAAACAGTATTACCTCTGTAATAAGCTGCTGGTTTGGAGAGAAACAGAGACTCAGAGGGAGAGAGTAAGAGAGAGAGAGAGAGAGGGAGAGAGTGAGTGATGAGTTAGGGACTCATAAAAAAGGCAGACTGAAAGTGTGTGTGTGTGTGTGTGTGTGTGTGTGCGTGTTTGTGTGTGTGTGTGTGTGTGTGTGTGTGCTGTCTCACTGTAGCATTGATCTGGCTCAGGATTTCAGCTGCCTCTCATTTCCTGTCACTAATGTGAATAGATGAGCCAGGAGGAGCACACTCAAACACACACACACACACACGCACACTGTAATATAGACCTTACTCGCTGTCTCTCAATCTAAGCAGGAAATAAGGTGTGTGTGCCCAGTCGCCAGTCACTTGCTCTTCAGTTGAGGGTAGCACTGCAATCAGCTTTGCTAACAAAACACACACTCTGCACCTTTTGTGCATTTTGTACATTTTTAGAACAAAACCGTGAGCATTTTTTGTGACAGACCACACACTTTGACTGACCAGCAGATTCATCAGGCCTTGATCCCAATTCTCAGTGCGAAACAGCAGGTGTGATGCTAAAAAAAGACGCACACATACACACTCTTTATCTGAAGAGACTGGTGTAATCCTTACCTGATAGAAGCTGTTATTAAAGGCAACTGAACATATAAGCACGTATGATCAAAGAAATTATGCATGAAACTAATACTTTGTCCCATTAGTTTATGTCCAGTTATATAACATTTACTCTGTCACTTACCAGCTCCGAAGTATGGCCTCTGCAGACCACACACTTTGCAGCTTATTTCTGTTGGGATCTTCAATACATAAAATATAAATAATAAATAAAATATAAATGTAATCTATACTGTATATAAGTTATAGTTGTCATTTCTATGTTTTTCTTTTCATAAATCATACAGGCACAATGAAATGTTCTTGTGCTTAAAGCAGAATTATGCAAGAATCTGTAGTTCTTGCTCCTTGGCTCCCTCTACAGGTGGGGGGTGTTATTCACTTTTACTCTACTGCAGTAAATACAGATTGCACTTTAAGCACCCGCTTATGGAATGCATGCTTTTTAAGATCTGAGAGGTATAGAACAGGCATCGCAAGTGAAAGAAGCATGTGGACTGACAAGGTAGAGCAATATTACAGGTTTTTACACTGAAATTACATGGCACAGTGGTGTAATTCTCCCTGTTACAAGTTGGTGTGCCATTAAAAGGATTTAGAAGGACATTAGACAGACTTATAGTAAAGTCAGTAACATGCTGAAGCAAGTGTCCTTCTCCTTAAGTCATAAGTGTGTTTTGCTGTAGTATTCCCTTACATTACTTCAAAAAATATTGGTTCAGGGTGGCACAGTGGTGTAGCAGGTAGCCTACTAGTGTGTTTGCCACACAGATCCATGTGTCTGGGGTTGTGGGTTTGATCCATGCTCTAGTCAATGGCTGTGAGGAGTGTTCTTCCAGAGTCTGCTTGGGTTTCCTCTGAGTATTATAGATTTCCTCCCACCTTCCAAAATTATGAATTGGCTATGCTAAATTGCCCTCTAGGTGTGAGTGGTACCTTGCGATGGACTTGTGCTCTGTCCAGGGGGTACTCCTGCCTTGTGCCCAGTGATTACAGCTAGGTTCCGGCCCCACCATGACCCTGACCAGAAGGATACAAATGAGAAAACGAATGAACGAATGTCAGATCATTTCTGTTCATGGTGCATTCATGATGAAATGCCTACACAGTGTAAAGGCTGGTGTTTAAACGGAAGTTCCTGACATATACAGTGTGTATGGCTGCATATCCTGAAGGGGGATAAAAGTGAATGTGTGTGTATTTTGCTAAAATCAGGGCAAATACTTTCTTTTAGCAAGTGAGGAGGCATGCAGCATTCGGCTCCAATCATATGTGTGTGTGTGTGTTGCTAACGGAGCGAAAGCGTCTAAAGGACAATTGCTCTAACCTTTGAATTACAGTCAATGAGGTTTTGGTTTCATCATTAGACTGCACCCGGTCCCTGGAGGCAGAGGGGGTAGAGTGTGTGTTACCGCTGGAACACACTGATGGGCTAGGATGCTACTGATTGCTTCTCTCATTAACTGTGCATTTGAAGCTACTCCTTTCCCTAGAGGCACCGGCCAGGACTTGTGCATGCATGCACAAACACACACACACACACACACACACACACACACACACCATACACAGATGGATATACACTCATATACACACACAAACACACACACACACACATACACATACACACACACAGTGCCCTTGGGTCTTTCCCAAGCTTTGTAGTTGAACTTCAAAGCCCTTTGACCAGCCTCCTCATTTGCTGTGACTTTGCCCTCCAGTGTTGCCCTCTCTCAACACACACAGCAAAGCGTTAGTCCAATGCTGCTCATCCAAGCTTTGTCCTTTGGGATCTGCCTCCGTTCTCGGCCATTCATCTTCCTAAAGCATATTGCTAGCATCATGCAACTCTGACAAGTATACTGATATTCCTGAAATAAACACTGCATAAAATGTATTATAGCCACTTACAGAGGAAGAGAGTGATGTTGATTATCCCATAGCAGCAGATGTCGAGGACTGGGACATACAGTACGCTAGACACCGACACTTAACAATTCTCCTAGTCGACAGATAGTTATGGCCAGATGACTGGGTAAGAGCATCTCTAAAATGACAAGGTTTGAGGTATTCTCCAGGCTTCTAACAGTGGTCCAACATGGGACAAACCCAGTGACAGGGTGTTTGGTTGGCCAAGGCTCCTGATGCATGTAGGCAATAAATTCTGTCTCATCTGTTCTGAACTGAAAGAAAGGCTGCTGAAAGGCACATATCACTGAATTGTTTAATGATGAAGACGAGAGGAATGTGCCAAAACACACAGTTCATGTTGCAGTCAGAGCCATAGCCTCAGAGTAACCTCTGTTTGCTGTCAAACTCTGTCAGAACTGGACCTTGGAGCAGCTGAAGAAGGCCGCCTGCTCTGATAAGTCCTATGTTCTTTTACATGACGTGGACGGCCGGGTACGTGAGCACCATTCTCAATGGGATGTGGGATGTGCTGGACATCAAGTCTGATCCACAGCAGCTCCACCTTGCAGCCTGTTAAGGATCTGCTGCCAATGTCGTGGTGCCAGATTTCTGCAGAGTGAGCTGTTTTAGTGGCTTGCAGAAGAGCAACAGCATATCATTGACATAATCATGTCATGACGCATGTTTCATGCTGTCATAACCTGCCATAACAGGTAACGTGTGTAGCAGAATATCAGTGTTGTGATGCCATTGCTGCAAACCATCCGGACAGATACTATAATAACGCTGCAGGACTGTACTATAAAAGACAATTTGGGTCATTTCAATTTAGAGCTTTTTGCCCTTTTGTGTTTCCTCTGCTGAATTCTAGTTGGGTGGGACTATATTGGAAGAGTGATCCCTTGAGCCAATCCAAATTAGGGCACCATTATTTCAGCGGCTCTTTCCACAACCCTGGCGAATCCACACGTTTTATGATGTATCCAACTGAATATTTGTGAGTCAGTAAGCTAGTGTGTTAAAACACCCCAGAGCTATGGTAAAACAACTGAAAATCAGGGCGGATCAAATGGAGAGCAGCTTGTTGATGGAGCTGATTCTTATGCGTCTTTAAAATTTTGAACATTCTTTGTATAAGGCTTCTAGCTGTGTGGGATTTTTTTGGCCCGTCTTGCATTCACTGCTCTTTTGAGGTCATTATTACGGATTGATTTTGAGGCGTGCTCAAGATAATTATGCTGCTTTACATCCTCTTTTCATCTTTTTACAGATGGTGTGTGTGATGTTTGCTTCCAGAATTTGTTGGTATTTTTATTGAATCAATTCTTCTTTCTAACATTAAAATGTTGCCCATGTCACTGGCTGCATCACATGCCCAAAGCATGTCCAATCCACTTCAGGACCTAACAGTTGGAGAGGTGTTCTTCTCATTAAATTCTGCACAATTTCAGTCTGCATACCTTTGCTCGGCAGCATAGGTTGCAATTTATTTATTTATTTATTTATTTTATTTTTTGGGGGGGGGGCACTGCTCACACCACCCAATGTAACTCCTTAGAGTAGTGTTTTATCTGAAATAAAAAAAAAGGATGTGTTAAACAAGGAATGCCAAAATTAACAAAAGTCACCCACATTATTTTAACCAATTTTACAAATACCAGTTACCAAAAGGTGTAACTAACACACACACAAAATCAATAATATGCACACGTCTCAGTTCAATCTCATCAACTGTTTCATCTAGTAGTCCACTGGTTTTCAGTACAAAGCTCGACATGTGTTGTTTTTGGCACAAAAACAAATATGTTTAAAATCTCCTAGCAGCACAATCCACCGTTTTGTTAGAGGGATAATTTACTGGCCCTACAATGATTACAGTTGGTTAGAAAACAGTTAAATGCATTCTTTAACTATACAGAATACATCAGTGTTGATCAGAGAATGAAAGCATGCTTTATCTCACGGCGCATTGATGCATTTTAACACCCCTACTAGTCCTACTGTTCCATCTGAAATCTCACCTCTGCCTCAGTTCTTTCACCTCCCTGCACTGAAAATTTACCCGTCTCTTCCACCTGATTTTGAACACAAACATGAAGATAATAGTATGCAATTTTTTGTTGTTCTTTTTATTTAAATACATCGAATTCACATATTTTTGCAAGAGAATGGAAGCACACATAAGAACTTGCCAGAAAATCCAAGTACTGTGATTTCAGCCCAGAGAGAGGCGGATTTACAATGACCAGAGGCCCATACCAAATTTGCACACACACACACACACCAGTGCAAGTCAACCCAAAGTGCTTTATTTACACATACAATGCTCTAACTGACCATCTATGCCATTGCTTATTAGGGCTTATTGAGAACTAGTTAACAAAACCAGTCTTGTTTAGTTGCTCATTTGAAAACATGATGCATGTGGTGTCACATGAGGTGTGGTGAGATTCTTTTTGGTGTGGAAAGGTTTTTTTTTTTTCTTGATAACTCTTTCATGAAGGTCTTGCTTTTAGGGTGTCGCTGCACAGCAGAATAGCGCACTGCCACTCCAGAGTCTAATACATTTTTGCTGAAGGTCTTTGGCATTCAAGCAGTGGGTTTTAATTTGCCATCCTAACAATCTTACAAGCAGTTCTCTTGGAAAGTTTGCTTGGTCTTCTAGACTGCAATTTGACCTTCATTCAGTTCCAGTTAACTCCCATGTCCTAATTGAATTCCGAACTGATGAAACAGCTTTGTGAAAAAAACTTTGTTATCTTCTTAAAGCTCTCTTCACCTAGCCTCAGTGCTGCATTTTTGCAAATGCTAAAGATGTTCTGCACGACTGACCTGATTTAAACTTGTGTTGACCATCAAGACTTACCAAGATCATTCATGTAATTCATCCCCAGTTGATAATCATAATAACCAGATATCTCATATTCAAAGTCTGCCAGAGAAAAAGCTTTAGCAATGATGAGGAAAGGCCTACTGCTCTGGGGTTTTTAACGCTGCAATGACTACACCACTGTCAAACAAGCTACAGGCTGCACTGCCCACAAAACTTCCATTAGTACAAGTGTTTCTACCATTTCATTTGATTTTGTTTGTTTTTGTAACTTTGGTTATTTGTGGAATAAGTAAACAGAGCCATTTAAACAGTCATTTTTAGGTTGACTTGTTTTTTTTTGTTTTTTTTTTTGCCAAACAAAACCTCATCCTTAAAAAAGAAAGAGAAGGAGTAAGTGAGTGATTAAACATAAAGCCATCATGTAGAGACATCGGTGAGAGTGAGAGCTCTCTCCCCTCACACACCAGAATTTGTAAACCAATTACAAGCGCCGTCCAGGAAAGGCTCAGCTTACAATTAGTGCCCTAATTGAGGTCAGTCTTGTTAATTTAGTGGTAAATTAGAACAGTTAATATGCATATATTAGGAAGGCCAAGGGAGATTGTAAAAATAAGGTAAGGGAAAATTACCTTTAAAGTAATACCACAGTCCCTCTCCTACTCCAATTACGCTACTGTAGCGGGCCGGTGGGCTAAGAGAGAATTGAATAGAGGGATGGAGGGATGTCCTGATTTCTGCAGCGATGAGGAGGGGTGACCCAACATTGTCCTTCATTTCTGTGTCATGCACACACATACACTGCCACACAAACACATACACACATGCACGTGCAGAGGACGAACATACAGTACCGTGCAAATGTCAAAGACTGCCTTATTTATCTATTATCTATTATTTATTTAATTTTTAGTCAAAACTGTCATTTAAAAAGTTTGTTCATTTTTCAGGAAATATTTCTGAGGAGATCAAATAAATAAGGTAATCCATTTGATGACTATGAGGCTATGAAGTAGAAAGTACTCCTAACAACCTTCAAGATCTGGTAGACCACTTATCTAACCCCATCAGATTAACAACTCTTTGATCTTTGAGAGCTCCATTTTCTTATTTAAGATAAAAAAAAGGTCCACAAGTGTTTCTGTTAATCCTTCCACCTCGAGACAACTCAAGAAGCTGACAGACCTTCTTAGACCTCAGCATCATTGAATCTGTTTGGGATTGCTTGGATGGTGAGAAATAGAAAATGCTAACTTCTAAGACTGAACTTTGGAAGTGTATTCAAAATCTTTCTGCAGATTTCTTAAAAAACTGCAGGGAAATAGTGGGAGCTAAAATCGAGGAAAAGTTGTAAATATTGACCTGGCTAAAACATTAAATGAATGAAGGGTTTCTGACTAACCAAACACTCATATACTGCACAGTCTATGCCCGAAATATGCACAATAAAGAAAAGGCATATACAACACACATGCAAGCACATACACTTTATTTTCAAGAACCAAAAGATCCTTTCAAATAGACCCTTTCATGAAGATGCACATGCTTTCTGGCAACAGAAGTAAAGCATTCAGTCATTGACCCACACTAGCAGAGGTAATAAATGTAGATATTGTCTTGTGTTACTCTCGCTAAAAATGTCTGATGGTTTGTATAGGATAGTCAGAGCCATTAGCCGACTGGCGTGGGCTCTGGAAAGAAGATCTGTGAAAATCCTGTCAAATTTTAACCCTTTGCAAGGCTGCATACTATATATGCAACACCCAGATATATTTTTTGTGCTCAATCCCTGTGAATTAAGTGTGTTATACGTAATTACACGTTTTAATATATTTAACTGTCTAATATTTTTCTCATAAGTGATTCTTTATGTGATAAGTGATACGTGAACCAATATCAGATGGCTACCCAACAAGGCCAACTAGGCTAACCACTAAGTGATGATGTTACGTGACTGTTGAAACATCCACGTTTATGCTGGATCTGCCTCCAAATATGGACAAGCACCATCGCTAGCATAATACAGAAAACCTTGTCCGCTCCTAGAACTCACAGCACTGCGCGTGATTTCTTGACTCAACTCACCTGATCAGCTGTCCCAATGGCTCTATCCCTCCATGAGCTGGATCGGGTATATGGCACCGGCATTAGCTGAAACTGTGCACAGCTGTGGGTCGCTAGCAGGACTGAGAAACACTGCCTAGAGAAATCAACATTACCATCGTCATTGGAGACACATGGGCTATTTATACGACAGCAGGTTTTACATTAAGGATTGCCATAACGTGTCTCTCGGTGTAAACAAAACAATAAAAAAACTGGCCCTTATTTATTATCCATCAGCACAGCAGTTACGGCCAACATCTTCCGTAAAGGTCACAGATTACGTATTAGTTCACTGTTGGGAAACACAGGAACCAGATTGCAGGAGCATTTAACCACATAACTAATAACGTAAAATGACTGAATGAGAGAGGGCAACAGAGAGAACAGGAGGTATTTCCAGCATATTTTCCCAGTCTACTGTTCTGTGTGGACTTGAAATTGGAAATGCAGCTGTTGTAAAAACGAGTTTGCTGATAAAACTGAAACCAGATTTTATATGATCATGTTTCCAGACCTATTATTCCACTCTTACTGTTGAGACTTTTATTTTGAGATTTTTGAAATTTATATAAATTGGCACATCACTATATACAAACTTTAAGGTAAAATATGATAAGGTTACATACAGGACCATATGCTGTTATGTTGTCCTTTATTATTTATTCATCATTGATTAATGTGTTTTATTGTTGTTTTTTCTACATTTTATCTCCATTTTCTACGAAATTTAAAAGGTCAATTACTCAATCCCTATTCTTCTAAACTCCCCCTAGAACTAGCAATCCCAACACAAGGAGGATAAAGCCTCCTTCGACACATGTAATTCCTGTCAACATCTCTTTTCGAACTCGCTGACACGCTTGTAAGAGAGTGCAGCATCCCATCTCCAATATAACAGCTAACAGACACCTGTGCTGACCAACACCACGCTGCCATCAACCCACCCCTGAGAGAGTGGGGCCAACTGTGCTCTCTCTGACTCCGGCTGCTGATGGCAAGCAGCAAGACCAGGGATTCAAACCAGTGACCCTCGATTGATATGTTGGTGATTTGTATGGGTAAATCTTTTTGGTGATGATGTTGCTCATGAAACCGTCTATATCTGGGTGGGCAATGAGGGACGAAACCCAGCACAGTTTGCTGATTCCCCTGCTGTGACAGACGTAAAAACTAAACCTGGCAGTTAACAGGTGAGCTGAATCAGGTGTTCTTGAGCAGGAAAAGTTAGAAAACTGCCGGAATTGCCCACACCTTGCCCATGTACAAAACACTATTGCACACGTATAAACACATTATGCACACACATACCATATATACAAACATTTATATGCAACCTCCCCCCACACACACATAAACAAGAAGGGACATGGTGACACTCACGAGCAACATGCTGACCTAACATACTAACGTAATTAGGTGCAACACAAAGCAGCTTATAAACAAACACACATACAGTACATTCTCAGTTAAAGAGATACAATTTCCTTCCTCACTCACACACACACACACACACACACACACCTGCACTATATAGACAAATTGTTTGCTGCGCCGAAAGCTTACTTACAGAAATGGAGACGCATAAAACAGCAAACACAAGATTGAACCTGCAGCGCTCGATATGTGTGCAGACAGAAAGAGAAGCAATTACACTCTTTCTCCCACTCTCTCACACATACACACACACACACATACACACATGCTAGAACTCAAGGCAGCATGCTGAGTGTACCACAGGTGTGGAAGTGAAAACCTGTTAGTGTGTGCTCTGAGTGAGACAGAGAGAGAGAGAGAGAGAGAGAGAGAGAGAGATGCAGTCTTTTATGAATAATGGATATGTATGCCTATAGACAAATGCTTGCCAAAATTCATATCCCATCTCATCTCTCCAGAGAGACCTTTTTTTTTCTTTTTAGAGGAGAGGAAATGTCTCCTCATATTCAACACACACATCAGGGGGCTAAATCTACCAGCCTCGCAAGCGGGTATGTGTTTCATGACCATGCATATCCAAGCATCTGTGCTCATCTTTCCAAATACAAGCATCCTAAATGTACACAGTATACTCACTGTACATCCAAACATGTGTAGACACCTGCTCATCCACAACTTCCACTGCTTCACTGGACTGTACGCCTCTAGCACGGCATGGGGCATGGTG
Organism: Salminus brasiliensis; assembly: GCF_030463535.1. Lineage (NCBI taxonomy): Eukaryota > Metazoa > Chordata > Actinopteri > Characiformes > Bryconidae > Salminus > Salminus brasiliensis. The sequence continues at coordinate 14,328,936 of NC_132896.1, forward strand.
TCTGCTCTGTATTCAGTTCTTCTTTATGAAGCCTATACAAACTGTGTGTGTGTGTCTAAATGCTAGTGTCAGCAGTGTTAGCTTCTAAAAGTATCTGCATTCACTCATTAGAAGGAGTCTGTAAATATCTACAATTTTTTCATTATTAGAAATGTTGGGGAAATAATTGAACCTATTTTTAGATATTTCTGCTTCAATAATAATAATGTTGACAAGTCATTTGTTCAACATCACGATTGTAGGTTACTTCACTTCTTTCAAGCATCTTCAGGCTTACAACAATCAAAATGGTCTGCCAGCACAGTAAGATCATTTTGTTTCTTTAATTATTATTGAACATAAGTAGATAATAAAACTGTCTGGAAACAGGTGGAATGACTGTATACTTGTAGAATACATGTATCTCAAAATGAGAAATATTATTATCCACATTTAAAGTATCATCTACATTTAGCAACGATGTCATTTCTTTTTACAATACAAAAAAAACATTCATACAGTTCTACAAGCAGTGGCAAATATCCCAGTCTACAGGAAATGCTGCTTACTCTTGAGCAGAAGGCCTCTTGCGTGCCACTCTGCTCCATATGTTGATGGTGTGCAGTTCCCTGTGGAGTGTTCTTACAGAAACTGGCTGTGAAGGACTTGCGTTGACTTAGAAACAATCTAGAATTCTTGAACCTGAAGCAATTTTCATTCACACGCCACGAAACAAGCCAAGCGGCCCCTGTCTGTCAGTTCTTTTTGCAACTGCTGGTACATGTACAACTTGGGAGTGAAGTCATATCAAATGCATTATAAATGTTGAATAGCCTAATTGTCAGGGTGAGATTGTTGTAAGCATGTTGAAAGTCATTTTATCTTGCAGAACTTATTAGTTAAAAACACGAAATAATTATCCAGCAGTGAATGCGAAAACAATCCCTAGATAAAATTATTTAAACCAGTAACATTGCCTATAATAATAATGAAAAAACTCATAACAAGCCCACCACATTTTGAACGTGCACATGCATTCTATTACTAACTATTACAGTGCATCCAACAATAAGGACAACATCTTTCTTCTTTACCTAGTGACAGAAAGCATGGTAGCAGGCAGAAAGGTTTACATACACAAAATTTATACTCTGTCTGATATGGACATGCCCACTTTGTAACTAGATGTTTAATGAGGTTAAGAGCACAAAACCATGTCCCTTTAATGTATCCCTGAACTGCGTCTCATTTACACTTCTACCTGTAGTGGACGCATAGTAACTCCACTGACATGAATCCACCTGGTGGGGATGGTGTAGCACAGCTTAACCATGATTTCAACATGAATGAGTGAGTATGTGTGTGTGTCTGTGTATCAGAGTGTGAGGGCAGTGTTGGCTCTGTGAGTCAGTATTTTTAGCTCAGTCTCAGTGTGAGCTGGACCCTGGGACCCTCTATAGCACATGATTTCAGAAACAGCCCGCCAACATCCGCACTGGACACTGGGCATATGGGCCTGCTCCTCCAGCAGAACCCGCCACCTGTGTGTGCTTGTGCTTTCCTGACTCTGTACATGTGTGTATATGTGTGTGTGTGTGTGTGTGTGAGAGAGAGAGAGAGAGAGAGAAAGAGAGAGAGAGGGAGGAATGCGTGATCTGGACTTATAGGTCTAACCGGTGATGACAGGTGTGGTTGAATCATAGATGGACTCTCTGCCAGCACTCAGTATGTACACACACACACACACACACACACACACACACACACACACGAGAACACACGGAAAAGCCAAGCTGCAGCCAGCAGCTTCCTCTGGGCCATCCTTACCTGAAGGACGACTGCAATCTATTCCACAAATCAGGCTCTCTCTTCTGCTCTCTCACTCCCTCTCTCTCTCTCTCTCTCTCTCTCTCTCTCTCTCTCTCTCTCTCTCTCTCTCTCTGTTCTATCCCTTCTGCTCTTCCCACTTGTGCACTTAAACCATGCAGTGCCAGAGCAGCTCTTCTCCTCTTCCTCTTTGAGTCTTTCCTCTGGTGCCAGGTCTCTCTCGCTCTGTCTTGTTCTCTCTCTCTCTCTCTCTCTCTCTCTCTCTCTCTCTCTCTCTCTCTATCTCTCTCTCTCTCTTTCTCTTTCTCTCTGTCCTGGGTTAGGTAACCTTGTGAAGCCACTGCTGGAATGTCACCTATAAACAGCCTTTGTCTTTCTGGAGCACTCCGGATGCAAACATCTGCCATCCGGCAGAGCAGCCAAGACAAGACACACACACACCCACACACACACAAACAAACTTGACAGGCTTTCACACATGACATATCTTGCATCCATGATGGAGAGAGCGCTTGGTAAACCCCAGGAATCGGCTCACAGTCAACACTCGTAAAGTCTCCCATCTGCTGCTGTATCATCTCCCCCCCACACACACACACAGTCACACACAAGCATGGTTCTGGGCACTTAAAGACGCTCCTACACATAGGTGATTTTCTGGCACCACTTTGTGCAGGTGAATTATACATTAGGATTCCATAAAACTGCTATGTAACTTTCATTAAATTTTAACCAGACATGTTTTGTAGTTAAGCTGGGCCTCATAATTAATATATTCATTGGCTAGAGGGGTTGAGGATGAGGATGTGCATGTACACTCTATGTCCAAAAGTTTGTGGACACCCCTTCCAATAAATGCATTCAGCTACTTTATGTTGCACCCATTGCTGGCACACATACACACACACAGCTTTTCTTGTCCCTGTAGAGAAGTATTGTCAGTAGAAAAGGACTCTCTGGAGCAGATAAACATGAGCCTATTAGCACCATTCCCTAATGCCAGGTGTGGGCTAAAGGGGTATAATTCCCTAGCATTGAGCTGTGGAACTGTGCTCTCTGGAATAGTGGTGTTCCCTCCAGTTTCTTTGGGATGATTTGGGAAGTTTGGGAGGAGGTGGTGGTCATTCAACATCCTGACCTCACTTTTGCTCCTGTCAGCAATCTTCCACAGTCTAGCAGAAACCCTTTCCTGGACAGTAGAGACAGTCTGTCCAGGATAAATGTATTTTTCTTCTTCCTTGATTTCAGAAGAAACTGTGAATAAGCAGGTGTCCAAATACTTCTGTCCATATACTATATGTATGACCACACAGTGGCACAAGGATTGTCTTATCGCTATCCCTCTCTCCTCCTTCCGCCTCCCCCGATTGCCAGTTGCGCTCAGCATAGCGCTGCTTTAACTCAACACTGCCATCTACTGCCATGTCCTGCAGATGAGCACGAGTCGCTCCAAAGGTTCAGTTGGTGTCTTGTTTGCACTAAGCTGGAGGACGCGTTAGAGCAGAGAGACGCAGTGTGTGAGCTGCAGTTAAAGTGTCTGAGTCTGATCCGGCCACGCTGCTGCAGCTCCTTCACTGATTCATTTACTAATTGTTCCATCGATTGTAAAATTAGCATTTGGCCTGTATCTGCGGTCTTCATCAAGATAGAGGACAGATGGAGACTGGGTGATAGAGCAATAAAAAAGGTGTAGAGAGAAGAGAGAGAGAGAGAGAGAGAGAGAGAGAGAGAAAGAGAGAGAAAGCGAATGGGAACAGAAAAGAGAGAGCGATAGGCAGAAAGCAAGAGAAAGAAAAGGGAAGGTGTCAAGCAGGACATGAAGCAGTAAGAGATGAAAAACAGAGAAAAAAAAAGATATAGGTAGAGAGGGAAAAAGAAAAGAGAAAAGCAGCGAGAGAAAGAAAAAAAGGAGATAAAGGCAGAGAGAAAAAGGATGAGAAAAAAAAACAAATATTAGAGAAAGAAAGAAAGAAAGAAGAAAGAGTAAAGCAGAAAGAGAAAGAAAAGCAGTGAGAGAGAGAGGTGGAAAGAGAAACAGGGAGAGAGGGCTAACTAGAAAAGCTGAGAGAGAGAAAGAGAGAGAGAGAAAGAGAGAGAGAGAGAGAGAGAGAGAGAGAGAGAGTGGGGGAGAAGTGTAAAAAAGGGAGGATGAAAGAAAGAAGCTGGAAGAGAGAAGGGCAAGCAGAAAGAGATAAAAAAAACACAGAGAAAGCCAATGAGAGGAGGAACAGAGACAGAGAGAAAGATGGAGGAAAATGAGAGGCTTGGGTGGAGAGCAGGAAAAGAAGGAGGAAGAGAGGAAAGAAAAGCTAGTGTTGTGTCTCTTCTCCTCCATATGTGACATGTTAAAAAAGCTGACGAAGTCCGGAGCAACTCCCAGAGAGTCAGCGCTTTCCTTTAACAGAGAGAGAGAGGCAGAGAGAGAGAGAGAGAGAGAGAGAGAGAGAGAGAGAGGAGAAAAGGGGGCCCTCCTCTCTCCCCCTCTCTCTGAGGCGCAGGCAGAGGGGAGATGGAATTTGACAAGAGAGAAAATTGATTTTCTGGGATGAGATTTAGGTGTGATAGGCAAGCAGAATGAAGGTGAGCGAAGGGGTGGGAGTCATTAACACACAGCCTGCCATCCTGCCATCACCAGCCTGAGGACTGGGGCGGTGCATGTATGTGTGTGCACACGAGTATGTGTGTGTGTGTGTGTGTGTGTGTGTGTGTGTGTGCGTGTGTCAAACAGATTGAATGATTGAGCAAATACAGATAGAAAAACACCAAAGAAAAGAATTTCAGCGTTTCTCTTTGCTGTAGGAACCCGGTCACTAGCAATGTGTGGCTAGCTGCTCGGTGGAGATCTCTCAGTCTAAATGTCACAGAGGAATCATGTGCTCGGTAGCGCCTTCAACTCAAACCTGCCCGCTTTCTATATATATATATATATATATATATATAACCTACAGAGGTTTACACACTGGCACTCTGAAGGCTAATGCCGCTGACAGGTACTGGAAACTCATGCTACCAATAGGCCAATTAAACTGTACTTAAATCACCACACACTCTTCTCAAACCCTGAGCTCTTCCACTAATTTTACTGCTGTAAACAAAGTCATTTACAGTGATTTGCTGTGAAATGCTCTGTTCTAAAGACACTTATCGGTGGTGGCGTCTGCCTCTAAAGGCTACCTCGCCTAGGGAGAAAGAGAAAAACAGAGAGAAAGAGATAGGGGGAGAGAGGGAGAGAGAGGTTGCTAGGTAATGCTGCTGCTCTCTGTCTTGCTTCTTTAGCCCACTGTCTCCTTCGGCTTCTTTCTCATCTTCTTCTTGTTTGCTTTAGTAGCATACTGTCTTTAATTAAAGATTCAGGTTTACAGAAACTTGTGGCTTTGATCAGTCAGTTCAGATTTTTTGGTGGAGCTGGAGAAATCTTCTCACCAGGCTGGCCTTCTGGGCTGCAGCCTTTCTGAACCAAACCCTCCGTATCCATCTACAGGTTGAGGAATTGAGAGATATAAAACACAGGACCCGCTGTACCTCGGACACAGCCTAGGCTTTGGAAGGCAGCTAATATGTTTAACAGAGCGCTGCAGAACGACCATCTCCAGCCTCATATTCGAATGTCCCATTCCACCTTAAATCAGGCCGCAGTGACACTCTGGCATCTGTGCACCAGGTTCATTGGTTTACCCCAGCTGCAGGAGTCAAGAGAACCCACAGTGCCGCATCACAACGCAGCAGCCGGAGCAGTGCCAGAGACCCTCCCCTGTTATCACCTTGCGCCCTGCCTTCACCCTGTATTATGCATTAGCAGATATAATGGCACTATTGATCAAGCAACGAGCAGATGTGTTTACAATAATAATGTACATTTTAGGAGGCTGAAGCCCCCCTAAAACTGCTCCAGCACTGAATGAGGATAGAGAAACGGAGCACTATCATTAAAGAAGCTCTTCCTCAGCTCCCCGGCCCAGATGACTGCCACAGTGAAATTGTGTACGTAGACGCAGTGAGGAAAAGAAACATAGAGAAAAGTGAGCACAGCAGTCATGCGGAGTGTGTCGCGCACTAATTCCTTCCCCTCTCCGTTTCCTGTGGCTGCTTCTTTTGGCCGTTTAGTGAAGTGTCTGTGCTTTTCGCGCCTCTCTTTGTGCTAAAGTTGCTTGGCAGCGGTTGAAAAGGAGCCGAGGCTGGGGAGACGGAGCTGTTGTGACTGACTGGAGCTACCCGAGCCTCCACCAAGCCTGGTGAGCGAGCGAGGGAGGAATGAAACAGCTCTCCCCGGGAAAGAATGGGAAGAAAGAGAAGCTGTCTGCTTTTTTGTCTGTCGCTCGCTGCTCAGCCGAATGGCATTAACTCTTGAATAAAATGAGGCTAGACGCGTTGTGAGGGTTCTTAAAGTTTCAGGCTGAGGGAGAAGTCCTTCTTACCTGGTAACTTTTAACTGCGATTGTGGGGAGATATATATATATATATATATATATGGTTTTTTTTTTGTTTTTTTTTGTTTTTTTCTATCTAACACTCTCTCTCTCTCTCCCTGGCTTCAGCAATAGGCACAGAAAAAACACAACTGAGTGCTGTGGCATTTTGTTAAAGTGCCAATTACCGGCTATTTCCCAACGTCTGCACGGAAAATAATACAGAACAGAGAATCGTAATTGTCGCTCTTTGCAAAGCAAGATTTGCAAGGATTTTCGAACTGCGCAATGATTACGTGCGTTAGAAAACTGCCTCTGGACTGAACTCCGAACTGAACTGACGCTGGAACTACACTTGCACGTCCCTGTACTGACAGTGGATCAGCATCAGTCAACATCAATCAGTAACGCAGGGCATTACATGGCCATTTGTTTGTCATGTGGTTCCTGTGGTTCTTGGATTTGACGGACATTGTGTAGGACATGCACTTCACTTTTTTGTTTGTTTGCTTTCTACATTACCATTCTGCTTCTTTCCTCTGACTGAAAAGTTCTCACACACACAGATCATACCTAATCTGCACGTTTAAACGAGACCACCACCTTCAACATGGGATTGTAGTCAGTGACATATCTGTGATCGTATGGGATCGTAAGTGTTACCCATGAATTGCGGGTGATCAATAGCGATATAACAGGTCCAGTAAAGATGTTCACACACCATGGAGCCTGCACTGCTAGTTGTTGTTGTGCTAGTTGTGGTAGGCAAAAAGGGAAGATCATATGAATAGAGAGGTTTCTAGTTTACATTAGAAGGAATGAGCTAGGAGTATATTGAAGTGAAGAACAGGGCAGGGATGTTGTGTTGTGGGGTGTGGACATAGGCATAGGATTTCTTCCATTTACAATCTGTTTTATTGGCACTGCACTGTCCATTTCATAGCAGAATGCGGCTTGTTGACATTTGTCTTTTCTTTTTCTCTCTCCAGCAATGAACCTGTTGGGGCTGAATTGGCAGCTGAAGCCCGTGGACGGTCCCATGCTCAACCATGGCCTGGGCACTGGCCTGCCTGGCAACGGAGAAGAGGCAGCAGTGCCCCCTGGAGGCAGAGGTAGGCCATGTAACTTCTGAAGCTGGAGCTCCACAGAGTCTCTATATCTACTGAGCTTTGTCATCAGTCACAAAGCAAAGCTTTTAAGTGGTCATTCAGTAGAAGTAACCTCAGGAAATTTGTCAACGGCGAGGGACATAAAAGAACGAGGAATGAACTGACTGGACCATAAAGACCCTCTGATGTTCTGATATGGGGCTTGGACTTACCCTGCCTTTATCTGACAAGCTGACAAAACCGTTCATATCTCCCCTGGTTAACTTACTCTGCTCTCTGCTACTCTCATACTGAATCACAGCTCAGTTTTAGTGCCGTCATGCCGAAACCTCTGTTTTTAAGTTATTTTGTTTTGATGTTTTTAACACCATTTAGAAAGTCCAGCTGTGTTTTGGACCAGCAGGTTTTGTTCAGAAAATGATTCATATTCATGTTGCACTAACCTACAGAATGCTTTCTCCTATAAAGCTATATACGTACACATGGTTTTATGATACCGGAGCTAGCATGGCCCACACATACATACTCACCACTGTCACACACTGTTTCAAATGCACTATGATTAAAGCAAGAAATTTTCATGTTTCTTGTATTTCTGTGGATATTTAATTCTTTCTGCAGCTCCAGTACGTCTGTCTGCAGGCTGTGCGAGAGGAACAGTAGTGCGTAATATTGTATTATTGCAGTATACTGTGGACACAGTACGCATGTAATAATCCCACACTATTAATATCGCTTCACAGTCTCTTATGTCTTTTATAAGATTTCTTCTGACGCACACAGAAAGACCTCAGAGTCTGCCGGAACACCATACACATTCAGTACAATAACACATACACAACGGAAGGGTTTTTTTGTGTGTTGTTGGTGGCTTTTAAGCAGCCCATGTGTGACTGTGAACAGTGATGCATAAATGTTGCAATGATACAAAATTAAAATAAAGGTTTTGGCAAATTTATGAAAAAAAGTTACTTTAAGTTTGGGCACCTAAAGTAAACATAGCCTCTGTAGCAGAATCAGAAAACACCACATTTTCAGCTAATTATAAAGTAGTAACACTAGTAGTACACTTTTTGTACCAACTACAAAACTTAATTCTTCAATTTTCCCCCCACATTTTTTGCAGAAGACCTCTAGTTCTGAGATATGGGTTTTGGGTTATCTTGTTCTATGATGGAACTGTAAGAGCTACTCCTGAAGCTTCAGTTTGTGTCACTTGCGTTAGTCAATAATTGATTTAGAGATATATTGAGGATCATTATCCTGTTGTACAAACTGTGCTCTTTTAAGCTTCAGCCTTTTAAGCAGCAGAAGGTTTGACATTTGCATCCGGGATTTGCTGGTATTTTGAGGAATCCATTCTTTTCTCCACCCGTACAATATTGCTAATACCACTGATATAGCACATCCCTAAAGCATGATAGGCCCACCCCTATGCTTTACGGTTGACAAGGTGTTCTTATCATGACATGTAGTTACTTTTTTTCTCCAAACATACCTACCTGTGTGATTGTGGACACAGAGTTTGATTTCACTGGTCATCGGGCCACAGCATTTGTGAGTGTGAGTGGAATGATGCACCTTTTCGAGTCAGCTAAACTTTCATGCAGGTTATTGTCAGTTATTAAGGGGTTTTCATTTATCTTACCAGTATGTAAGCAGTTCACTCTGAGAATCTGATGATTTTGATTTTCTTGTGTTTTATGTTTGATCAGCTACAGAGGCTGTGTTTACTGGTTCTCAATAAAAAATGACTTTTGCTTAAGACTATATATAGAATCTTTAAAATGGCTAAATTTGCTTAAAATGTATCCGACAGCTCAATACGCAATGCAACTCCAAACAAGCATTCATAGATCTTTCATATGCTCAGATTAGTATTATTATTATTATAGGGTTATTCACTCATTTTTTTCACTACTCTCTCTCTCTCCCTCTTGCTCCTGTTCATTGTGTCCCTTCCGGTTTCACAGTATCGCACTTACTCTCTCACACGCTCACAGCCAGCAGCTGTCCTTGACTATGACATATTTTCTCCCTACCTGAAGGACAACTTGATCAGCTTCCTCTGAACCTACAGCAGGGACCAGACACTTTTCTACTGACTGCAACTTTTCTCCTCCCCTACCTTTCTTTTTCTTTTTTTCTGTCATAGTGATGAAGCGATTCATTTGTTTTCTTGATGCATCATTTATTATCCTGCCTTATATAACTTTGTAATAAAGTAATAATACTGAATCACCTGCTCAGATGCTCAAACTAATCACAACGTATTAACAAAATAAACAGGTCTAAACATACGACCTACCAGTGCTGTGTAATCAGTAAATACTGCAATTCTCTTCTGACTTCAGCACCTTCACACCATGGACAGCTCCGGCATTGTCCAGTACAGCCGCCACCCTTAAGGCTCTAACTATATAATGTTAGATGGATGGAAACTTTTCCTTAGTTTTACTGTAGGAAAGTACCACGACAGAAGCAAATCCCTATTATCTAAAAAAATTCACTATATGGACAAAAGTATTGGGACACCTACACACAACAACATTTTTTACAAATGTTTATAAAGGTAGACTCAATGGCTAGGTGCCTAAATGTAATCCTGTGGAAATTAGTCTGAATGAAACACCTGAAATCAATGATTAAGAGTTGTGTCCCAATACTTATACTATATAGTTTCGTGTACATTACACTTAAGTGTTATTGAAAATTTTCCTTGTATCTGAAGGACCATTTAACAAGGCAAACACATTCATTCAACTATAAACCCATAATGACTCTAATTATAAGTGACATTTGAATGCCTGGCTAAAGTGTTTCTCTAGGTCAGTGAAACATTTTTTTTACAGCTAGTTCTTCTACATAGCACCAAAAATGGGGTCCATTATCGTATAGGACCCTTTTTGAGTTATATTTGTTGCGATAGTACAGTAGTTCATAAAGTAGCGTGAATCAGAGAATCGAATCACTGAGTCAGATCACTCTTTAGTGTGTTGAGTCAATTCAAATTCAAAAAACAAGTTTTGGATCTACTAAAAACAAAACCAATGAATTGTGAATCGAATCAATTCACTGCACTTTTCTGCAGCTGTGAACACAAATGGTTATAGTTTACACACTCCTACAAGAATGAGTGTGTGATGAGTTTGAAGTGTTCTCCTCTCCTCTTAAAGTGTGGACTGGTATAACGCTCTCCATGTGAAGAGCTTGAAATCCCCACCTTTTAACATGGTGACTTCATCTCTACTCTCAGCCAAGTGTATGCACTTTAGGCATATGCATTATAAGCTGTGTGCTCTGGTGATCACTTCTGCTGTTTAACAGTGCATCAGTTCGTCTGCAGTACAATACACTGTGCCTTTGTTAACTTAAGACGTGTTTCTCTGTGCTTGGGCTAATCTTCTCTTTGTTGCCCGATTCTCTAGCCCCTCTCTAGTTCCTCTAATACATTGGCAGGTTTTTCTATGCCACCTAATGATTCTATGTTGTCTGTCTGTATGATCTCTATGCTCAGGTTAAGCTTTGCTTTGTTGCTCTGTGCTGTGTTATGTGTTGTATGTCATTGTTCTGCCTTCTTTATGCCTCCTTTTAAGTTTTTATGCAATGGGACTCTAGAGTACCTCTGTTGCCTGTATATCTGCCCTGTTTAAGTTCTTTCTCGATGCTCAGGTTGGCCTTTGTTGTGCTATGCTCTCTATTCTACTTTTCTCTAAGCTCTAACTAATCTGTGCTGCATGTCTCTGTTCTCTGGTATGTCTATGGTTGTGTATGTTCCCTGTGTTACAGTTCTTTTATGCTATTTGATTGTGCTCTAACTAATGAACGTTTCCCGGGGAGATACTAGTTTCTATTGTTTCAGCAGCAGAGCCACCCAGCTTTCCCAGAGGAGCATCATTTTCTCCTCTCCGTCGCTCCCTTTCTCGGCCCGCTCTGCACTCCTGTGTGTTAATGAGTGGGGGGCTGCGCTCCTCTCCTGCGACGGCCACTTCCTCCTGATTGTGTTTTCATTGTTCTTCATTTCCTCACCATTTTTCACGGCTTTACTCTGTCAGGGCAGTGGTCTCCAGCGTCGAACTGACCTGATTACAGGAGGACTGTGGGGGTTGTGTGTGTATTTGTGTGTGTGTGTGTGTGTGTGTGTGTGTGTGTGTGTGTGTGTGTGTATGTGTATGCTTGTACGCGCCTCCACCACAGAAAAGCAAGAAGAGGGAGAGAGACAGAGAGAGTGAGAAAGAGTGAGAAAGAGGCCGCCTCACACTGCATCCACTTACGCCCAGCCATCGCCGGCAGCAACACAAAGAGCGATGGAGAGAAAGACAGAGAGAAGGGGAGAGAGAGTGAGAGAGAGAAAGAGACAGAAAAGCAAGCAAGAGGGTTTTCCATTAAATCAGAAGTGGATAACAGCATGTGTGATTAGGAGGGTAAACAGGGCCTGTGTTCTGTTGACGTGCGCTACAGGCTACAGGCTGGAGAACACACAAGCTCTCGCAGTGCTGGAGCTCTCTTTAAAGCTTTTAGGAGACTCTGAGGAGAAAAGATGAGGGTGAGAGATGGATAGAGAGATAGATAGCTACAACAGTGAGTTATTGACGTGGTCCCTATTCCCTGCTTTTCCCAGCTGGGACTGCTAGCAGAGGCCCGGTTCCCTGTGGGTACTTCAGTGAATCAAGCATTACTATATTTCTGTGCTTTCTATACTTATATTATTCCTCTGTTCCTCTCTGAGCTGTGTATCACACAGCCACACAGACAGTCCATCCAAATACCTGTTGACCCCTACAAGCCAGGAGAGATTACTGCCATTTTGCTAGACCATTTAAATGTAAATTTTTCTGTTGATACAGACATGTTCAGTTCAATAGCTCATTTCAATAATGTGATACACTATATGCCCAAATGTTTGTGGACACCCCTCATAATGAATGCATTCAGCTACCTTAAGGGCCAGAGAGGTATAAAGCCCCCCAGCATTGATCTGTGGAGTGGTGGAACTGTTATCTCTGGAATGATGGTGATCCACTTAGTACTTCTGGGATGAATTGAGGAGTTAGGGGTGAGGTAGGGTGTTAATCATCCAACATCCTTCCAACCTCACTAACCCTCTTATTGCTGAATGCAATCAAATCCTCAAAGCAGTGCTCCAAAATCTCATTAATTTCTGGACAGTGGAGACTGGAGTTATTGGAGTTACTCCACCAAAGCAGGATAAACACTTTTTTAATACCTGTGTTCCAATACTTTTGCCCATGTAGTGTATGAGTATTTGCACTGTCAGAAATAGAGAAATAGTTCATGTGAAATTACGCCATGCTTTTGTAATCACCACCTATAAGATCTAACAGTTAACACCTAATGGTTTGATGTTGGCTCTTTATTACAAATTCATCTTGCTATCTTGATATCTGACAATGCCTGTGAGGGATCAACACACATCCCCTCTGAGATACACTTCTGATATGCATGAGATCAAGCTGGGCTCTGATGAAACTGTGTGTAGATCCTTTCTGCCATGTGTAATACTAGAACAGTGCAACTCTAAATCTTATGGAGGTGCCTTCCAGGCCTTATCCTCTCCCGCTTTGACTCTCTGACAGTTAACACTCTTTTCGTTTTCTCTGTACATTTAGTAGTGAGGAGAATTGGTGAAACTGCAAACATCCAGTAGTGGGAAGCAGCACTTTGTCTGTCGGATCATATAGATTGTTTTGTTTCTGAACACCACAGAGAATGCCTGCTCTGTTTTTCTGTATTTTCTGTTTGACTGACAGAACAGCTTAAATTTGTTCAATAATACAGGAGATAACTATCCTCCCTTCCTCAGGGCCGTGGGCGTTTCGGAACAGCAGCATAGACACAGGCGACTTGGAGGTGGGCCGGCGTGTGACTCAGGAGGTTCCACCAGGAGTATTCTGGAGGTCCCTGCTCCATCTCAGCCAGCCACAGTTTCTCAAGTTTAACATATCGCTGGGCAAAGACGCTCTTTTCGGGGTCTATATCCGCAAAGGCCTGCCCCCATCCCATGCACAGGTAAGTTGCTTCTCAGGCTTGATCCTGGAGTACCCCCCCCCTCCCTTCGTGCATGTTTTGGTGTTTTCTCTGCTTTTCTCTGATGTAGCTAACTAGCTAATTAAGTCCATTTAGTAGTAGGCCTATGCACAGTTTTTGGGATTCTCATGTAGGTACACCTGACCCTCAGTGCGCAAAACGTATCTTCAGGTTATGAATGAGTTTAGGAATTCAGGAAGTTAACAATGAACTCATAAAATTCCATCAACCTAAATCTGTCATTACTCGTACCATAATGGTGTCATCTATAGATCCAAATCCGAGAATAGTGTCACCTCTGTATTATTTCTGTCTCCCTCTCTCTCTCTCTCTCTCTCGCTCTCTCTCTCTCTGTAGTATGACTACATGGAGCGCTTGGACGGCAAGGAGAAATGGAGTGTGGTGGAATCTCCACGCGAGAGACGCAGTATTCAGACGGTGGTGCTGAACGAAGCTGTGTTTGTGCAGTATCTGGACCCAGGGACATGGCATCTGGCCTTTTACAATGACGGCAAGGAGAAAGAGTCTGTGTCCTTCAGCACAGCAGTACTGGGTCAGTCAGTTTCTCCTGCTCTCACCCACTCACCAACTCACTCACTTTCAGTTCCTCCCTCTCTCCCCGGCTCTTCCATTAATGCATCCCCCACTGGTCTGCAAATTCACTTGAAGTTGTTTTCCACTTGTGTTTGGAGGGTGTGGAGAGAATTGAATATTAGCAGAAAAACACAAGAGAGGCGGAGGATTGAGTCAGAGGAAGTGAATCATTTGCTCTTCTCCTTGCTTCCACCCCTCTCTCCTTTCCTTTTTCTGCTCTCCTCCTGAAAGAGATTGAATGCAGAGGAAAAACAGAGGCAGGGTCTAGAACACAGCTGAAGATCTGGGACACTGAGGATATCTGAACTGTCAGATCACAACTGACAGTTTAAAGCATCGAAAGTCTGAAAGATAGTTGAGGATCTTAAACAGTAAGATTTAGAACACTAATGGTCTGAAACACAACTGAGATATTTTGAATACACTTGACAATCTACAACACATCTTAGGATCGGAACTGAGAATTCAGTACACCAAAGATTTAGAACACAGCTGAAGATCTACAGCACAGCTGAGATCTAGATCACTGTGGGTGTATAACACAGCTGAGATTCTAAAACAGTGAATAGGGAAAACAAAAGAATAAGAAGGCTAAGACACTTCACCTGATCCATCTAATCATTGCATTGAGAAGTTTATTATTATCTGAAATAAATGCATTAGGGTTTGGGTAGGAGCTGAAACCCTCAGTCCTTGGTGTCCACTGGTCCTCTAGAATGTCTACTGGATTCTGGAGCATCGCTGTAAGGATTTCATTGCATTCAGCAACAAGAGCATTAGCAAGGTCAGGATGTTAGATGTTCTCCACGCCACCCCTACCTCATCCCCTACTCCCTAGCTCCTCCCTGAAGTATTGGATGGAGCACCAGCATTTCAGAAAACACAGTTCCCCTGCTCCACAGCTCAGTGCTGGAGGGCTTTATACCCCTCTAGCCCATGGCTGGTTTTAGGCATGGTGTCAATAGTTTCATGTTAATCTGCTCCTGAGAGTTCTGTTCTATTGGGAGTACTTCTTTACAGAGACTATACTAGCTGTGTGTGTGCATTTGCACTGTGTCAGCAATAGATGCAACTTAAAATAGCTTAATGCATCCATTATAAGGGGTGTCTACAAACATCTGGATATATAGTGTTTCAGGGTGTGGATGGAACTGCTGTAAAAACTATTGTAGACAGTAGCTGGGGAGAGATGCAGTGCCAGGCTGAATAAATAAGGGAGAGAGGTAAAAGGTGAGTCTGGAGAAAAAGGGAGTTGAAGAGAGCAGATATACATTAGCACATCATCTTTTACAATGCAACCAAAGTACATGGCACAAAAGTCTATTCCTCTTTTAGATGTGAAGCATGTTATGAAACCAACTCAGTCACGCTCTCCTTTAGCTGGCACATGTACCTGTGTTCTGTACTTCTGTAACTTCTAGCATCCTAGCTGGTCAAAGTTTGCTCAGCTGAACTGGTGCATAATCCTCCTACAAACATTAATTTCGCCCAGATAACAGATTACATTTTACAGTGTCAATATTAAGCATTCAGTAAGGATCTGTAAATAACCTGTAAGGTTAGCTAATGGAATGAATATGTCTAGGCTAATGGATTGCAAAACTAGGCTAACAGGGCCTGGCAGAGCCCCAGCTTTGCTCTGGAAGAATGGAGCACGACACCAGGGCCTTGTTTTTTTTTTTTTGTTTTTTTTTTTATTTAAAGCATTCCCAGGAAAGAAAATGAAGAATACTTTACAGCCGTTTAACTTGAGTGAGATGAGCACCTTGCACATACTGAAATATTACGAATATTCACACATGAAGAGGTAACTGTAATAAGATGATATCACACCAATTAACTTTATGCACATCAACTGTGCTAATGTTCATGGCTAATTAAATGCTTTTGTAGTTGCTTGAATTGGTTGTATCAATAATAATGCAGGGCCCTAGAGAGCGAGCGAGAGAGATGAAGAGAAGAAGGGAGGGAGGGAGAGAGATAGACGAGAGGAGCTGAATGATGTTTTCAGCCCTGAACTTTTTCATATTGCCCTTGGGGACGAAGACAGACACACTCCAGACTCATCAGCCCTCAGACCACTGTCACAATAAAGTATGGTCAGCCTCCAGTATTAGACACATATGCTATGGAACATTATGCTATATGCTATAAATATGCCTTATTTATGGTAACACTTTACTCAAGCCCTGTTTGATAAGCATGTCACTGTGGATGCCATATGCTGTCATGAGTTGCTATGATGGATAATGTACATTAATATACATCAAAAATACCTGTTATGCTCACTTCTGTCAGTTTTTCCCTTTTTTTGGCATTACCAGTTAACCCACCCATTTGTAACTCGTTAGGAGGGTAAGGACTTAATATCTCCTCCAACACATGTGAAGCCATGCTACCGCCTCTTTTTAAAATGCTGCCTAAGGCATCGCCGAGCGACATGCTTGGAGGAAGGAACCAAGTTCCCAGCTCTGCCACACCAGCTAACAGACACCTGTGCCGACCAACATCTCTTTGAAAGAGAAGAGGGGAGAGAGCGCTATCTACCCAACTGGACAGAGCAGTTGTTCTCCCTCTGACTCTTGCCCGCTGTTGGCAAAAGTGCCATGGCTCGTGACCCCCAGGCCATAGTAGAAGCACATTAGACTGCTGAGCCACTCTAGTAATGATGACATTGTTACATTAAAGGTGCCAAAGAATCTTTAGAGTATTTATTAAAAACTTGGTTATAATGCCTCTAGGCTTTTTTACGCTTTCAGCTCTTCTTTTATTGACTGTTTTATAGCAGCAGCTGAACCCGCATATTATAGGATAGTTTTACAACTGTAACAAAAACACCGTTATTATATTATTTCCTGGATAGTGTTGCTGTCCTCTCATGTGTCTGAGGAGACTGTAGCCGGTTAGCTTTTAATCTGGTTTCCTTTGTTTCCCCTGGTTTAGCTTTTTCGAGTCTTACAGTGAAAAAGAAGCCACTGAGGTAGTCAGTCCAGTTTGTTTTTGAGGGAGTGGGTGTTGGAGAGAAGAGATAGTACAAGCCACTTGGCTAGTGTTAGCTTCTAGCATTGCATGGATCCTTGTTTACCCCTCGCTTTTGCTTCATTGCTTGCCGAGTTTAGGATCCCTCCTGTGGACACTGGCACAGAAAAAGCAGCAAACACAAGGTCTGATTTATGTTAAGTCTCATAACATCACATTTACGTGTTTTGCTAGACAGCTTTGACAGGGACTTTCACTAATGGGCTGGGTGTATGCAAATTTTGGGGGGTAAAAATTATGAGTCATAACTGTAATGAAAAGTCTTTGGGGTTTTGGAATTGGACATTTTTTCATCCTCCGTTTTTGAAGGGCATGGCAGTGTTTGATGTTCACAGTATGTCCTTAAGTTCCGTGGACCAAACTCTCATCGTTCAATTATGTAAAGGAAAATACAGTTTGACATTCTAGGCTATGACCCTAGGGACATAAAAGGGGCATAAACACTCAGCTCATGACCTCTGCAATGACATATTAATGGCATGGCATCTCCTAATACTATTTGCATTATGACTGCATTTCGTCATTTTTCGCTCCATCCTTACTCTGTAAACTATGAGAATATCTTAAACCCTCCTCATCTCACAAGACAAAAGAAACCATGTTCCTCAGATTATTTGTTGTTTTTTACTCATGTATATTAGCCTGCCTGCGATTGTATAGGAAAGCAAACGCTGACAACTGTTTATGTATTCCTTCTCTTCCTGATGGGCAAACTATCATGCTATAGTTTAGCAAAATCACAGAGAGCGTCTCTCACATTTTGTCCATTAAAAGGTAATTGCTGGCTGACGGGTCTGATTAAGAAGAGACAGACCACAACGGCAGAATGACTGGCAGTCGTTCGAAGCACTATAATTTCGCCGCAATCTAGTTTATATAGTTTGCACACATAACATTGATGATTCAGGATTCAAGGATTTGGACTTGTATTGACTGTGGTTGTAATGCTGTCCAGGTTCCCTTAAATCTACATGACAGGTCTTTGAAACGTATTAAACTATAATTAACAGCTGTTGCTTAAATGCTTATTTTTATTTAGCGAAAATGCTGCTTTCAACATTACCACGCCTGATACATCACCCTCAGTCTGCTATGATTAATCAAAGCTTGATGAATCATCATTCCCTGTTGTGAATTGGTGAGGATTTCAAAGTAATACCCATGTAAGGCTCATTTTACAATGAGATGCATGTTAAGGGCCCATCGGAGGTGCACATAAGCATCCTTGATAAACAGAATTAGAAATGGGTTTCCCTGCCTAGTAGGTTCCCCTCAGGCATAGACAGATGAAGGCCAGAAGAAATGGGACAGGGCCTGAGGGGGGAGGGAGGTAGAGATGAACGACAGAAGGACGAGTGTAATAGCCAGTTCCCTCCGTGCAGCAATACCGCTTTCAGTTGTCGCTTTTCGTCAGAGCCATCGTTTTTCTCACACAAGGTGTCCTCCCTCTTGCAGACTCTGTGCAAGAGTGCCCGCGGAATTGCCATGGCAATGGCGAGTGCGTGTCAGGAGTGTGTCACTGTTTCCCCGGCTTCCATGGCATGGACTGCTCGAAAGGTAGGCGACCCTCCAATTACTTGCTGCCCTCTGTCTCT
This sequence comes from Salminus brasiliensis, assembly GCF_030463535.1. Classification (NCBI taxonomy): domain Eukaryota; kingdom Metazoa; phylum Chordata; class Actinopteri; order Characiformes; family Bryconidae; genus Salminus; species Salminus brasiliensis. Next base: position 14,347,533 of record NC_132896.1, read on the forward strand.
CTCATACACACACTCACACAGACAGATGAGCTCCTACACTCCCTTGTTACATGCAGTAGTCAAAGAGAAGAATGAAGAGAGAGTGTCCAGCAGTTGTGTAATAGACTCGGATAATGGATTAAGCAGTAGTCTATGAGAAAAAGGGGGGCATAGAGTAAAACTTCACATTTAGGAATAGTAAGGATCCACAATATGGGCAAAATAACATGGCACAATGCCACTTTCTCTTAGAGTAATGATACTAAAACTGAGCACCAATTGATTACTGATACATATCTGATATATATATATATATATATATATATATATATATATATATATATATATATATATATATATATATATCACTACTAAAAGACAAACTAGCGTTATGCCACCATAACAATATACATACTTCCAGGTGGATAACACTATTGTGCTGCATTCCAGTGGTGTGGATTTAATCGAAAAACCAGTTTCCCACCAGTAAGCACCACATGCACCAGCATGAACTGGTCAAGCTGTGACGTACACTTTTTTCAACATGGCCGAACAGTTAATCAGCGGTGAAATATTCAATAATGTACAAGTTGTACAGTAATTCTAATAGTTACATCATTTTAAACAGCTACAATTAATGAACATTATTTTGTATAAAAAGTATATCATGTATTTATATTTATTATACAAAAGTATATAATGTATTTATTAAAAATATACATATACAAAAACGCAACAGCTTCCATGTTTTTTCCCACACTGAATCACACGAACGCAACCAAGTTAGTTGAACAAGAAACTTACCACCTAACAGGCACTTGAAGGCACAGCTAGTTCTGGATTGACACGACTGGAAAAATAATAAATAATACAGTTGGGCTACATTTGCCATTAGAGCCAACACAGCAAGATTTTACACATTTCAGGCAGTGTTTTTGTCAGTGGTATCCTATGGCCAAAATGTGTTTTACTTCTCAGACAGGGTATTTCTGTACTGCTGAAATTACTAGCGCCCCCTGGAAACAGCCTAAAATTCTTTTACCATTGTGGTTCAATCAGTTTCATCCATATTTATCACTACTTAAAATCAGCTGCTTTGATGTAGAGTGAATGTGAGTTATCCACACAGAGGTGCCACCAGCCTGTAAAGAGAACTGTAAAGTCCGTTCATTACTTGGTGTTACAAAGGCACTGGCCCATGAGTTTATCCAGCCATTATGGGGGCTGTGCAAGTGAGAGAAAATGTAGGGCTCTTATCTACTATGTCTCTTTGCTATTTGTACACACAAAACCACCATGCTAGCACAAGCTTGTCCAGCAAACCCACACATTTTATTGCATTATGTGTGAAAAAAGGCTGGAAATAAGGCATTTTGTTCAGGATCGTGGATCTATTGGTCCGTATGCATGTGTGTGCGCGCACGCATGTGTGTGTGCGCATGTGCAGAGCCGGGGGCCATTAGGCGTCTCAAAGGCATTTGGATGATGGATGTGGGTTCATGCAAGCCAATATCTTCCATTGTTCACCTGGGAGGCTTGTGATTAATAGTTTAGTTACCTCACTGTTAGATTACATTTTGTTTCATTAGAGTTTTCTTCAACTTAGCCCTGCTGCCACCTACACCTCCATTCTGAGTGCTGGCCTCCCTTCTCTTTCTCTGTCTGTCCATCCCTATGTCTGTCTCTGCCACGCTCTTCCTTTCCACGTGTGTCTTTGCATGGGTGCGTGCGCGCGTGCCGTTAGCGCTGAATGTTATTGCACGCTTCTTTCACCCCGAGGAATCTTCTGAAAAAAAAAAAAAAAAAGAGTTGCAGATAACACCAGCGAGGGGCTCTCAGCAGTATGTCTGTCGTTCAGGCTGCAGGGAGGGTTATGGGTAATGTAGTCCAGGGGGAACGCTCTGATTGGGCCTTGAGGCCTGAGGTGAATCCGCCACAGCCAGCTGTCGTTAGATGGAGCTGAGGGACTTGTTTGAGCAGCATTTCTTAAAGTAAACTGCAAATGCAAGTTGCCAGCGGCATCCGTCTCAACAACACTTGTAAACAACCTGGTGGACTGCTGAGTGTTGGGTGTGTCTGTAAATGTGTGTGTGTGTGTGTGTGTATGTGTGTATGACATCGGGGGCTGTTTGAGAAGAAGGGGTTCACTCAGTATGGTTTTAGACTTATGATCGAGTGGAAAAGCAATGAGCGCATCTGTTTTCACATCCCTCCACTCATTCATCACGTCTCATTAATGAGCACATACACACACACACACACACACACACACACACACTAACACACACACTTTGCTTCTATACATCCAGGGCCCCAGCATGGGGTCTTACACAAAAGAACCCCCATATCTTAACATCTCTCTCTCTGTTTCCCCCTGTCTCTCTCTCTCTCTCTCTCTCTCTCTCTCTCTCTCTCTCTCTCTCGCCCTCACCCAGCTGCATGTCCCGTGCTGTGCAGTGGTAATGGGCAGTATGACAAAGGCTCATGTATCTGCTACAGTGGCTGGAAGGGTCCGGAGTGTGATGTGCCAGTCAACCAGTGCATCGACCCTCAGTGCGGCGGCCATGGAACCTGCACAGAGGGCACCTGCATCTGCTCACTGGGCTACAAGGGAGAGAACTGCATTGAAGGTGAAACTTTTGTGAAATCTTGAGTTAAAAAAAACAAGTACTATTACAGTACTAACCAAGTAACTATTAATACAACAAGTGGTTCCAAACTGTTGCAGAGTAGTACATTGTTCACACAGACACACACACACACACAATTTCTTCGAAGTCTGAATGGGTCGTTTCCTCTCACTGTGCTTCAGTTCCTGCACTGCAGCAAAAAAAGAAAAAAGACATCAGAGATTTGATTAAAGAATCAAAATCTATTTTATTGATCTGGTTGCTGAGAAAAATAGCCCCAGGCCTGCGACATGTTCAGTGTTTGCTGGAGTTTGGCCGCTCTGAGGCAAGAAAGTGATAGGCAGAAAGAGACTTGAAGGAAAGTGTTAGAGCCATTTCGCAAAGTCCTTAGAGAGAAGAAATCCAGCCTGGCTGTCGAAAGACAGGGACAGAGATGGGAGGAAGCACAGAGAGGTGAGAGACAAGCAGAGGAAGGAGACAGGAGGAGTGTGTTTTTACTCGAAGAGAGGGCAGACAGGAGAGGGGTGAGAAAAGGCTACATATGAAGGTGAAAAAGGGTAAGAGGAAACAGAGAGCGAGAGAGAGAGAGAGGCATTCAAGCTTGAAATATTCGTCTGATGTCTTTGTATTCACTGCAGGTGCGAATATAATTTTTTTAAGTTTATCATTTTTGAAAATGTTTAACCCTAAACAAGTATATTTAAGGTGTAATTTTTCAATAGAAAAATAGATAGCTGTACTTTATTGTTTGACAAAGGGGGACAATTTCATAAATGGTTAATGAATAAATTCATTAAGTTATTTTTGATAGATTAGATTTTAGCAACTTTTATTGCTGATAAGTAAATTTAATATAGTTTTTTAAGCCAAGAGTGAAAACTCCTTGAGTATGTCAGTACTTGAGTACCTCAGGACTTAAATATAAAAAAATATTAAATCAAATATTATTACAGTTGAGTACATGTACTGTGCTGCACATTTTAATGTATTATGTTTATTAAACACCCAGTTAAATTTATGTTAGTGTAAAATAAAACATAATAATAATAATAATAATAATGCCCAATCACAGCTGGTTTCATTAAACACAGTAAACATAATTTTTTTTTTACTTTCATGCAAATATGTAATCACTTTTATTTAAATGAATTATTGACACATTGCCTAAACATTTACCTAAATACATTTTTTGTACTTTTTCATCTCTGTGCTTAGCCAATCTTAATCTAATGTCTAAGCTGAAAGGCACTACCGTTAGGAATGTGGACAGGTTTGGATTTGGACAGAAAGTTGTCTGGCTTGAGTCAGACAAGGCTTAATGCTGTGGGTCAGGTGGGGTCATGCTTGGACAGAATGTACTCTAGTTTGCACATCAGCAACGGAATGAGTAGTTTGCTTGAACCACAAGGTCAGCACTGTTCCCCTTTTCCATCTTTTCTTCTAACACTTTTTTCCTCCTCCACCCCTTTTCCGCAAATCTGATATTCATCACAATACAGTCGCTCAGACAATTTACCTGAAGTGGCCGAGACACATAAATCAATACGTGTGATGCGGCATTTCTGCAGCCTAAACAGAAGGGCCTTCCGCAGATGACTTTGTGGTGTGAAAGTGGAGGGTGAGAGATACGCCCACGCCGGGCCGAGGGGCGGCTAATTTGTCAAATGGCTTTCACTCCGTCTGAGCGGCCTGATCTCCTTGGCAGCTCGGCAGTCAATGTCAATTTTTCCGGAACATCCGAAGCAGCCGTGTAAACATAGAGGTAGAAAAGTCAGGAGGAGGAAGAGGAGGCGGGAGGGAGGGCGGGAGAGAGAGAGAAAGCAAAACAGAGAGAGAGAGAGAGAGAGAGAGAGGTAAGTATGAAAGGCACTAGAGAGGAAACACTCATTCGCAGACCTACTGTGTGGGGGACATTGATTTTTCATGCTCAGATGAAGGTCCATGTGAGTGTGGGTGAGTGGGTGTGTGTGAGTGTGTGCTGTCACAGCCCCTCCAAAACCTTCCAAGCCCACTGGCCAAGCTTTTCTCGTCTGTGCATTAGGATTTTACGCTTGTGTGCTCAAGTGTATTACTGTGTTTCCCCTTGAGGCACACTGTACTGTTGGCATATCCAGGAAGAAAAATACAGCATACATATTTATATATTTACTTTAACCCTTTAGTCTTTTAGTTTCATAGTTACTTAATTAAGTAGCATTATGTAGAATTTCAGCTTAAATTAACAGCTTCAAAATCATGTTGATTCTCCACTTCACTCCTTCATCAGTCCACATGCTTCTTTCATTGTCAATGCTTCTGTTCTGTGTCTCTCAGCTTGTAAAATGCACGCAAAAAGTATGTCCTTTAATGTTCACTTCCTGCCTGTAGGGGGAGCCCAGGAACAAAAAAACACCCATTCTTACATAATGCTGCTTTAACATGAATTACTAAATAGTAAATCTAGGGCTCAGGGAATCAAAAAGCAGCCTAAACATATAGATTCTGGCCTCTTTTTTCTACTGTTTGACCATTACCTAAATGTCTTATGTGTGTGTGTGTGTGTGTGTGTGTGTGTGTGTCTGTGTATTATTTTGCAGTCGACTGTCTGGACCCGACTTGCTCCAATAATGGCATCTGTGTGAGCGGTGAGTGCCACTGTAAACCAGGCTGGGGTGGAGCACACTGTGAGCTGCCCAGAGCTCAGTGCCCTGACCAGTGCCATGGCCACGGAGCCTTCATTCCTGAGACAGGCCTCTGCAGCTGCGACCCCAGCTGGATGGGTCCCGACTGTTCCGTAGGTCAGTCTTTTACTGGTTCTTTCCTGAGCCTTTTTTTACCCATAGGTTTTTATGCTAATGCCAGCATTTATTATTGCTCACACAAAGACTTTTGTTATGATTTAAATATGATGAAGTTATTATCATTTTTGCTTATGTAAGTATATTTGTAATTTTTTGACACTGAAACAAGCAAAAAAAGCTAATGTAACTTCAGTATGTACATTGAATGTAATTAATTATGTTACAAATTATGGAATCAATTATGCCAAATACCTTTAAATAATATGGCAAACTAAAATTAGGTTATGTATATGTATAAAAAGGATTATGTGAGTTATTTTCCTCAACATTGGTGTTTAAAATCTCACATAACGGTTTCAGAAAAAAACTACAACATTATGGATTCAGAAAGAGTGACCTTGTTGCTCCTCTTTGTGATTGTGTGGGCTTGTGTTGCAACAGAGGTGTGCTCGGTGGACTGCGGCACTCATGGCGTGTGTATGGGAGGCTCGTGCCGTTGCGAGGAGGGATGGACGGGCGAGGCGTGTGACCAGCGTGTGTGTAACCCGCTGTGTGTGAAGCACGGCACCTGCAAGGACGGCAAGTGCGAGTGTCAGCAGGGCTGGAACGGAGAGCACTGCACCATCGGTAGGCACCTGGCCAATTCATTCAATTCCCAACTTCTCTTTCTCTTTTACACACACACACACACACACACACACTCTCTCACACAGGACACACTCTGCCTGCCCTTCCTTATTCATTCGGAACAACACACCATAGAGAGGGCTGATGCAGCTCTTCCTGAGTTTATGTTTTACTCCCCAGAAAACGCTCCCAGCTCTAGAGACTCCATGCATTTCACACTTCAGTGTTTTCCTCAAACTTTAAAGCAATAGATACTGAATTGAATCTGGGAGGTGGGACAGAGGGTATCTTTATTATGATCATATGAGTACATCAACATTTGAGTAAAATACACTACACTCTTATATATCTTATCTAAATATAAATATTGGGTCCAAAATGGTGTTTAATATAAGTATGTCATTGGCATTGGGCTGTTTATTTATGTGAAGGTTCTATAAACATTTAAAAGGCTGATTATTAAACCTTTATTTAAAAAGCTTTTTTTAAATAATAAAAATAATAAAATAATAATTAAATAATAAAAATGTTTTGTCTTGTTAAAGATAAAAGTAGATAAAGTACATCATTTGCGTTTATCTATATTGAATCCCTTCTCTTAGTTTAAACAAAAAACAACAAAATTTTTCTCTCTTTCTACTACTGTATTTCAAAATAGATTCACTACTCTATAATCTACACAGTCATATCAGAATATTATGACCACCTAGTGGGATATAGTAGGAACCCTTGGCTCGGATGCCACTAGCGAGACATTGTAGCATAGACTGTATTATGTGACAGAAGGTGTTCATTATAGAGGGAGTCATTGCTACCCTCTGGCATCAGTGGTCCGTGGGGCACCACTGTTACTCAATTGGGAGGCACTTAATGTGTGATACTTGGTACACGTTCACTAAAGCGCTCTAGAACATCCCATGAGGTTAGCAGTTTTCAAGATGCTCTTACCCTTAATCCAGTACCATGTTATCATGCCCTTTTGGGCATCAGTCAAATCTGTGTCCTTTTCCCATGACGATTGTTTCGCACTCTGCTACAACTGACTGGTGTGCTCGCTTATTTATAAGTGCAGAAACATCCCGGGCCAAGTTCACTCCGAAGCAGGTGTGCTCATATATTATTGAATGGAAATCAATGTAAAATAAGAGTTTATTCCAAGTAATCTTAGAGTATTTCTATTGTTCTGTTCATCCAGCATTATTTACACAGTGTACAGGGCAGCTACGGGGTTCAACTGATGGAGAAGGCTAAAAACAGACAAAAATTAAGAAGCATGTTTTTCATTGGATATGTGTGTTTTGGTGGCTAGGTTAACTTTTATATTTTAGGTAAATTTAAATGTGAAATTCTTACTTTTGTATTTTAGAATTCTATACTTCACTGTTTACAGGGGTGTTTGTTATCTGTTCCCCAAAAAGACAATTTAAGGTGTTAAAAAAAAGAAGGAACAGTTTCCAAAGCCAGCAAGATCAAGGTATAAGATAAGAAAAGACTAGAGAAGGCCAAAGAATGAGCAAACAGATGGAGTAAATGTTGTTTTTCACTCATGTCTGGGGTTGGGATCTCTTGTTTAATTCACATTAGCTGTTTATCAAGCCCTTACGATCTCCAAGCTGGGAAAGCGCAAAAATGTGAAGAGCATGGAGTCCCTTTGACTGGGTTTAGAAACCACTGTTATAAGCTCATTAGCTCTAAGTGTCTGTCTGACTGAATGATATAGAGGAGTTAAGCAGGACTGGAAGTGATCAAATGTAAGTCTTTTCCTCTCCCTCGTATTTGCTGAGAGTTGTGGCTGAGGCGTGCAGGCAGAGTGCGTCACTCAAAGGATTCTAATGAAACGGAAACTATGATGATGCAAGTTTTGAGCTTGTGGATAAAAGGAATAATACATTAAAATAAGCCCCAGACACATCTGAGATAGACACACAGAAGGCGTAGCTAATAAGAGCTGAGAGATGGCTTTTTAAAAGGGGATTTACTGAAGGAAATGTGCAGGGAAGAGTTTGATTTGAGAGGTTTTAATGTCGAAAAATGGGGACAGGTTCCAATCCAGCAGGGTTAGGCAGAGAATTAGAAAGGACTAGAGAAGGGTCAGACAAGGAATGAGCAAATAGAATGGCTATAGAAGGTCAGCCGTTGAGGAATTGAGAGACATTAGCACTTTTCCTGGGTCTTGCGTTCGACTGCGAGAAGGCTGGTGTTTGATCACACGCCAGACGGCGCAGACAGGTGAGTGGGCTCACGTACCGAAAAGTCTCTGTCATAGAAGAGCAGATGAAAGCTGCAGATGTCTTCACCTGATAAGTCACACTTTCAACTTGCCCCTGACTTCTCTCTCTCTCAAAAATAGACTTTTAAAGCATGAGCATGTCTCTGTCACTGTCTGGGTGTCTCTGTGAGTGCGTGTGTGTGTGTGTGTGTGTGTGTGTTTGCATCTGTCTGAATGAAAGAGAGAGAGTCTGTCACTCTTAAGATGACACAAGTGACACAAATCAAGTCTTCTCCAACCTAAGCAACCTCTTGCCTTCAGTTTCTTCCCCCCTGCTGTTTACTGAAAGGCCGTCTGGTCTATTGTCATCCTGACTCGGCAGAGAAAGTCAAAAGCTAGCCATCGCTTTCCATTTATAGTCCTCTGAGCTCCTTTTAAAAGCTGAACTGCACCCTTCTTAGAATGCTCTGCTATACACTGCCCGTCAAAAGTTTAGAGACACCTAGCTTTTTGAAAAAAGCATTGTTTTAATACTTGAGCGTGCCCCCCCTTGGTCAGCTTACAAAAACTTCATTTGACAACATATTAAAGGCTAACCAGTTTATTGTGAGGAAAGCATGTAAAGATATGCGTATCCATGACAACACAACTACAAATATCTGCACGTCTATCAAAATAATATAGCTTTATAATATAATAGCTTTAAATGTTCAGCTGCTATGTGTTTTCTACATACACATGAGTGCCTATTTTTCAAGGCACTCCTGACTGCTCATATCAAGAAAACCTGCCTGTAGAGACTATCAGAGTTTTTGTGTTTTTTTCCCGATGAACATACAGTTTAGTATGATGTAGTAGAATTGTTTTGCTTATGCTGCTGCTCTAACCACATACTAATTGGCTGAAATGTGGGCTAACCATCTCTGCATGTTCTTTCACTATACCCGCATTACCCCCACCAACCAGTGGCCGTAACAGCAGTGTTTTTCTTACTCCAAGCTGCTTCTAGCTGCTATGCTTAATTTAGCAAATCCAAGAAATAGACCAAGAAGAAGAAATTTTAAATATTGTAAACACTCTCATCGCTGTTGGCACAAAACCTTGTATGGTAGCTATACAGTAAAACAGTCAACTTTTAATGGAAGTTGATTTAGCAAGGTGTAATTCCATTTTTGAGACATTTCATTTGGTCCGTTCATCAGGAAGTTGACATGCAGTGTAAAAACTACACTTTCTAAATAGTTCAGGTCAAATAAATCCAACAAAGACAGAGATTTGAGATCTTTTGAGTTGCATTACGTATTTCAGTAACACTCGTGGAAATGCCAACCAACATCTACAGCCTTTCAGGTCAACTGACATAAACCTACTGTATGTAAACAATTCCAGCAGATGTTTGAACCCTTGCTAAAGTCAAATGACATCACACTTGCCAAAGCAGGCTCCATGTAAAAGGATGCTTGTTGGAATAAGCCTTTAGAAGTGTTTATAAATGAATAGAGCACACAACGTTATGTGTTATGTGCAGCTGTGATGTTTTTCGTGATAACACTCTCCTTGTACTGTGTTCTGTTCATATTTGTGATATTGTTTTTTCCTCCCAATAAACTTAGTAAGTCCGTAACTTAAGTCCTTAAGGTTATCGCAAGTACAAGTACAATTGCAGTACAAACGTACGCTGCTTATTTCTTATTGCTGGAAGTCTCCATACTTTTACCAGACAGTGTCATTAAAAGCTGCATGTGTGCATGTCTCCTGCCTCTCACCTCGCCCTCTTGTTCCCCCTCTTTGCGTGCTCTCTCTATTGCAGACTATTGGGATGAGACTTATAAAGGTATTGTACCTCGTCCGCACTGTGTCGTAGCGCTAGCTGCACCGTAGCACTGGCCACTAGCACTTCTCCCGATAGCTTTGGCTGTGTAGAGACTGTGTGCTTCCGACAGTGTGTCCTGTAGAGTAGACTTGGTGGTGTACACTAGAGCGCCTAGCCGTGTAGAGCGGGTCTGGAATGCAAGTGTGTGTTTCTCTACGTCCCGTGTTTTCTTGTGCCGGTTTGTTATAACCTTAACGGTTATAAAGCCTCGGGTCATTGTCTATCTCTCTTTGTGATTGTGTGGGGTTTTAACCCCTAAGAAGTGTAGACTTGTTCTTGTCTTTTGCTAAATATTCTGTGTACATTTGGGAAGAATGGAATTGTAATGGCACACATCAGTTACATCATTATTTGCACAGTTAGGTACGAAAGGAATTGCATGTTTGCAATTTTCTCTGCTACAAATGAGAACTAATAATTTAACAAAATATCAGAAGAGGGTCTCTTTGTGTTTATACCAGGAGGGTCTTACAATGCAACTGTACTTGAGCTTACTAATAGGCTGGAGAGTCCATATAATTTTTAGATAAACAAAACAAAACACCATCCAAGACTAAACACAGATTAAAACATAAACGGTGTAGGGTTTTGCAGTATACCATCTGTTAATCAGTATCACAGCATCTTGCTTTTGCAATACTGAAATCCCAGAGGTTTGTCTACAATATGTAAATAGGCCTTCTAACCTTCTAAATTACAGATTTCATTGTGACTATAAAAACAATCAAGACATTCACATGTTTGATTTGCGGTCAATATACTCCGATCAGCCAACATTAAAACTGACAACTGACAAGTGAAGTGAATAACATTGATTATCTGGTCTAAATGGCATCTGTCAAGAGGTGAGATATGCATATTAGGTGGAACATGAACAGTCAGGTCTTAAAGTTAAGGAAAAAATGGGCAAGCATAAACTGACACAAACTGACTGTGACTTTGACAAGGACCAAATTGTGATAGGTGGACTACTGGGTCAAAGCAGCAGGTATTGTGGGGTGTTCCTGGTAGTAGTAGTTAGTACCTACCAAAAGTCATCCAAGGAAGGACAACCAGTGATCCGGTGACAAGGTGATGGGTACCCAAGGCTCATTAATGTGATCCATTGAGGCCCACCTTACTAGACTTAAATGATCTGCTGCAAATACCCTGGTGCCAGATATGACAGAACACCTTCAGAGGTCTTGTGGAGCTGTTTTGGCAGCATGAGTTACACTAAATATCAAAAGTAGACATTTCTGATATCAAGCGTCATTCTGTGAGCGTTGTGTTCGTATCAGGAAGTATGGGTATCCACTGAAAAGCTTTAATTCTGAAGGACAGAAATGCATAGGATTTTCTAAAATTGCTGTTGTCATGCCCTGCGGTGAACAGAAATGCGCCAAAGTCGATATGTTTTGTTCTGTGTACATTTTTACCGTGAATGCCACTGGATCCTTGGAATTACAAGGTTGCAAATGAGTCGGAATATGAGCATTGTTACACCCTGCTAATAAGGACTTTAAGCAACGATGGCTGGAGGGAAAGCTGCCATAACTGTGGAAAGTCACAAAGCACCAACTCGACATTGCAATTTAGTACAAAACTAGGCTTACTCGATGTCCAGGAATCCAGCCCTTATGTACGAGCAGGGGTGCCTGCATTGGTGCTGGCAAAGACCGCAGACTCAAGATCAGTCAGAAAAACACAACATAAAGTTCATCTATCTCAGCAGGATATTAGCAGCCTACTTTTTTTGTTTTGCGCACCCCCTTTCTTTTCTATAGGCAAATTACAGGGAACAAAGCAGAGCAGGGCTGCTAAAAGTTTCAGCAGGTTTGTGCAGGCTGAAAGTGGCGAGCTGAAGTTGGGGCTGAAGTTGGGGCTGAAGGTGGCAGGGAGGGCGTGGATCCTGTGGTGATTGTTAAATTTCATGAGCCACTGGTGCAGAGTTTTTTTTGTTGTTTTTTTGAGGGGGGTGGGAATGGACGACGGGTGGGACATGAGCATTTTACTTCACATATTTTGTCTCTCGGGGCACAGGGCCAGAGGGAGGCATCATAATGACTTTGTCCCAGAATCTGCACACTTTCTCCCTCGCCGGGTGCATACTAATGGGGGGATCAGAGGGGGTTGGGGGGATGTGTACAAGAGCGCGGGCGGCGAATATGCAGCGGCAGGGAAAGCAGGGATAATGATGGCTATGAGTGGTGGACCTTCAGTAATCACTTCAACAGGATGCATCAGTCGGGCCTTTCAGTGTGAACTTCCAGAGGAAGGAGAAAGCCCACTGCTGTGTTCCAGCAACACACCTTCTATATCCTCACACAACGTCATGCATTCTAATCATATTGTAATATATTTAAATTAGAGGTGTGTATGTTCATATTCATGTTTTGTGAGGTGATGCTAGGTGGGAGGTTTGTGTTATTAATGGTATTTATGTTGTTGGACATACAGATCTAAAGCTGAAAGAGTTCCATAATTCTTATAAAATCACCCTGTGACCACAAAAATCACTCCACAAACCAATTAGAAAAACTGGTGAGTGCTACACAACATCAAATAAATTAGTGCTTGTTTAATTAGTATAAATTAAATGTCTTCTGGAGGAAACTTCTTTAGCGATTGACTTTAATAAAATTTAAATCAATGTTGGCATTTCTTTTTATTTCAAAATGATTCCATCCATCCATTCTTTCTTTTTTATTTTATGTCTTTCTTTTATCTTTTTTATCCTTTCTTTTTGTCTTTTATCTATCTATTCTTTCTTTCTTTCTTCTTTATATTGTACTTTTTGTTCATATCTTTTTTTTTATTTTGTTTGCATATTTACCTTTATTTATTTGTTTGCTAATTATTATTTTTCTTTTTTTCTGTTTCATCTATTTGTCTTGCTTCTATTCCTTTGGTTTGTTTGTTTGTTTCTTTTTGTTTTTTACAGCCTTACCTCCATCTTTCCTCCCATTTTGAAAAAAAAGTCCCATTTTGCTTTGTAACCTTTCTTTCTTTCTTAATTTTTTTTCTCTCCATTTCCTTCATTCTATATTTGTATAGTCTTTCTTTTATTTGTGTTTCTTTCTTTTTTCTGTCTTTTAAGTGTTTGTTTAATTCTTCTGTTCTTTCTTTATTTGTTTTTGTTTCTCTCTTTTTTCTTCTTCTCTTTCTCTTGTCTGCACAGCCTTACATCATTACTTTGTTTGTTTTGTTTGTCTTTTTTATATTGTATATATATTTATATCCATCTTTCCTTAGAAAAAAGGCCCCATGCTTTGTAACCTTTTTCTTTTCTTTCTTTCTTTCTTACTGAAATCTCTGTACGTTGTAGCAGCGTGGGAAGATTGGCTGAAAATCTCACACTGCGGTTTCTTCAGTCTGCGCATTGACTTTGCATGCTGGTACAGGCCCTTGACGGACATGGTTTATGCGTGATCAAATGCATGATTGGCCAACCTGTGCAGACAATGGTGGAGTACAGAGGCATGCAAAACAAATGTGCATTTCAGAACATGCATTTCTGATCTCTGCTGGATCAGGCAGCAGGATTCGTTCTACAGTGTTTGATCTTTTAAAATCATCAAACGAGAGCACATCACTTACAGTGTATCTTTATATTGCATCATTATTTATGGTTGTCCCAGAAGTGTCTCATTTCCTTCCCAAGTCTTGGGATTCTTAGGGAGTTCAGACGGGCAGTCAATCATTTTTCTCTTTTATAACTCTCTCTTTAGCCTCTCTCTCAGTCAGCAGCCCGTGAGCTGTGTGAAAGCACTCTTCTAACCTTTTACTAGTTTCAGTGATGGGAAGTTGAGGGAGAGATTTGACTTTTTAGACGTAGAACTATCAAACTCAAGCAAGTCCAGATGGAGAGTGTTTTATAGGTTCTCTCACTGTTTGATTTTATCAGTCCCGTCCCAAGGATAGTTTTGAGGATTTATGAATCTAACCTTTATTTTTATGACCTTTAAAGGGGAAAGAGCTGCACACCAGCAGACCAGAGAACGTGCTGGAGTGCAGCTCTTCCTTTATTCCTTTTCTTTCTCTATCATACACATCACAGCCTACTATTCTACTGCTGCCATTTATCCCATATATACCTTTTTAATTCCTATTTCTCTTACACTTTTTTATTATATGTTTGTTCATATTTTTCTTTCTTCTTTATTTATTCTATCTGTTCTTTTCTTTATTTTTCTTTTTTCTGCACAGCATTTAGATAGTCTTTTTGTTTTTCTTCTCTAGCTTCCTCTGTACAGGTGGCTTCTCTTTTTGTGTGGCTGCTTTCTTTTCCCACACCTCTTTCTCCCTCCCACTCTCCCTCTCTCAGTGTGTGTGGCGACCCATAACCCAAGGCAATCTCGCCTCCTTTTTAAAGGGATTACAATGGACTCCAACCACATTACTTTAGCTAGGTGTCTTAATACTTTCTGAAGCCCCACTTTATTCTAGTTAGTGTGCAGGGAATCGACTGGCCTTTGGCATAAAAGAGGGACCGTGCTCGGTCCTGCCCAACGAAAGAGATCAATGGCCACTATAGATTCTGCTGTCTTGGTGCTTCATAAGTATTTGGCTCCTTAAAATGGCAACTCAATTTAAAAAGCAATCATTGCTAAGTGACTTTTCTCTCGGCTCAATATTATGTGGCAATCAATGCATAGCGGGCTGTTAATGTGGCATCTGAAGGACCCCAGACGTTGAAAATTATATTAATTAAAGTGACGTTGCATTTGATTTGTGGCGGCTGAATGGGTTTGGCGCATTCAGGGGTTTTCACGCTCCTTTGACTTTGGCCGTGCTGTCCTCCCCCCCCCGACCACAAATCCATTGAAATGTCACCTGTGCTGGATCAGCTGGCACTAATGCCACAGCTGCATGATAAAAAACACCAACCGCTTCCAAAAGGCCATGTCTCTATGGTGACAAACAGACAAGACCACTGACACGCTGACAAATGTGTTAACTGTTTGAGGTTAAGCTTTTGGAGTGAGGCATCTGACAGTAATAGTCATTAATGACCAATTACCCCGTCCACAACATTGTGTTTACTGGAATATGAAGGGTAATAGCTGATCGTAGACCAGCACACGCAAGATGCAATTGCATGCTAAAACCGGACTGGACCAGTCAGTCGCTCCTGAGTAAAACATTGACTGTTTTATTTACAAAAGTGTGAGATAAGTCAGAAAATGTCAGGTCACAACTCCAGGGTGCTTAATTATGTCCTAGTGAAGCTGCTGGAATATGGAGTTTGCCCTTTTCATGGCTCCATGCACTCGGCCGTCCGTCACACACACTGCCTCTCCCTGGGACGCCCATGAATCCATGCTGTTATGCCATAGCAAACGGCTGTGACAAGTTTGTTTCAATTGTAATTTTTTGCTTCTTTTCTGAACATGTCACTGCTAAAGTGATGCATAAAATGCAGTGATGCATTTGCTTCATTTACAGATTTATCTGCACTAAACTGGAATGGATTATAATAAAATTCCAAACGCCTACTAAACCTGGCGATTAACTGAATGAAATTAGCAGGGAATCACTAAACTATGCAGTACTCCAGCCACCCAGGACAGGAGGAATTTTAAGGATGAAATTAGGTTACTTGTTTACAGCCAGTATTTATTTGTTCTATAAATGGTGCCTTTCTGTGTAAAAAAAAAAAAAAAAGGACACCATACCTGAAGCGTGAGATTTTATAGTTTACAGTGACATTGGATGCATAT
This sequence comes from Salminus brasiliensis, assembly GCF_030463535.1. Classification (NCBI taxonomy): domain Eukaryota; kingdom Metazoa; phylum Chordata; class Actinopteri; order Characiformes; family Bryconidae; genus Salminus; species Salminus brasiliensis. Next base: position 14,363,333 of record NC_132896.1, read on the forward strand.
CAGTTCCAGCAGAAAGACTGCTATTGGAAGTAAAGAGGGTTTTTACATTCATTTACATTTTGCATTTCTCCATAACGTCAATCCTGATGTATCAAGGCCCAGAAAAATGAATTCACTTGGCTATCAGTATATCCCTAGAATTATGTCCTAAAGAATCCCAATTAGATCAGAGCTCTGATTCATACCCCTACTTCTTACTGTTACAGTGTGTTGAGCTTGGAGACAGAGGCAGATGTACTCGTAGGACATTTATTAAAAGAAAATAAAACAATCTAAAACACAAACTAACAAGAGAATTAAACAAACAGAACCAACAGGCAAACAAACCTACCAAGTACTGAGACTAATGTTGGAAGCAAACAGAACAAATGGATTAAGCAAACAGCTCAAGGAGACGAACAAAGGTAACTAACTTAACACAAAAGGAAACCAAACAAACACTAAGATTACTAAATCAAACAAAACAAGAATCAGACAAACAAGTCAACAAACTGTAAAACCAACACAAACATGCAAACGACCAAACAAGGGAAGGTTGCAACAAAGGGGTACTTATACACAGGGACACACAAGGAACACCTGGGACTAACAAGGGGGCGTGGCTAGTGAAGAGGCACAGGTGGGAACACTGATGAACAGGCGGGGCTGGGACTGGCGAACAGAGCCATGTGCTTAAAAGCACATGAAACAAAACAAAGGGACAGGCGTGATAAGGACAGACAGGTACACAGGAGACAGGCCAAACAGAGGCACATGCGTAACACTTACAAACCGTTCTTAAAAACTTCCCTTTTACATAAAAAGCCCCTTCACTTACCCACACACACATACGTACACACACCAGGATAAAGTATAAAACATCAGTGTGAACAGGAGCTTTAAAGTGGAATTCATGGTATTAGCTTTGATAAAATCACACATAACATCCTTCACACATTTACATCCCCCACCCCTACATACATCTCGTCCCATAGACTCTCACCTGCTCTCTCACTTCTCTCTCACTCAGCTCTCTTGCTAAATGTTTCCGCTATCTTCACTCATACACACACACACACTCTTGCTCTCACACTCTCTCACCTAGAGGCCTCCTAATCTGATCTGTAGTCTCGAGCTTAGCTCCTAATCACATTCACACATGAAAGAACAGTGTGCTCAGGCCAGGAGAATCAAATCATCTCCACCAAATTAACCCGCTGGGAGCTCCCATACATGTTCTTATCAAATATTCCCAACTCGACAAGAACTCGAGGGACTTCTGATAAAGCTGTTTACCACCAGTGATGCCCCCCAGCGCTCTGTAGAGTATGTGAAATCAAAATGCTATTTTCTAGTGATAGTCAACTTACGAGTGGTCAGTGTTGCTTTTGATTTGTCTTCAGGGCAGCTTCATATGTTACCAGTCGGCTGAGGTGGCGGGTGTAAGTCTGTGTGTTAGGAGAGCGCCTGTGTGTCCGATTGTGCCCATGTTGTATGTGTATATGTGTGTGTGTGTGAGAATGCATGTTAATGCATGCCCTTAGAGACTGAAGACTGAAGATGGCAATGAACTGACTCTTGGATCTCATACTCCTCTCATTTTGTGTCTCCCTTTTCTTTCTACCCTCTTTTACCCTTTTCTCAGATGGCTGTCCCAACCTGTGTAACGGTAACGGCCAGTGCACCATGGGGCAGAACAGCTGGCACTGCGAGTGCAAGACAGGCTGGAGGGGCACCGGCTGCAATGTTGCCATGGAGACGTCCTGCGCAGACAACAAAGACAATGAAGGAGGTCAGAGGGCGATCAAAAATGACTTGAAAATGTGTATTATTAATGCTTTCACACCAGAGTTTCAACTTTAAAGGAATCCTCCAGCTTTGTGCTGGGCTTCCTCGAGGAGAGCTTTGTAAATGGTTAAGCTTAAACACTCACATGCATAAATTATTCATACACATGCAATCACATCCATTGTTTATTTCTATATTTGTACTAAATTTAGTTCTAGCTCTAATTCTACTTCTTTTCTCGGATGTTTAAAAAATAGTATTATAGTATATAATAGTATATATAGTACTATACACAATACTATATATGAGATTCTGTTCATTCAGGGTATTTAAAAAAGAGTTACTGTCTCTACTGTCTAGGGGAAGCTTTCTAATAGATTCTGGATCATAGCTGTGAGGATTGGATTGCATTCAGTAACAAGAGCATTAGTGAGGTCAGATTGTTGGATGTTCACCACCCCCACCTCCTCCCCAACTCCTCAACTCATTCCAAAAGTATTGGATGGAGCACCATCATTCCAGAGAACACAGTTCCACTGCTCCACAGCTCAATGTGTGAGCATTTGCACATCTGTGCCAGCAATGGGTGCAGAATGCATTCATCAGAAGGGGTGAACACAAACATTTGGAAATATAGTGTATGACAGAGTAAAAGGGAGATTACAAGGTGGTGGTGGGTTGCAAAAACGTAGTTGTGAACATGTTAATAATAGAGATGGCATTCATAGGATGTTAGACTGGGAGCCGGAGGGGCTTCAGACAAGATCCTCTTTCAAAAATTCAGTTATTTCACGATTTTTACTCACTTATTCTATAAAGTAAGAGGTTAGTCCATAAAAAGGGTGAAAACTGACCTATGTGCAGAATATGCAAGCAACATACCAGGCAGCATGACAAACAATCCATTTCTGTTCCTCCAAGTTTGTACAGAAGGAAACAGACATTGAAACCTGGGCTGACTTTTACAGAATTTCAGGAGAATTTTGTTTTAGCAGAAAAAAGCATATTTCTCACTCAGCAGAGGCAGCAATGCTCTAAAGACAACGTGACATTTGTCCTGCCTGCGGGACAGCCAGTCTGAAAAGATTAAAGAGAGACTACATGTATGAGGGTTTAAGCTTTGAAGGTCTAGCGCTGTGTTAGGTGGGAGCTGTGTCTCATGGCTTTAAAAGTCTCTCCCTACTCGAGGGTCAAAGTGACTTTCAGTGGACAGCTCATCTCAGTGGGGTATAGTTTAGGAGATAAATGCTCTCTCTGACCTGAGGTGCCTTTTTCTGGGTTCACCTTATTTATCCACCTCTCTCTCTTTGGCTTTCTCACTTTGACTTTCAGCTACAGTAACACAAAGCAATCTGACCTTACTAAAGGACTACTGGCACAGCGATTGTATCCAGGCGGGGGGTTTTCTTCATTAGACATGCATTGTTTTAGATATCTTTCACTAACCTTTCCTCTTTTAAGCCACAACTCACAGGAGCATTCCAGCTAAACAGGGGAAGTATAAAGTCCTGCTAACTGAGCAGCAAAATCTGATATTTCATATTCTGTGTATAAAGGCAGATCATAAAAACCAGATCATATTTCAAAAGTCTGGACAAGAGACTAGTCTGGTCTAGTAGAGCTTGAATCAGCTTTGACTGCTCATACAGCATGGCATTGTACAGTGAGCTCACTAAAGCCAGTGGCTCTCTTTGCTCTTCCTTTCCTGTAGATGGTTTGACTGACTGCATGGACCCAGACTGCTGCATCCAGAGCCCATGTCAGAACAGCCCACTGTGCCGAGGCTCCCGAGACCCCCAGCAGGTCATCCAGCAGAGCCAGCTCCCCATACAGAAGGTTCGCTCCTTCTATGAGCGGGTGAAGATGCTAGTGGGCCGTGACAGCACACATATCATCCCAGCAGAAAACCCCTTCAATGCCAGGTACACTTTACCCAGTTCTTTATTATTATTATTATTATTATTATTATTATTAATAAAAACATTTAAACTCTGGTTCTTCTACTTTCACTAGGTATTAATCATATTTATTTAACATTTCATATAGAATGGACAAGCATATTTTTTAATATTTTATAAAAAGTTACATTAACACAAAGTTTAAAGAGATATGAAGTTATCTTACAACAGTAAAAATCTATACATAAATATTCTGTCAGTTCGTTTGGTAACATCATATATCAGTATAAAAAATAGAAGTATAACATTGCCTTATTTACAGGGATGTTATAGTGAGTTGATTGGTTATTGATTTGTTGATCTTCTGCTGTTTATTTTGTTTTTCTCAGTCTGGCATCATTGATCAGAGGCCAGGTGCTGACCACAGACGGAACCCCCCTGGTGGGAGTCAATGTCTCTTTCGTCAAATACCCCCACTATGGATATACTCTTACGCGGCAGGATGGAACGTGAGTTGTTTTTTAGCAAAGGCATGGCTGTATAGAACCATGATACATTTGAATACTTAAAGCAACAGTATGTAGCATTTTAACCTTAAAATAACAGCCTCAAAATCATTGTGATGCTCCACAGACCTTTAATAAGGAGAGCAGCATTACTATCGTTGCTACTCTGCACTCAATATGCCAGAAACTGCAGTATACCTGGTAAAGCGACCAGGAAAACGCTTATGAGAACTGTATAACTCCAGTCATATTCATGCATGGTAGCTCCCCATGTCCAGAATTGCGTCCTTAAATGGTGGCTCAAAGCGTGAATTACACTTCCCAAATGTAGGGGAAGCCCAGGAGCGAGAAATGCCAGTTCTTACATAATATTGCTTAAAATATTTTTTCTATGACCGAGAATCATTTGTATATGTTCTTTTAAATAAGTTTGGGGGAAATGGTATTATCTTCATTCTGTAGAGAACCCTTTTGGCTTAGAATGTACAAACTGATTTTTCTGAGCCATTAACAGCTGGCTGCTGTGCTTTCCTCCCACCCTCTTCATGTTAAGAATTTTGCTTGTTCGTGGCATTGATAAGCCAAGCCCTAATTTTTAACCACAATAAAAATAGTTTTTCAGATTCCAGCACTAGTGATGTATACCACTGCATAAACCATCACAGAACAAATCTTTATTACATTCATTTAGGGTCATGTAAACTTGGAGCTTTTCTGCTGAAATGACTGCAATCTATCAATGGAATTAATTATTCCCCCTAGAAAAATGGCATTCTGAATGGTAAAATCATTCAGAATGTAATAGTGCCATCAATAATGGGTACAGCACAAGTAATTATTTGTTTTTTCTGCTCTCTCCTTGCTTTCCTCCCTCCCTTCTATACTTTCCCGCAGTTTCGACCTCATCGCTAACGGAGGCGCTTCTCTCACACTTCATTTCGAGCGGGCTCCATTCCTGAGCCAGGAGCGCACAGTGTGGCTGCCGTGGAACAGCTTCTATGCCATGGATACACTGATGCTGAAAACAGAAGAGAACACCATCCCAGGCTGTGATCTGAGCGGCTTTGTCCGACCCGACCCGGTGGTGGTAGCCTCACCCCTGTCTTCCTTCTTCAGCTCCAGACCTGGAGAACGGTCCATCATCCCCGAGACTCAGGTCAGAACTGGACCACAAGGAGCACTTTGGGTCATGTAGACCCCCATCCTGCCCTCATTATGCTGCAGCTCCTGCAGATATGCTGCTAGGCCTACTGTTTCTTCGGCCCTTCATTACTTTTTCACCTCAGTTACCCAGGCTGCACTATTCAACTAGGGGTCCCTGACATTTGCAAAGCCCTTCTGGTTCACTTATTGGACTCCAGCCAGTTTTTTACATTAATGGGCTCCTTTCAAACCTAATTGAAATCACTGGAGTTCAACTCTTTCTTCATTTCCACCTTGTTTTCTCGTGCATTTTATCTTGCACTAGTCTTGCTTCTTCCTTCTCTGTTGAGTTTAATCTCATTTCTTTTCTCATTATCCACATCCCTCTTTATCTATCTCCTCCCCTAATAGAGAACATTCTTCAGCTGCTCACCACAATCTGCAGGTTTAATCTACTCTTGTTCTTCACGTTCCTCAGATTCTTCATGAGCAGATTGAGATTCCAAGCACCACTCTGAAATTGTGCCACCTGAGCTCACGGACGGCAGGCTACAGGTCCTTGCTGAAGATTACCATGACCCAGGCAGTGGTGCCCCTCAGCCTGGTAAAGGTGCACCTAATGGTGGCTGTGGAGGGTCATCTTTTCCAGAAGTGGTTCCACGCCTCACCCAACTTGGCCTATACTTTTATTTGGGACAAGACTGATGCTTATGGCCAGCGAGTCTACGGCCTGTCTGAGGCAGTGGGTGAGTGAGAATTGTCTACGAGATGACAAGATACACTATATTGCCAAAAGTATTCACTCAATCAATCAAATATGCCAATCAATTGTGACCACTACACGACAAACTGTTTTCTATAAATATGGCCAAAAGTACACTATATGGACAAATGAACAAATTCAACTACTTTAAATTGCAACCATTGCTGACACAAATGTGCAAATGCACACACCCATCTTGCCTAGTCCCTGTATACAAGTACTACCGACACAATAGGACTCTCTGGAGCAGATAAACATGAATATACTGGCACCATGCCAAAAGCCAGGCATGAGCTAGAGGGATACAAAGCCCTCCAGCATTGAGCTGTGGAGCAGTGATACTGTGTTCTCTGGAATTATGGTGCTCCATCCAATACTTTTGGGATAAGTTGGGATGGTGATCATCCAACATCCTGACCTTACTAATGCTCTTGTTGCTGAATGCAATCAGATCCTCACAGCCATGCTCCAAAATCTAGTAGAAAGCCTTCTCCGTAAAAAGCATTACTTCAACACAAGCAGGATACACAAAATTTTTTTTTTCTTTTTTTTTAACAGCGTTGGTTTTAGAAGAACCAATAAATGAGCAGGTGTCCCAATACTTTTGTTGATATAGTGTACGTTGCATGGCTCAAAATAGTAGTAGCAGCTTTCTAGGACTCTGAATTTTGTTCAGACAAAATGTACTTTTAGTAATAATAGCCTCTTAGCTCCAGTGAAAAGTAAAGGTGCATCCTATCACCAAACATGTCTTAGCTAGTCCACTACTGAATTAGTATCTTGGCTAAATTAGATTTTTTTCTAAAGTATCCTTCCACAATGCCCTCACCCTGATCTATCACTGCAATGCCGCATTCACTTTAACTGAAACAATAAAAATCACTGAAAAGCTAATCTGACAGAGTGCAGATCAGTTAAAAGAGCGTGATTAAAAGCACTTTGCTGGCTGTGTAATATGGGTCCGCTCATCGGGGATCACAGAGAGTTTATTACACGTCAAAGGGGATTAGCGCTCAGCCGTGTGAATGCAGGACCCCAGCAGCCAGCGCTGTATTAGAGAGCGTTCTGCCTCACAGGCCCTGTCAGCAAAGACTTTGGAGAGTGGCTCCAGGTAGCAAACACTGCTCTCTCTGCTGCTGCAGAGGGGAAAGTTGCTGAGGATAGCACTCTGTCACTGGTGTGGCATGTGTGCAAACAGTGTGGTAGCGACCCCACCACAATCCCCTCCAACCCACCCCCTCAAACTTGGCTCCATTTGTTATTCTCTTCCTATTTCATTGCACCTACTATACAAGTCAAAGGATGGAAGCAAGCACTCTTTGCTGTCTTTGTTGTTAACAGACCCTTTACAATGGCCAGTTTTTAAAGATTCTAACACAGCTGTTTCAGTTAATCCAGTTTTCTAGAGCATTTGAATGTGGATATGACTAGGATGAAAAAAAAAAAAAACATGAATCCAAACAAGAAGTTTGGATTCACTTGACATGTTTCAATATTTCAGAAAAAGGGTAGAAAATCCTTCTTATCTTTCAGTGGAAGTAAATGTAAAAAAGATTATTAAGTCATTTTAGGCCATTTCTATATTAGGTCCATACATATCCGGATTTATTTATAAAAACAGAGAATTCCCTTCCTCTGTTTTTGAAAATATTTCCATCCCCACAGAGACGAAAACCCTTGCATGAGCATGCTGAGCTACAATTGGGGAAATTGTACCTCATAAATAAACACATCAAAACACTAGGAAAACACAGAGGTTTAATCCCAAATTACACACTGCTCCCTACATAGTGTACTACACAAGTCATAAAATTACAGATTCTAATTCTAAATAGAGCATCATAGATTTGTAATAAAACAACATTTACATTTATTTATATGTTGAAATCTGAAATCTAGTGCCATCTTCATGTAGACACTGTAGGTTTGTGACTTATGTAGCTGACTCTATGAAGAGTAAAGAGGTATTTAAGATCCGGCCAGAAACATGCATGCGTTGTTTCATCAGCCTTGTCATAAAGCTCTGCCCACACAACACTTAGAGAGCGTTTTCAAAAGGCTCAGTTTTCAGTGATCAAAAACAGCATTTTCACATGGACCGGATGCCAAAATGCAGACAAAAACCTAATATATATATATATATATATATATATATATATATATATATATATATATATATATATATATATGGATACGTTTAGATGGAGCATTAGACATTTCAAATGTTCATTCTCAGTGTTCTCAAGTCTAGGCTCCTATAGCTCAGCTACTTAATGTACATTTACAGCTGACCAGTGTTCTACTCATTAGCTGAACAATTAAAAGACCACAAGACCAGCGTTTCGCAGTCATTTTCTGCACTTATCTGCAGTCAAATTGATTTCATTACCATTGATTTTAAACTCTTGAGTCCTTGTCCCTCATCTCAAACCTTGGCCTCCCTCTTTCTCATTTAGATGATTTAGTCTGTCACACACACGCTGACTGTTTAATTGATAACTCAGTAGTAGGTATATGCTAATTTAGACCGATGAAGGCTGTGGCCCAGTCCTCAGTACATGACATGTACATATCCAGGTGGGCCTACTCTGCAGAAACATGCACCTGACTACGACCCTGTTACAACCACAAACGGTGCAGGCCAGTGCAGAAGAGCAAGAGAGCAAGTCATGTCCTATTACAGAGTGTTTGAAGAGATCATCTGTTCACGCTTCCCTGCGGTTTCTGAGGATGTGAGAAGGCACCCTGCCCTAAGCATTAAGGAGCGGCTAGTCTGGCACCTTCTGCGTCCCACTGCGTTCCTGGCTGTGAGGACTTTATGAAAGGCATTTGGGTTGGGGTTTGGCGGTTCACTTGTGATCTGCTGTTGTCCGTCACTGAACCGAGCTATGCTGGCTCTCAACCGATTAGGGTTAAGTTAAGGGTATTAATTCATACATCCAGTTTATTCATTTGTTCAGTTTCTTTAGCCTTTCTCATACCCAAAGTTTCTTTATGACACAAGACATAAGTATGAAAGAAACTGGGATTCATTTATCATTAAGTAAAAGCTAGTACAGTAATTCATGTGAAATGACCAAGAACTGTTCTGATTACTGCTAATGTGTGACACTGACCATGTGAATGTCAGATGCTTTTTTGAGTCCTGTCTCTTCCATTAAAGCTCGTGTTCAGGATAATTCTACTCATCAGAAACTTTTGCACAGCTTGAGTGCACACTGGCATTAAAGCACAGGGGATAAATACTTAATACTAGGAAAATCTGAAACTTACATTAACAAGCCGTTTAAATATAAACTGTATTCAAATAAAAAGGAGTGCAAAATGTTCTGAAATACATAGATATACCTCAAATGCTAAGCCTCTAATCCAGATCTTCTGATAACTGAGTTCTTACTTCCTTAATAATCAGTTAAATATGATTTTAGCATCATCAATAGCCTAATATGCCCTCTCTCTTGTCCTTCTCTCTCTTTTTCTCTCTATCATTCTCTCCGCCCTCTGTTTTTCTTCTCTCTGCAGTCTCTGTGGGTTATGAGTACGAGACGTGTCCTAGCCTGGTGTTGTGGGAGAAGAGGACAGCGGTACTTCAAGGATATGAACTGGAGCCCTCTAACCTTGGAGGATGGTCTCTGGACAAACACCACATCCTCAACCTGCGCAGTGGTACGGCCACATTTCTATCACACGCACTCTCTCTCTCTCTCTCTCTCTCTCTCTCTTACACACACACAGCTGGGAGTATTCAAACAATGTTTAATAATGTCTATCATGTATTCTCTCCTGTTGCCAGTACCTCTAGGTAGTGCTTGTCTAAAGCCTGTGATGGGAGCCGCTAAACGCTCTCACTTGTTTTGATTTCAGTCACTATAAATGTAGATTTAACATTGACACTGAGTGACATTGCTCAATTTCTAACTGCTATTAGAGCAGCCTGAGCGCAGCAGCAGAAGGTCACTCACCTCGCCTGCCCTGGGAGAGGTCTGCAGTATATTGAGTTGATGTAATGTGAAGCCTGGATGCTTTTTGTGGAGAGCCGATCAATAACATAACGTAATAGCCCCACGGTGCGGCTGGAGCGGTCGAAAACACAAAGCTTATAAACGAGTCTTATAAACTGCTTTTACTGAGAATGACTTTTTGAAACGCTACTTTCTCCTTTTACATCCGAAAGTTTACGCTTTCTGTTTTCCGTCGCACGCCAGGCATCCTCCATAAAGGCAGCGGGGAGAACGTGTTTGTGTCCCAGCAGCCCCCAGTCATCACCAGCGTTATGGGTAATGGGCGTCGGCGGAGCATCTCCTGCCCGAGCTGTAACGGGCTGGCAGATGGAAATAAGCTGTTGGCACCAGTGGCGCTAGCAGCGGGCATTGATGGCAGCCTCTACGTTGGTGACCTGAATTTCGTGCGCAGGGTGTATCCATCCCTTAACACCACTCGCGTACTTGAGCTCAGGTAGGATTTTTATACCCCTCAGAAACGTGAAGTTCCTTACAATGAAGTTCTTACTTTCTGCCTGTCGACTGTATTGGCTGGAAATAACACTCTTGTTTTGGTTTTGTTTTTCTTCTTGTTATTTTTTTCTTTGCTCCAAAGAAATAAGGATTTCCGGCACAGGTGAGTTTTCTTTATCCACTGACTGTTAAGAGGAGGGCATGTCATGGAAAGCACCATGAATATTCCTTGCTTGTTGAAATGAGAGTCCGATGTAATATGTGAACATGTTAAAGTTTAAAAGAAAACACCATTCCCTCCATAGTCCACATAAGCTGCAAGAACAGCCCATCTTGAATTCACACTTGATATCATAGCCATGGTATTTGCGCTGCAGATAGTGGGGCTGAAGTCTCAGTTTTTGTTTTTGTTATAATCCCATTTTAATGTTTGGAACCGCTGTTTTCAGTCATATTACACCATTAGCAAAATGCTACAAAGCTGAAAAATAATTAGGATGCTTATCCAGAATAAAATTGTAAATGTTTGGAAAATGACTGAGAAAGCTGAATAGCATCAAAAAGTGATTTCTAATATTATGCTTCAAGGATGAGTAGCAAATCAGACAATTTGCCAAAAGTACTGCAAACAGAATGATCACATCTATGATTAATAAATATAAATAAAATTCGTAGCATTCCAAAATATCATTATTTTGAATAAAGCCTCTCAAATCTGACTTTGTGTAACATTTCAGTATTAATATGACACACACTTCCAAATGTTCCAACCCAGACTGCTTTTTAGGTGGTGCACAGTACAGAGCAGCCAAGATAGATAATTTGCATATATTATACACATAAATCTGAAATTAGAAATAAACATTAAAAATTAACATACAAAAAAGTAATAATGCTCAGATCATCCATTGGACCTGGCTGTGGTGTTGACTCCTTCTCTTCATTATTTCCTGCAGCAACAATCCAACACATAAATACTTCCTAGCAGTGGACCCGGTGACCGGAGCTCTGTTCATTTCGGACACAAACTCTCGGAGGATCTACCGCGTGCGTTCACTCACTGGAGGGCGGCTGCTGGCTGACAATGCGGAGGTGGTGGCAGGCACAGGAGAGCAGTGTCTGCCCTTTGATGAGCGCTGTGGGGATGGAGGGAAAGCTGTGGAGGCCACTCTTATGAGCCCAAAAGGTGAAAAGAACAGAACAGAATAGAAGAGAAAAAGAAAAGACCAGGACCATAAAACCATAAAAAAACAGGCAAAGTCTATGGTTACTTGCTGGGATATCAAAAGCTATGATCTCACTCATTAGTTAGTGCATGCTTAAGCTTCACAGCTCTCTCTCGCACTTATAGAACACTAGAGCAGCCTGGCAGAGGTGATAATACATTTCTCCTGGCTGTCTTTACATCTCTCTCCCTTTGTAGCAGTGACACCTAACATGGATAAAAAGAGCCTTATCCTCCAGCTGCTTCCACAATCAAAGAGAACATTCAACCTTAAGCTATTAATTAATTTCGAGGCGTACTGTTGGGAATCAAAGTCTCCGGCCTCAGTCAATGGAGCCTCTTGGTATTATATTTTTTTTCTCTCCCTTTATTACGAGCTAATGTGAAAGCAGACGCAGGCTTCAGACGGTACGGTGTGAAGCTGTATGCTACCACTGGGAGTTGTATGAAAACAAAAAAAGAGACTTTGTAGAAGATAAAGCAGGTTACCTGTCAAGTTTCATTATTTTACAGGTTACATTTTAGTCTCATTTTCCATGGTCAGTTGGTTATGAAATATTCTTAATGGCAAAATGATGCTACACTAAATTCCTGTTAGTTCAAACAGTTTAATAAACACCCAGTGAATTAATGCAGTCCATCAAAGCAGAGTGCGTAAAAACCGTGGATATAAAATTATACATAATTGATTTTTCTTTCCATTGTAGTCAGGCTGTAAATAAAAAGTAGGTCCTACTGATAATGATAGATGGTGAATGCCTATTAATTCAGACACGACTAAAAATCGAGCACTGTCCGTTAAAGCCTGAAGATACATAATACTAAGACCAAATACTGAAACTGCAAAGATATGAATCACAGATTATATAAATAAATAGATTTATAGCGAAAGCTTGTGATGGATTATAAAAAAAAAAAAGAGCTTGACACCAAACTGTCAGGAATGTCACACTGTCACATTTCTCTGTCACTGACATGGAATCAGTGGTGGAGAGAATAGAGCGGGTGGCAGACTACAGAGGCCTGATTCCTAACTCCCAGATGACTATGTGCAGCGAGGCATCAGTGGAGACACTCCAGTGTCTAGTGCCCTGTGTCTGCTCACTCTCTGTCTGTCTATCAGCTCACACACACAGAGCTGCAGGAAAGCACCTCCATGCATCACACTCCTACACAGGTCCATCGATTTGTTTACATCTGGCTGTATCTTAAAGCTATTCCGGTCCACTTTATCTTCTGCCCCAGATGCCAGCTGATGTGCTGAGATGAAGATGACGTTTGATTGATGTGTTTAAACATAGAGGTTGTTACTAGATTTTCAGATGCGCACCCAGCAAACGCTGCAATGCAGACGAACCATAAATGACCTGTCTGCAGACCTGCCTGTCTGTCTGAACAGCACATCTCAAGTGTAGCTCATAACTTCCAAATAGCATCAAAGCTGATGGCGCATCTTTCTCTCTTTCTCTGTCACTTTCTCAGGTATTGCTGTGGACAAGAATGGGCTGATGTACTTTGTGGATGCCACCATGATCAGGAAAGTGGACCAGAATGGCATTATCTCCACCCTGCTGGGGGCTAATGACCTCACGGCAGTACGGCCACTCAGCTGTGACACCAGCATGGACGTCAGCCAGGTGAGCACAGCCAGGGACGCCCGGCTCATACACACTTATGGAGCTGCACGCTTACATAAGAAGTGCAAAGTGAAAGTGGCTCACGGAAGCCTCTCAGTAATTAACTGTCTTTCAGCTCCTGAGGTCTGAGCTGAAAATGCAATGCATCACTTCAGACTGTTAACCAGAAGGCAGCTCAGTAGAAGCGCTCAGCTGTAAAGCCTTCAACTAGGAGTGGAAATATACTGTATTTCATCAGGGCATTTCACCAGGCCTATTCAATTACCTATTCAAACGGGACATCTTTTAAAACTGGCCCTGGTTGGTCGGTATACACTTCTTTCATACCGCTCAAAATATTAGGATAGAGAAGCTGGTTAGCATTAGCTTAGTTAGCATCATTCTTTTTACCACAGAACACTTGTGATTCTGGCTGACAGAAACCCAATTTATAAGCGTTTAGTTGGATGGACAGGCTCAAATCACACATTTAGAGGATTAAGCCTCATATCTGAAAGTCTAATAAATGGTCTAAGGAGCACATTGCGTAAACTGGTTCATCCAGGCTTGCTGTCCCTTTTAATTAATCATCAGTCTGTGAGTAGATTTCAGCGTGTACATCTGGCGATCTTTGGAACTTAGTGGTCAGATTCCTAACTAGAACCTCTGAATCCTTTTCCGCTCCAGGTGCGCTTGGAATGGCCTACTGACCTGGCCGTGAACCCCATGGATAACTCACTCTATGTGCTGGAGAACAACGTCATCCTGCGCATCACCGAGAACCACCAGGTGAGCATTGTAGCAGGGCGGCCTATGCACTGCCAGGTGCCTGGCATCGACTACTCCCTCAGCAAGTTGGCCATTCACTCGGCCCTGGAGAGTGCCACGGCCATCGCCATCTCACACACTGGGGTGCTGTACATCGCCGAGACGGACGAGAAGAAGATCAACCGTGTGCGGCAGGTCAGCGCCAACGGCGAAATCTCGCTGCTGGCTGGCGCGGCCTCTGAGTGCGACTGCAAGAACGATGTCAACTGCAACTGCTTCTCAGGTGATGAGGGCTACGCCACAGATGCCAGCCTCAACTCACCCACCTCACTGGCTGTCTCGCCTGATGGTACACTATTCATCGCTGACCTCAACAATATCCGCATCCGCGCCGTGCGCAGCAACCGCCCAGCCATGAACGCAGTTGGACGCTATGAGGTGGCGTCACCACGAGAACAGGAGCTGTACGTATTCAGTGAGGAGGGACTACACCTGCAAACCCTCAGCCTGGTCAGCGGAATGCCCCTGTACAACTTCACCTATGGGCCCGATGGAGAACTGGCTGCGGCTGTGGACAATTGCAACAACACGCTGAGGGTGAAGAGGGAGGGGGCGGGGCAGGGTGGAGCTGGCCTGCTCAGGCTGCTCCTGCTGCCTGAGAACCAGGTGGTCACTTTGGGGCTGGACCCATCAGGCAGCCTGCGCTCAGTCTCTGCTCTCAACAGGGAGATTGTGCAGCTCAGCTACAGCGGAGGCACCGGCCTGCTGGCCAGCAAGGCGGATGAGACGGGCTGGACCACGTTTTACGAGTGAGTTTGTGCATGTGTGGTTGTGCGTGTTTGATGACAGAGTCGTTTTGTTAAAGTGATGAAAACAATGATTCGTTTTAGCACCACACCCCTAAAGGGGTCACAATAAGCATAGATAGCGTATCTAAAATCAGTAGAATAAAAAAGAAACTGTGAAACTATGAAAAATCCCTACCCCCAAACCTCAAAGTGAAAACACTGCAAAAACGTCACACTGTCTCCATCTGCTGTCTGCCTGTGGTACTGCACCCTCCACAGAGCTCCACGGGGAGACGTGTTTCCTCCACTGGCACAGACATCAGTCAGACTGAGGCAGATCTGTGGCAGGCTCTAAACATGGTCCCCAATGGAATGCTACAAAGAGAAAAGGTGGGGGGTGGGGTAAAAGAGAGGGGGTGAGAGTGTGCCAGGGATGCCACCGAGCCAATATGGAGACAGTCACCATAGGACATGTCTGCTGATCTTTTGATCTTTGTTATTACCCGTGAAGATTTAACATTCTGACCACACACTAGCAACAGACGCCCGCTCTTTCCTGCCAGGATACTCCCACACTCGCGCTGTGCCTGTTGTGCGTTTGAAGTTGAAAATCAGGCAGACAGCAGTTTGAAGTGATTCATTTGAATCAACCACACCCTCTTGATCAAAGATTACAGTCATTGAAATGTACCTAATTGTGATTCTGGGTGTTCCTTTTGTCATTAATGAGATTTGGTGTGAAGTGTTAACTGGCTGTTGTGTTATCTACAGGTATGACAGTGAGGGAAGACTCACCAATGTCACTTATCCGACCGGGATGGTGACCAGTCTGCACAGAGAGATTGAGAAATCCATTAACATTGATATTGAGAGCTCCAACAGAGATGACGATGTCACTGTCATCACCAACCTTTCATCAGTGGAGGCTTCATATACTGTGGTGCAAGGTGTGTGTGCTACGAGTATAACAAGCCATACCTTACCTAACAGTTCTTAAAATACATATGTATGTATTTGTCATATCAAAAATACTGTACATGCATGGACTTCACTTTCTTCTGTGTGCTAAATTGCAGGTTTAGTCCCAACATATAGTTTTCCTTTGCTGAATGTGCTGAATGTTTACAACAGTATATCATAAACAGAATATTAACAGTATTATTTCATAGTGCCATGCATTATGTCAGTTGTACCCAACAAACAGAAATTGTCCAAAATGACTTATAAATTCTCATTACATAAATTTGGTCTTCAGACATAAACAGAGCATTCTGTGTATAAGCAATCCCATTAAGTGCTTTTACAATACTGATGGGAAAGTTTTATTGCTTAATTCCAGCCAGCAATAGTAATCTTGTATCAGACATTGAACCGGAGAAATATTTATCTATGGGGGTTTTACATATAATCTTCTCCTCCCTTCTTGTTTTGCATGTTTGTCAAAAAGCCTGTTTGTGTAAAAGTAGGTAGTTCTTGGCCACACTAAGCTATACACAGAACCCTTAAAAACCAAAAAAAAAAAAAAAAACACAATGAAAATAGACGGAAAACTAAATAAAAAACTGCTTACATAATTCCACACCATTCCTCTGACATTAAATTATGCATGCATTAATAATAGTCTATATTTTTAAATCATTATTAGCTCAAAGACACACAAAGCAAAATGCTGACACTGTTTTCCTCTGTCCCAAATGTGAGCAAAAATATAAATGTACAGTGCATTCAGAGCTGCAGACGCAGCAGTCTGTCTGCTGTCCCCCATGCCTCGTGCTCAGTCGTGGCCTCGCTATGCTGAATGTGATTGGGATGAAATTCATTGCCTTGCTGCTAGTAAATCCTCACTGTCTCCCCAACTCCCTAAGCCACGAGCCCCATGCTCCCAGAGCTTGTTTCACCTGTTTAGGAAAAACTCTGTGTGTGTAGGTGAGAGATGGGGGGTTGTGGGTAAACGTGAAAAGGGAGACAAAGAGAGAATGGAAGCGTGACAGCTAAAGGAAGTCAATGTCTGATTGGGCCTTCTCCCCTGATTCGGTACAGCAGATGAGACAAAACTTCAAGTCAGCTAGCACACATCACAGGAGCCTAGAGACAGAAAGGTCTGGAAGTTTAATTAAGGATGTAGCCCAGGAGTGCAATAAATGTGGAAAACCTTTTGGCTACCTGCAGGTGAAAGTCATTTAAATCTCCAGACTCTACCTGCTCAGCTTCTGTTCAATCAGATCGCCCTTAAAACCTCCACTTCTCTCTCTCACACATTACTGCATAGCACACTAAAAGAGATAAAAGAGCACCACTATGCTTCCTTAAAAGCTTTCGGTCTATTGGTCCATATAATACACCATGTCCAATTGGAGTGCAGTGGAGAATTTCTGACAGCTGACATGAATCTCCTTTATCGATAGTAATTCTTTTATGGTGGCTGGGTGTTCTACAGGAGGGTATGCTATATGGCATCACTATGAGTCAAAGAGTTTTAGAGGCACCATAGAACATCTCTGGAAGCAGAGTGGTGCTGTTGTTATCTTCAGTCATAACACTGTTGGCAGCACACCATGCTGTTGAGATGAGTCATCCATGCGGATGTAAACAATTTCAGGCCTTTTTGTGTATCATTCTTATTCCTTTGTTCAGAAATGAAAGGCTTAACTGATCAACTGAATGATTAATCTTTGGTTCTTTGTCGCCCTCTGCAGACCAAGTACGGAACAGCTACCAGCTGTGCAACAACGGCACTCTGAGAGTGATGTACGCCAACGGGATGGGCATCAGCTACCACACAGAGCCTCACATTCTGGCCGGGTCGGTGAGCCCCACAATCGGCCGCAGAAACATCACCCTGCCCACTGATAATGGCCTAAACTCCATAGAGTGGCGACTACGAAAGGAACTGATCAAGGGCAAAGTCACCATATTCGGCAGGAAACTAAGGGTGAGTGAAGATGATCTTGCTTGGCTTTTGAATCATGCATTTCCAATTACTTCAAGCATCAAGCTTTCTTAAGTGACGTCTGTGTTAACTGTTGTCTGTGCTGTGCACAAATTCTAACCACTGTATAAATAATTGACACGATTTATGTCAAGAAGTTAAAGCAGTAGCCACTGCCACTAACATGCCTGTCCTTCTCAGGCCCACGGACGCAACCTGCTCTCCATCGACTTCGACAGAAACACGCGGACGGAGAAGATTTACGATGACCATAGAAAGTTCACCCTAAGGATCACGTATGATGCCCAGGGCAGGCCTGCCATCTGGCAGCCTAGTAGCAGCCTGGCCGTGGTCAACGTGTCCTACTCCACCACAGGCCAGCTGGTGGGCTTGCACCGTGGCAGCATGAGCGAAAGGACCGAGTTTGACCCACAAGGCCGCATCCTTTCCCGCTCCTTTGTTGATGGCAAAGTATGGAGCTATAGCTACTTAGATAAGGTATGATTTTTTTTGCCCTTGTAAGCTTCGTATCCTGTGTATTAGGTGAAGACTGGATGTCCCAATCCCAAATTGCCTTCTGAGCCAGTTAATGCATTTTTTAAGGCTGAATTTCATCTCATACCCTGATCAAATTGCCATGCACTCTAACAGGTAACATACATGTAAATTAAACCTCAGTTATAGACAAGAGACAGGGGTATGTTGCTTGTTAGAGCAAGTTAAATATAAAAGTGGTGTTTTACTCTTTTACTTTTAATGTACTTCAAGTTTGATATTCCTTTTTCTTGATGCCATGACAGCTAATACTAACAAACAGATGTGTTGCAAGCTATTGAGAATAACAATTAAATAAGCTTGATTTGTTGATGACAGCCTTCAGCTTGTTAGAATTAATCAAATAAATTATGATGGCGGTGTGATCTTGCAATCATTATAAATGCATTGTTACTGATGTGTGATAAAGTCTCCTACGGCAAATAATCGATATTTCAGGGAGTGTTCTGAAGTGTGAAAGTGTGAATAAAGCAGTGTGTTAAAAGAGTGGTGCACTCTACTATTCTTTAAATAAATGCAATTATAAAACATAGATGACAATTCTAAACAAAAATGCAGTAGATAAGAGTTCTAATAATAATGTTTTGTCTTCTCTCTTTCTCCCTGTGCAGTCCATGGTGCTGCTACTGCAGAGTCAGAGGCAATACATCTTTGAGTTTGACTCATCTGATCGCATCACTGCAGTCACAATGCCCAGCGTGGCCCGGCATACCATGTTTACTCACGTCTCCATCGGCTACATCCGAAACACCTACAACCCCCCTGAAAGCAATGCCTCCATCATCTATGACTTTAGTGAGGATGGCCGCCCACAGGCCACGTACTTTCTGGGTACAGGGCGCCGTGTCCTCTACAAGTACGGCAAGCTAGCCAAGCTTTCAGAGATATTGTACGACAGCACAGCCGTCACCTTTGGCTATGACGAGACTGCCGGCGTGCTCAAGATGGTCAATCTACAGAGTGGAGGCTTCTCTTGTACGATAAGGTACCGTAAGATGGGCCCCCTAGTGGACAAACAGATCTACCGCTTCTCTGAGGAAGGAATGGTCAACGCCCGATTCGACTACACCTACCATGACAACAGTTTCCGCATAGCCAGCATGAAGCCGGTGATCAGCGAGACCCCTTTGCCTGTGGATCTGTACCGCTATGACGAAATCTCAGGCAAGGTGGAGCACTTTGGGAAGTTCGGGGTCATCTATTACGACATCAATCAGATCATCACCACAGCCGTGATGACGCTCAGCAAGCATTTTGATGCTCACGGACGCATCAAGGAGGTGCAGTATGAGATCTTCCGCTCACTCATGTACTGGATGACAGTGCAGTACGATAACATGGGTCGGGTGATCAAGCGGGAGCTGAAGATCGGCCCCTACGCCAACACCACGCAGTACCGCTACGAGTATGATGGTGATGGGCAGCTCAGTGGTGTCAAAGTGAATGACTGGTCCACGTGGCGCTACAGCTACGACCTCAACGGCAACCTGCACCTGTTGAACCCCGGCAACAGTGCCCGGCTCATGCCACTGCGCTACGACCTGCGTGACCGCATCACGCGGCTGGGCGATGTGCAGTACCGCCTGGACGAGGATGGTTTTCTCAGCCAGAGGGGCTCAGACATTTTTGACTACAACTCCAAAGGCCAGCTGGTGCGGGCGTACAGCCGAGTTGCCGGAGGTTGGAGCGTGCAGTACCGCTACGACGGCCTGGGCCGGAGGGTCTCCACCAAGAACAGCCTGGGCCAGCACCTGCAGTTCTTCTACGCTGACCTAAACAACCCAGCGCGGGTCACGCACGTGTTCAACCACTCCAGCTCAGAGATTACCTCGCTATACTATGACCTGCAGGGCCATCTGTTCGCCATGGAGGTGAGCAGTGGGGAGGAATATTACATTGCCTCGGACAACACGGGCACTCCACTGGCCGTCTTCAGCAGCAATGGGCAGATGATCAAGCAGGTGCAGTACACGGCATACGGGGAGGTGTACCACGATTCCAACCCTGAGTTCCAGCTGGTTGTCGGCTTCCACGGCGGGCTCTACGATTCGCTGACCAAGCTAGTGCACTTTACACAGAGAGACTATGATGTATTAGCTGCCAGATGGACATCGCCAGACTACACAATGTGGCAGAAAATCGGCAAGGACCTGGCACCATTTAACTTGTACATGTTCAAGAACAATAATCCTCTAAGTGACATGCTGGACGTCAAGAATTATGTGACAGGTAAGTGCTAAATGAAACTTTCATTGATTGCTTTCATTTGTTCAGAAAAAGAAAATCTACTTTCGGCATCCATGAATGCTCTAAACCTATGTTTTCCTTTGCTCAGATGTGAAGAGTTGGCTGGTAATGTTTGGCTTCCAGCTTAGTAACATCATCCCTGGTTTCCCCAAACACACACTGTACTTTGTGGATCCACCATATGAGCTACTTGCAATCCAGGAGTGTGAAAACGGCCAGGTAAATACCCACTTAGTGAAACGTATTCATCATTCATAATATTGTTGAAATCCAGCATTAAGTGTTTTCTGTTCCTTACAGCTGATGACTGGAGTTCAGCAGGAGGCAGAAAGGCACAACCAGGCCTTTATGGCCCTGGAAGGTCAGCTGCTCAACAAGGAGCGGCGAGCCAAACGGGATAAACCAGGCCACTGGTTTGGCACCAGCACCCCCATCATTGGCCGCGGAGTGATGTTTGCTGTGAAGGAGGGTCGTGTGGTAACGGGCGTCTCCAGCATGGCCAGCGACGACAGCAGAAAGGTGGCCCTGGTGCTCAACAATGCCATCTACCTGGAGGGCACACATTACATGCAGGACGGCCACGACTGCCACTTCTTCGTGAAGATCGGCTCAGCTGACAGTGACCTGCTGGCATTAGGTCTCACCAACGGGCGCAAAGCACTGGACAACAGCATCAACGTGACGGTGAGTGGCCGTTCAAGGCGAGGCGTCACCGTGGAGTTCCGGGCGCCGGCGTTGTCCCTGAGCATTCGCTATGGGCTAGCAGCGGACGTTCTGGACGAGGAGCGAGGCCGCCTGCTAGAGCTGGCCAGGCAGCGGGCATTGGCGGGTGCGTGGCTAAGAGAGCAGCAGAGTGCGCGGGACGGGAAAGAAGGTAGCCGTCTGTGGACTGAGGGCGAGAGGCAGCAGCTGCTCTCCACAGGGAAAGTGCAGGGCTATGATGGGTACTACGTGCTACCCGTGGAGCAATACCCCGAACTGGCGGACAGCAGCACCAACATCCAGTTTCTGAGACAGAACGAAATGGGGAAGAGGTAACAGAACAATGGCCCCTCACTTTCCTTACACTTTTATCTGGATTTTCTGTCCCTCTCACTCTCTTTCTCTCTCCCTACTACCGCTGATCTTGTCTGTCCTGTATCTCCTTTACCCATGGAGAATAAATGAACTTATGGGGTAACTCTCTGAACGCTGCAGGGACTTTTAAAAAGAACATTAATAATACTGCCACTGGCAAAAAATAACCATTTCAAAGAACTCGTCTTTGTTTTTGAACAACAGACTTGAAAAAGCACTGAGAAACTGCAAACAGAACAGAACAGCTGTTGCTAAAATCTGAAAAATCCCCTTTTTAAAAAAGAATAGCTATTTTTCACCCATATTTTTTGGGTTCTGAGAGGATGTTGGTGCCAGATGGTACCTTATGTTCCTGTGTGATCCAGATTGAAAGAGGAGAGAGCTTTCTCAAACTGTTACAGAGGCCCAGACAAAACATCAGAACTAAGCTACAACATCCGCAAGGTGGAATATCAGTCTCAGGCCTCACCTTCTCAACAACAGGACTGTCCACACCTGCTGCTGTGGCAGCAGGTCCCATCCACCACAAACTGCTGTAAGGTCCTTGAGAAAACAGAACTCCCACAAAGGAAAGCATTTTTCAAAAAAACTACAAAAATTATGGCTATATTTGCGTAAAATCAATGTCAAACATAGTTTTGTTTTATCACTGAAAGACTAGAACATTATCTACGTGGTGTCAGATTACACTGAAGTTCAGGGTGGGCTTAGATGCGATAGTTTTGTATGTCTCAGTTGACGTAGAATTGTGAGACTCTCACCAGGGCACTTCTGTACAGATACATCGGGGAAAAAAGGAAAAACAATAACTCATGCTATCAAGATTAAAGGTTACTAGTATCAGAAACTATTTATTTTTCTTTTATGCTTGTTTTTTTATTTATTTATTCTTCTTATTATTATTATTAGTAGTACTCTATGACAATCATGAAGGAGTCACCATTCTTAGCTAAGAAAACACTGGTGGAGTATTTTCTTTTTGTATAATATGTAAGAAATGTTCATTAAGTTTTTATATTAATTTTGATTTGCTTCAGCAAATTATAGTCATAGACAAAAATAATTTATGTAAAGTGTTTTAAAATGGTTTATACTTTAAATAAAGTTTAAAACTGTGAAACTTGTTTTTCGAAATATATCTGTATGTACAGTGTATAGATTTACCTTTATGCAGCACAGTAGAATATTGTTCATAATATCAAGTTTTATATTTCTAACAAAAGGTGGCTTGTAATGTGCAAACCTATAGCTGGTATAACGACACTAGGATTTTGTGACACTCAAATATCCCAGATAAACAATATTGATCCCCAGTTTGATGTTTTGTTTGTTTAGTTTTGTTTTTATGCAGATAAAATTGCTGTACTAGAACCCAAAACCGTAGAAATGGATTCTATCCACTGTGAAGAGACTCATTATGGATGTCATTATGTACCAAATCAGTATTGAGGGATTCTTACACTTAAGCAAGACTCTTCTGAGACCTTATCAATAAAAAGTTTACTTCATGTGAGTTTCATTTGTTTGTTGCATTTATACTATGCAGTAACCGTCACTGACTGTAAATTCACAGTTTACTTTCATTACTACACCCCTGTATGGCATACACTACATGGGCAAAAGTATTGGGCCACCTACAGGAGCTTTAATGACATCCCGTTTTAAATCCATAGGCATTCGTATAGAGTTGGTCCCCCTTTGCAGCTCTAACAGAAGCATGCAGGATTTCAGTGACCAGGCAGGCTGCATGGCTAGGTGATTCATTTTACACACCTGTGAACTGAAGGAAACACCGTAGTGTATCTGCAGTGCCACGTCAGTCTAGATCAATCAAGTGTAGCCTACAAAAGAATCTGAATTAAGTATCCAAATGCACAATAATGTAGAATTGGGTAATAAAAATCAGTGGCACTTCTAGCTTGTACGGTGCCTTAGCTTTTGGCAACTGCCCATGTCGTCAACCGTAAATGGTGGTGATCCTAAATGATGGTCATCTGTGCTGATTTTGTTTTAATCAATTACTGTAGAAAAACATGAACGCCGTGGTCCCATTCACTTATGTTCTATAGAAATGAAGCCAAAACTGTCTGCCATGTTGTCAAGTTTGCAACCAGAACCTGCGTAGTAGAGAACAGAGACAAAGCCACTCGCCTACTCTTCTAATACCCACCCCCTTCTCCCGGACCAAGCTTGTCTCAGACCACCTTTACTGAGTGTACAGCACAGCCTAATGGACCAGAAGCCAAGCGGGTTTACCGACTGGTTACCCAGTTTGTCCAGTAAGTTATTACACTCTTATTGATATCGAGACAAACTGAAGCTACTACGATCTAGTTTAATCCGTGCTGTCA
This sequence comes from Salminus brasiliensis, assembly GCF_030463535.1. NCBI lineage: Eukaryota > Metazoa > Chordata > Actinopteri > Characiformes > Bryconidae > Salminus > Salminus brasiliensis. The sequence continues at coordinate 14,387,420 of NC_132896.1, forward strand.
GCACCCACCGGAGATTAAAAAAAGAAAATATAGTTTTAAACAGTATTTGGAGTTCAAATACTAGACAAGTCCAGACTGTCTAATTACACTAAGATTAGCTAGCTGGCTAACAACTAACTAGATCACTTTGGCCATTTTACATTAACTGAGGTAAGGAATCGACCTGGCCACTTAAACTATGTGCAGATGACAAAACCCTAAACAAAAACCATAATTTGGTTTGTACAAAGTGTGTGTTTACATCCGGACAGAAGGTCAACTAAACAAATTGCGTTTACACAATATTTACAAGACAATACTAGATTCCTAGAGACCCTATCTTTGTTTTGCCTCTAAATGAGTCTTTGCAAAGCATGTATTGAATGGGATCAATCTCACCGTTATAGTTTGATCAGTTCTTAGGATGGTAAATTTGTGTGGATTTGTATCATTGGATCGTCCAAGTTCAAAGTACCAGCTGAAAATTGTTGCTTGTGGTGTTTTTGGACCTCTTCCATCAGCCAACACAGCAATGAGTCCAAAAGGCAGGTTCATCCATGAAGACCCCAGTAGCAGGGCAATGAAAAACTGAGCTTAGCCTGTTTTGAATTCATTCTGAAAATGAGTGAAGCCTGGTTAGGGTTCAGGCCAGAAAAGGGTCTTAATGCCAGTTATTTTTTTTAATGTATTCTTTGTATTTGCATACATTTTCTTATATTTCTATAAATGTTTATTTCATGTCTGTATTATGATAAAACTAGATATTTGCTTGTGGGTTATAGACACCCTATAATACAGGATAATCTAGAAAGCTCAACGGTTACAATCACCCTGACCTTTTGGTTTTGTTGGCTGAAGCAGATCGGCCTTAAAATCGACCCAGATATCCTACAGTGTGGGCCAGACATTATATTTGAGGGAAAGTCATTTCTGTACACTCCTGTGTTACACAAAGACAGGTCATAAATTACTCTATAATTATTTGAGTACATTGCCAATTACTCAGCAGTATTCAGTATTAAATGACCAGCTGCATACTATATATATTACATAAGAATTACCATTGACACCACAGTGAGCTCCCAGCAGTCAACAAGACATAAAGAACTGACCACCAGGAGGCAGAAAAGATGGATTAGAAAGAAGATAAAAAGGCTCAAAGGAAAATGAATGAATGAAGTGGCAAGCAGACCGGAATTGTCAGCAGAGGTGGAGGATGAGCAAAGCAGTCAAGTCTGGTCCTGTTCCTCCAAATGTGGGAGACTGGGGCTGCAGCTCTACATATGGGTTCTACATAGTGGTTGATGGTGTGGACTGAGGAACCGCCTGAATAAAGTTTCTAGTTTTTTTCTGGTATTTGTGTGCTTATTTTTTTTTTACATGTTTTGAGGATGTAAAATAGCTTGTGCTGGCTTGTCTACATTTGAATATTTACATTTACATTTACGGCATTTAGCAGACGCTCTTATCCAGAGCGACTTACAAAGTACTTTGCTATTTAGCTTGTGAACTCAGTCCAATACAATGACTACAGCTGAATAGTTTTACAAGTGGGGAGACCATCAGGGCATGGATAGTAGTATTTATTTCACTAACATGTTAGCTAGTTAGTTCATTCCATAGAAAGACTGTAGCCACTGGGTTAATTCAGTGAGCTAGTTAGACTCTATTGAAATAGGGGAACACTTAGGCATAGCAGAGGTTAGCTATATGGTCAGTGGGAGACCTTCCTGAGCTGCCCATGTAGCCCAAACCTCAATCTGCCACTGATATGAATGAGTGTTTGAGAGGTGACCGCACGACACAGTTACAGCCCAATTTTGATCTTGTGATAGGATATGAGCAAAATAATTTGTGTACACACACACACCGATCAGCCATACCATTAAAAGCACCATTGCAATATTGCATAAGTCTACTTGCTGCAAAAACAAGACCTTACAAGGCATGGACATCACAAGACCTCTGAAGGTGTCCTTTGGTATCTGGCACCACAACATTTAGCAGCAGATTCTTAAAACCTTAGGCTGTGAGGATGCCTCCATGGACCACTTCATGAGCCTTGGGCAACTATCTGACAGTCCACTTTGGTACTTTTTACAGTGTTATTCACTATTTAATATTTAATATTAATGTATGTAAAAGCAGAAGTGAGATAATGCTAAGAATGTGCACATAGTAAAGCTTTATTAATCCTCTCTAATGTGGAACTAATTAAAACCTATGGGCAAAATTATTTGAAAATATAAAATATACCGTATAACTAATTTTAAACACACTTTATAAGTATATTTTAGGGTGTTTCTGATTAAAATGAAAATAAATATTTTAGTTTAGTTTAGCGATTTTCCCATTACTGGCACCACGAAGGACTTTTATTTTGAAAAAAGTTGTCTTTGTGGCAGGTGATAAGTCGATTTTGACTATTAATTTATTTATAATTATATATATATATATATATATATATATATATATATATATATATATATATATTTTTTTTTTTTTTTTTTTTTTTTTTTTTTTTTTTAATAAGGAGATCAGACTGTGGGATTGACAGACGAAGCTGTCCGGCTTCTACAGCAGCCATTGAGGTCATGCAAATAAGCTGCAACGTGGGGATGACGCAACGATACAGTATCGCTTGCTATTGGTCATTTGACGAAGCCACGCCTACTCGTTTGAATATGACAGTAAGGAAGAGAGAGGCACCCTAGAGACCTCCACTGGCTGTGGACTGGAGTCACAAACAAGCTCAGGATGGCGAGTGCAGGTAAATATGCTCTTCACACTCGAAGGAATTGAGTTTTCCAGCACAAGGCGAATCTTTCTGGAACCGTAAGGAAACAGGATCAGTGAACAGGTGTAAATACTGTTAGATCAGACAGTGACTGAGCTCTTTTCTGTATGTTCATTATGTGATAAACACGCCCGGTGTTCTGTCGAGGTGTGCTACCTGTCGAAATGTCCTACCTAGCGGCTCAGTTTTATGGGTTTTTATGTGACAGTTCTCTTTCTCTCGTGTGCTTCGTACAATCTGAGCTTACTGTTAATAATTGTTTGAGTGTTTCAAACGTGTAAAATGCGATTTCAATAAAAATGTATTTCTTATTCTTTTAATGCCTTTTACCTTATAACTACCCTGATATGGACATTAACGCTACCCAGATATCTCCCCTATACGTATGCTGGGGCTTTACCTATAAATATACACTGTGAAGAAATAAGATTTTTTTTTCTATTTAAACTGCAGTTCACACTTCTGAAACACTCAAGCAAATCTGAACAGTAAGGTCGGATTGTATGAAGCACATCTCGACAGAAGCCCCGGCTCCCTGTAGATGGATCATTTTGGTCAGACTGCAGCTAATGTGTTTAGCTCTCCTCCACCTGCTAAGATGTGATCCCTGGGGTTTTGTTAGTTGTGCCATGGCATAATCATGACTTGCATTTATTGCCAGTGCCTTAAACTACAAGCATAATTATTCCTGATGTTTCTGTATCAGATTGAGCGCTCTGGATATTAATATACTCTTAATATGGGTCAGCAATGGGGCTTTTGACTTTGAACAGGAGTCTTTTACTCCTGCCAGTTTTTAAAAAAACTAATTATTATACTTCCAATATGTGTATTATGTATATAACTTTGCTAAACTTTACAAAGCCTTGATAAAAGTTTGTACTGTTTGTGTACACCTTCCTTTTGATGTGATGGAGATAGATAGATACCTTATTGATAAATTTAGCAGCCAGTTAAAGAATACAGCACAGTAATACAATAATATGGGTGGTACGGTATTAAAAAAAGGTAGTCCAGGCACAGCAAAAAAAAACAAAAAAAACAAACAAAACAAAGAAATATATATATATATATATATATATATATATATATATATATATATATATATATATATATATTGTTGTTATTATTATTATTATTATTATTATAATGAGGCATGAATTAACTATTAAGTTATAAAATATAAGTTTTTAAATATTTACTATAAATAAATAAGACCTTAACCTATAGATAAATAACTTACTTACTACAATGAAAGGCAGTGCAGAAATAAAGAATAAAGAGTGAGTAATGTGCAAGAGGATCGGGTATCAGCAGATAAATGACAGTACTGAATAAACATGCGCAGATCACTTACCAGGTCTTGCTTTTCTTGCGTTAAATAATGAGAACTACATCATCTGAAGTAATCTATGATGCTATACAATTATTGCGTAGTCACGGCTGTATAGTATTTCTAACAAGCCCCTTTACTGAAAGCTTGCCTTTCCAGTTCCTCTGGTTCTGCGTGTAAACCCTGCTTGTAATCGTAACATCTAGGTGTTTGTATAACACACACTCTCCAGCCCAGTGTTCAGCATGAATCTGCACAAATCTTAAGGATTGTAACACTTGTGCAACATCATTCTAGATCAAATCTCCTACGGTGATCTGAAGGCCCTTATTGAGAAGGATAAAGGACTTGTGCTTGTGGATGTGCGCACCAAGGACGAAGTGGACAAAGGGCGCATCCCGGGCTCCATCCATATTCCAGGTGGGTAACAGATGCTGTGAACTGCAGTGTTGCTGCTGCACTCTTAAAGGTGATGCCCCAAAAGTATAAAAAAAAAACACACAGAAGAACCACTTTTGGTCCTCCCTTTTATTGGAAAAAAAGATTTGCTAATGTGAAGAACCTTCATGTAATCTAAATGTTATACACCAATTTAAATGTTCTTCCTAGAACCTTTTTTATTACATTGAGGGAATTTAAAACTCCTTGACAAATATGGTTCTCTAAAAAAATCATTCTTCTTTTTCTTTTTTCTTTTTTTTTTTTTCTTTTCGGCCGTCAGAAGTTGTTCTTCTGTGGTACTCTTTTGGCTCTTTTATTTTCCCAAATGTATTTACTTCAGGCAATTATCTTTTAGTTATCATGTTATGAATTGTTCCCTGTATTAATTTTTACTGTTTTCTGTTTTCTCCAGTAAGCGACGTAGAAATTGACTTCTCTCTGGATCAAGATGCATTCCAAAACAAATTCGGGGTGGCTAAACCCCCATTAGATGCCCCTAATCTGGTCTTCCACTGCCAGATGGGTCGGCGTGGTCAAGCTGCCACAGAGAAGGCCAGAAGCCTTGGGTTCCAAAGGTATGAACATACGTGCATTAGGAACCGTTTATGCCTGACCATTCAATGTCCATACGTTTACAGAAACCTGTATAAAACCATCCCACGTTTTTTTTGTTTGTTTGTTTGTTTGTTTCAAGAATAATATTCGGCCTGGTTATGATAATAATGTCTCTCTCTCTCTCTTTCTCCCTCAAGTGCCCGTAACTATGCTGGAGGTTACAAGGAATGGTCGGAGAAGGAAAGCAAATGATGGGCTCCTGCTCCAGCACACATACCACAGTCCAAGTCTCTTAGTTAGAAGCATTTCTGTGGGCCTTTGACAGAGTGCCTTTCAGGACTACTGGTCCTGTTCGTGTTTAGCGTTTTCAACAGGAGTTTGGGGATTTGCACTAAATGATTCTAAAATATGTACCCTACTGATTAAAAATGTACAAACTGTTAATGAGGTGTTAGGAACATTAGGAACATGGTCAATTAGGAATCACCACGAGTCACACCAAGCACATTTGACTCAATGCAGCAAATGCAGGCTGTTGCTTGAGCGAACAACAGGAGTCTGTGGTGCTGCATACAAAGCACACGTGACAAATCAGACAAATATATCATGGTAATATTATATATGCATAATTAAAGGGGAACCATCAAGGTTTCAGAATGTCTCCATAATCAACCATAATGATTCAGCAAAGCAAAGTCATTCAGAGTGGTTTGATATAAAGTGTAATCATACTGTCTCAGGCTAACAAGTCACAGATATGACTGAATAAAACAGTGCTATTTTATAGAATATGACTGTTATTTTACTATATATTTTAATAGACAATATCTATGTCTATCTAAGTTTTTTGTTGTTTTTTGTAAGCTAGCCCAGCGTTTTGTTTAAGACCTGGTGCTTTTCTGTTCCTCTGCGCACAAAAGAGGCGTCGATGAGGTTCGCCTGCTCATTACACACCATGAAGCTAGAAGACTCCAGAAAGGTGGACATTTACACTAACCTTTGTTGTTCTTTCAGGTAAAAACACTTTGTGCCCATATTTTGTTTAAAGATTGACGAAATTAAATGTCTGAGTTTTATTTTTTTAATGGCTTTGGCTGGTTTTTCACCAGTTCATGATGTGACCAAAGTCCAAAATGGCGTGAAGTAGCTATTTTCACTGGTTAGCTGTACTGGTTTAGTGTCACTGGCAACTAAGAATAATAATAAAAAAAAAAGTGCTACAACTCTACCTGGTGTCCTTTCACGTTTCTTCATGTCGTCGACACTGCTCAGTGTGCCGCTCTGGGTGGCGCCATTACTCCGTACCGCCTCCAGACTGAAGGCTGATCCGGCCAGGCGCAGAAAGGCTTACCGCCTGATCCAGCGACAGCTAGTAAGAGCAGTTTCAGCAGAGCACTGCCAATCCTCAAGATTACACACCGAAATATCAGTTTTACCTTTAAAGATTTTTCATTCATTCCACTACCAGATACACCACAGAGTGGGCTGCAGCAAGCTGGAAAAGCCCACCTACGTTTATCCGGCCGAGCTCAAGCAGATGATCCGCACGGCCTTTCCAGGGGACATATGTGACTATCAAGACCCCTGCCATGAAAATGTAGGCCGGTTAGATCTCCCTCTCTTTAGGCTGAATTAAGAACTAACGTTGGTGTGCATTATTTTTATGGACTGTGTTTCGTTTCAGGTGTTTTTTGTCACCATGGATGAGTTGAAAATGCTGGGCTTGACAGATGAGGGCTGAAGCTCCACGGCGGAGACCCGTCCAGATGTTTTCAACACGTCAAAACAAACGTTCAACGTTTTTCACATGTTCATTCTTGTCATTCTAAACCATTTATCTAATAAAGGAAACGTTGAAAAAAATTGTAAATTGCATATCAGCCTTTTTTTTTAATTAATTATTAAATAGCGGGTTAATTACTATTAGTAGTAATTTTTTAATTATTATTACGTGATTAAATAAGCAGGTTTATAGTTTACACTACTGTTTACACTAGTATCTGAATGTCTTTACTGCTGTAGCTACATAATCGAAGTGTTTCTGATTGTGGGACAAACTGCATCTACACGGAATTCCTTCGTGCCTGTAGTTCCTGGCCCGGTTGTATGTGGCGACTTCAAATCCCAGAATTCCAAATGAGACGTTAACGCGTTTATATTTTTGACTTAAGGTTAAATAGAAAACAACTATTCCTCATTTGAAATGTGGATTTTACAATAACGCTTACAGCTAAGCTGTGTTTTAATTTACACCGTTAATTTAATTAGACTGTAGCTCCAACGAGCTGGCGCCTGACCGGCTATTGGTTACAGTGGTGCCAAGGAGACCAACGTACACAAACGTGGCAGCAACGGGTAACTCTGTTATTCTGACCCCGAAACAAACCGTAAGAAACTACTGGACAAAACGGTGGATACTGAAGGTAGGCCTACATGTGAACATTTCAGTTGGTGCTCTCAGTTGATGTACGGTAAGACAGCTGTAGTAAAAGACAAAAGTGTGCCCTAGAAAGATTTGAGATTTGAAAGTTTTGATCATTTCTTCACTCACCATCCACACCATGAGAAACCCTTAGCCACTTTGTGAACTACACCCATCTTTTAGCTTCCCTTTACATGTGTGTGCAGTTGCAGACTGTAGCCCATCTGTTGTCAGCCGCCTTCTACCCCATTAATCATTGATCAGTTTGTGGCTAAGGACTGCATTGACCAGATATTATTAAGGAGGTGGACTAGGGCTGGGTGATATGGTAAAAATATTATATCACAATATTGACAGACAGACACAATATAATAGACTTTTTTGCGATACCTGATATTTATCACAATATATGTAATCACAGACTAAAAACATCAGTAGTGACGGATTCGTATTAGTTAACTACTACTGAAATACTCTCCCGTACTGAATACAATCATTTACACTTAACATCTGCTGCTCTTCATCTAATTAAATCAGTCTAATTACACTGTTAGTAATGAAACCTGCAGTTGATAAGTGTTTATTAAGCACCAACAGTACCCTCGATATGCTTAGAAAAGCATATTATTATAACAATAACAAAATCTATCACAATCTAAGCTCTAAAGTGGACCTCCAAAGTGGCCTACTGCTATGGTATCATGGTATATATCTATTTGTCTGTCTTTCAGTCTGTCTGGATGTCTGTCTACCTTTCTAAATCACAATGAATCTTGGCTTCCTGTAGCAGGTTTGCAAAATGCCATCTGAGGGAAAATCTGACATGGAGCGGGTGGGCCTCTTCAAGGAGATGGGCTACATCTCCATAGGAGACAAATACACACCCTTTATTTATCGTACGTATACAGACCGTAGAAAAAATCCTAGCTGTCATATTCAATATGTAATTATAAGTGCTGCTGAATTATCATTGCTGTTGATGTTTAAAATGTTCAAACATAAAATGTAATGAATTTAAATTAATGTAATGATTCTTTTTTTATAGATTGCTGTTATTAGTATTTGTTTGTTTGTTTTGTTTTAATATTAAAGGTCCCTTTAATGAGTCGGCACAGAAGAATAAGCAGATGTTGACTGGAGTGCCAAAGAAGAAGTCTGCACTCCAGGCTGGCTACTTTGACACTCAGTTCAAGAGGATCTTTGAGAAAGAGGCGCTGACGGACTTCATCAAAATCCAAAGGCAGTACAAGATTCAGCAGGCCAAGAAAAACATAGGGAAGGCCTTTCTGCCCAGCAGTGGAGAGAAGAAACCGTTAGTTAAGCATCTTATTTTCCTGTCTTTCCCATGTCAGGGCTTACGTTTTAATGTGTGTTCACAAGACTCCATGCTGTGGGATTCCCTCAGTGCAAACTGGATGATGTGACAGTGGAGGCTTTTAAAGTAGTCTACAGGCCACCAGCATATAAGCAACCCTGTCTAAGACAATTCCATGGAGAAATAGGCCTAACTGTAACAGAATCAAGTATGATGACGTGGTAGAAAAAGAGCGTCCGAACATCTGCATTAAGGTCGATTTAAAGATAATGTTAATTTGTCTCAATGGTGGTGGCACCACATGTTGGCCTTCCTTTTGTTCAGGGACTCATTAAAAGTTCATTGTAAATAGGAGCTGGACTCTGGACTAAAGTATGTTATTAATGCAAGACCATGGAGGATGCTGTGGTGAATGGTCCTTTTCGGTAAGGACACATGAAAATAACCACCAGCAGTCAGAGTTTCCATTCCATCATGTTCCTCTCGGCTCTGTGGAGCCTGCCCCAGAGAGAGGACTCCTAGCCAGGATATCATTAAGATCTTAATGAGTCCAAGACTAGGAAAACTCCACATTGGCCATGTTCTCAGACCATGACACACTTTAGCTTTTCATGTAATTAAGATCATGGAAAATCTAGCCTTACAGGAGGACAGGACAAAGGCATTAAAGCTCTGAGTTTAACATTTAGGTCAAAAGAAATGTCAAGTGTGTTATTACTGTTCCAGTGCATGTTCTCAGTGTTGCAGATTTTCTTGTAAGTCAGATCAAATATTTTTGTTTCTGCTCTGAAGCTCAGGAATTGGCAGCTACTATGGAACCCTGGGGGGCTCGATCCAGGCTATGAGTCCTCTGCAGGTTCCCAAAAAGCTATACAAATCGCCAGGCAAGAACATGTACACCAGCCCACCCAAGAAAGGAAGTGGATATGGGTCAGTGTCTTTTTCTATCATGCCTGTTTGTGGAATTTCGCATTTTATGTGAACTGGTATTAAGGTTGCTTTCCTTTACATTTGTCAGTATTAGATGTGGCTTTAGCTTCTGTCCTTGATATTTAGGATATGTCAGGCACAAGTCTGTCATTTGGCTCCAACCAGTCATGGGCGTGACCTAGAATAAATGGACGGAAGTTGTGGTATCTTCTTGTTGCTCAAGCAGTTTCCTCCTGTGGGACTTTTCCTTTTCCCCTGAAATTTCATGTCACTCTAAGTGCTTGGGAAAGTGTTCTCTATCTGGGCTATCTGTCCAATGTTTGTAGACACCTGCTCATCCATTGTTTCTTCTGAATCTGAACTCTGAATCTGTCAGAGTTCTCTGCTTGTTTTTAAACCTCTGAATGGCTGACCGTCTGGGACCCTCACTGACTGACTGTCTGTTTCTGTTGCAACACACAGTGTTACATTTGCAGATCTTCTGCTAACCCCCTCCATAACTTACAGAACAAGTGGAGAGGCTCTCTGTTGTTATACTTCCGAACTGTGGGAACTAATTCCAGTTCTAATTACACAGTCAGACTCGGTTTAAGGATTTGATTGCATTCAGCCACAAGAACCTAAGTAGGATCCAGCACTGATGTTGAATCATTAGTTGTAGATCAAAAACATCACTCATCCAATTGGAATCCAATGGTGCTCCATCACGCCAGAGACTGCAGTTCCACAGCTCCACAGCCCAGTGCTGGGGGGCTTTATGCGCTTCTAGCTAACATTTGGCATTGAGCATCTCAACCTTAGGCTCATGTGCATCTCCAAAGCATTCTCAGGTGATTATACACACTGTGTGTGTGCAATAAGTACTGTAAAATAACTGAAATCACTAAGTACGAGGGGTGTCCTGATACTTTTAGACATATGGTGTAACTATGGCTGGAATATGAGATATTTTCCTGTGTGTTTAATAGATATCCAGGTGTCACCTTATCCAAACTGGATTTTTATTCATCTGACCCATATGATCGAGCAAAAGAGATGCTGAAGGTATTTAGCATTTATATAGATTCAGGAATATGTGACATGTCACAGAAGCTGTGCTTTGTGTGTTTTCTGTTGCGAAATAACTGGCACCAAATAACTAAAAGACGCAGCTGATTAATTCTGCATTGTGAACAAGAGGTCTAATTTGTTTTCCAGCGTGAGATAATTGCTCACAAATCGATGCTGAAAGGGGGGCCATTTCGTTTGAACCTCCATCCAAAGGAATGCTTTGATTGCAACCCTTACAAGCTTGATAAACCTCTACCACCATCAAAGAAGACTGAGGAGAAAAAAACACACTTTGCTGTGCCTTTCAAACCAAGCTCTCCCAGCAAAAAGGTTTGCACTGGGTTAACTGCTAGCAGTCTATATTTCACGTATTCATTGGCTGTTTGAAGAGAGAAACATGTAATGAGTGAGTATAGGAACATGTTTCTGTGTGATAGTCATTAAAAGACTTATACATGTTCTTCTAGATTGGAGGTATGAAAGCAGGGACGTTTGATGCCTATCCATCCCACTCTGCGGACCTCTACGTTTCCCGGAAGCTTAAGTCATTGGCCGTGAATAAGGAGGGCAAAATCTTCCACCCATCGCCCGGCCCGAAGAGCTCTCCAGTCAAGAGCATAATCTCTGTCAATGTGAACAAGTAAGACTCTTGCAAAGCAAGCATTTTATTCACCGTGAGGATCAAGAGACCTACTTGCAATTTAGAGTGTTTCTGACCTTTAAATGATTCAATTATGATTCTTAACTGAACTGAATCAGTGCATTATGAAGTCTCAAATATCAGCATGATTCAGTTTGTTTTTGCACAACAATGTATTGTAGACATCAAACTAGACATTCCTTTTTTATTATTATTTTTACATTTTAATATGACCTTAAATGTGTATTTTGGACATAAAATGAGCACATACTTTGAACTGAATATCATTATAATTCATAATCAATTCTAAAATTCGGAAAAGCCATGCAGTTGAATCAGATCATTTCAGGTCAGTGTTTTACAAGGCCTAACTGCATCTTCACACCCCTAACCTGCACCTCTACTGAGCACAAGGAGCAGATTCTCTCAATTAGATCACCAGTACACTTTTCTATTCTATTAAGGTTTTTTCACATATTGCAGATCAGAACATAACTCTATCTTCACTTTTTTTATTTGCAGGTTTGTCAACTCCAAAAATTATAATCAAGTCCCCTCAATAATGGCGTATTAAGAGCGTGTGCTGTTGACCTGGCTATGAAATGGCAATGTTACTTTGGTGTTAAAATTAAAAACATATGTACTGTTCTCAATTTTCATTTTCTAATCCTTTCAGAGTAATTTGATTTCGGTTGTCTTGCTGTTACTGATTTAGAAATGTGATTTAGAAACCTGGAACAAACAAGATATCTTAAACACCCCTAAGCATATTTCATGGCATGTTTCCAATTAGTCTAAAATCAGATTTTCAACAGCTAGTGTAAGATTTCCTATGCTGTGTGTTTGAACAATTCCCAGCATTTATAAAAAGCAGATTCTGTTTGTATTATTAAAAAAATATCTGTTTCATATTTTCCGCATGTTTCAAACCTAAAAGTGCCCGTCAGTCTTGAAATGAAGGTCTCTTTCTGCTTGTCAGTGAGTGCTTAATTAAGGTTTTGGAAAGTGGGTTTCTGAACTCTAAAGCTTTGAAATATACACCTTTCCCTTACAGCAGATATGTCATGCTCAACACACAGTAAGCATCCCTACATGTTTCAGTTGCAGCATCAGTTGGCTATGAAAACTCATGTCCTTTAAGCATTGGGGTACACAGTAACTAGATCATGGCCTTCGGGTGGTCTCATTCGGATCCGAGCATGAGTCTCACAGTACAGCTGTCCTTCCACAAAGAAGTAGCCCTTCTGCTTCAGGTTCATGCCACAATCCGAGCACACAAAGCAAGCTGGGTGGCGGAACTTGTCCCGGGCCTTGACCACAGTACCCCTGTTGATCAGACAGTTAGTTTTAGCAGAGATCAAATTTTAAAGTGGACAGGTCAGATTAATGAGGGTTAGTTTCATTTAAACAAATTACCTTTATTGTTATCATACTTGCACACAACAACAAAATTGTAATCTTAGCATATCTCAGCTTGGAAAAGTAAGAAGCGTAGGGTCAGGCATGCTGTGATGCACCTGGGGCAGAGAGGGTTAAGTGCCACAGGTATTGAACCAGCAACCCTGTGATCAACGACCTAATTACCACTGGCCAACGATAATATTAATATATGACAAACAGGATAATTTTGTTATTGTGATAAATCATACTGATGTTATTTATTTTGGGATTTATTATGATACAAGTAATACTGTGCTGTTCTGTGTGTATTATAAGTATCACCAGTATTTGTAGAACACTGAACAGTTGCAATCATCATTTAAAGGTTAGGTTTTAGACCATTTATATAGGGTCTATAAACAACAGCTATTTTATGGTAACTGTATCAACAGTACAGATGAATTCATATTAAAAATGTATAAATTACATTGAAGTATTTTTGAATTATTTGTTGAATTTGAAAAGGATCGTGCTCTAGTTTTAAAATCCTTGGCTATGAAAAAACAAAAATGTGGCTTGGTGTAATTTGTCTTCTTGTTGGTTCAAACAAAAATATTATAATATGTATGTCAAGTATTGTGATGTATGTCCCATAATAAATAATTATGCAGGGATGATAAGTACTACCGGTAACTGCTGACGATAATTAGTTAAATACACTTATTTTAATATAAGCAAATAAAATATTATGCAAAATATTAGTTGGTTCTCTGTTAGAGGCCACGTGTTTTTCATTGGTTTATCTTTACTTAACTAGTGATTCTTCTCTAATATTGTTTATTGCAGTAATTTCTCTAAATTACTACAATTCTGTCTAGGCATAAAGAGTACATTTGCTTGTATCATTAAGGTCTGCTCCTCTTCAAATCTGCATGTGAAGGCTTATTGAAATATTTGAGCCTGTACTTACACAATGCCATTGCCACACTTGTCACACAGAGGCAGTTTTTGTAGTGAGCGTGAAGCTGCTTGTGGCTTTGTCACTGGAGCTTTGACACTTCTGGTTACCAAAGGCTTGGTACCTGACAATAGAGAAATCACACAAGTTCTTACAGATGAAATAGGCACGGCTAGTCAACTTTTATAGAGAGCCCCTACCAAACAAAACTGTGGTTGATTTTAACTGGCAACAAGAGA